>NC_143020.1:31100098-31415098 GCF_055824585.1 Amblyomma mixtum | reverse complement strand
TTGCTTTGCTTTATTGTGCTTTGCTCTGCTTGCTTGCTTGTTTGCTTGGACACGTCGAACCGAGAAAAAATCACTAACCGAGCCTTGCTGAGCACGTCTCAGGTGGTCTGGCCGCACTTAAGCTGAGGAGAGCGACACATTCTTAAGCCTCTATATGGTTTCTTCAGGGGCTAAGTGAGCATGTTTCTACTTTTAAAAGAGGCGCTTCTTCGGAATGGCGACACGCCTCTTAGGCGCGAGGAAATCGATGGAACTGTGTCATGGTTCAGCCGCGCCTTTTCGACAGAAATTTCCAGAGATCACACTAGGACAAGCTCTGCCTGTAGCCGCTCTTACGAAAGTGTTGGAGACGCGCCTCAGCAGTCGGGAAGAGCGGACGTGTCTCACGTCGGCTCCGCCGAATTTTATGATCCTTTCCCGAAGCATTTGCCGAAGCGCTGCGACACCATCTGGCTACACTTCCAGAACAACGAGGAGACCACCCACCCTTGTTCAGGTGGGACCGTTTTCTCAAATCCTTCGAGAATTTGAAGACCAAGCGGATCGCGCGAGTTGCTAAGCCTAACAGTTAGGCCACGACTCAGCTGCCCGCCGCGGCTCCGCGGGCAAATTCTGCCGCAAACCATGACGACCCTGACGGGATACGACCCGGAGGGGATGCAGATTGTCACCATGCCGCAGGCGAAAACCCCAGTTTTCGACAAGGTTACGGAGGCGATTATCCAACGCAAGATAGAAGAGTGGGAACGCGCATCAGCCCGTGACAACCACTCGGCACGGCAAAAAGGTCGAACGCCAGATGGACGCGTCACCGCGGCAGGGGATACGCCGCTGCAGCAGACGCCCCGCACGCAAGTCAAGCGTTGGAAGCCTCCTCCGCAGCCGCGTCTGGACAAGCAAGATGCAGTGATCATAATCAAACCTAAAGGAACGCTGGATCTCAGCAAATTCAGGGGAAGCAACGCGGTCGGAAACGCCTTGCACATTGCTGCTGGCGTCGACAAGGGCTCAGCCGAGCTCAGCGTTTGGCCCATATGGGAACAGAACATCATCGTCGTCGGGGTGCGAGACGCCTAAATAATCAGAAAGATCCTGGCAATTCACGAAATTCAGCTTGGGGACAAGGCACAGGCAGTGTACTCCTACCTCCGCCCCTCCGACGACACTTGCAAAGGAGTAATACAAGTGGACCCGAGGGTTTCCAACGAAGACATCACGAACGCGCTTCGCTCCCCGGACGCACCAGTGGTGAGCGTGAGAAAATTAGGTTCCTCCAACGTGGCGGCCATCACGTTTGAAGGAAGAAAGGTTCCGTTTCACGTCTTCTACTATGGTGAAGCGGTTCCAGTACGCCTATACAAGAAAACAACGCCAGCCTGCGCACTGTGCGGGAAACTTGGACACCGGGCGGATGTTTGCCCTTGCCCTTCGAAGTCAAGATGTCCGCAGTGCGGTCAGCAAGATGTTCCAGAATCCCACGACTGCCAACCCAAGTGCACGGTCTGCGAAGGTCCACATCCCATGGGGTCGAATCATTGCAAGTACAAGTACCGAACATCACAAAAAACCAAGCCCAAGACAGGAGAATTCAACCACCGGTCAAGATCCAGGCTTCGGAACCGGTCCGGCAGCAGAGGTCCATCGAGCAGCGGGGACCGACTGACCCACCAGGACCAGTCCAGCAACAACTCAGCACCACCCGGCTCACGCTCTTCAAGCAATGGACCTGGGACTACCGATAATGTGTCGCACAACAACGGCAGTCGTCCAGCCGAGAAGACAACAGGACCCCATAACAAGGAGCAGCGCAACGGCAGCAAGGTGAGCTGGGCAGATGTAGCTGCCTCCTCCCCCGAAGCGTTGGCTTACAAACGACTTAAAGCAGAGATTGAACAACTAAAATCAGAAAATAGCACATTGAAACAGCAGTTAGTCATCGCAGTCAATCCAAACAACACATTACCTCCATCGACGCAACAGGCATGTCCGATGGAAGAAGATAGGGCAGAGCTACACCCTCCGTCTCCACACCAGTTAGATGCTGGCACCCCCGAGAGGCAAGCAACTACACCAGACGCACCCCACCAGGCACCAACTCCGCAGGCACCACCATCGCAGGCACTAAAGCAGCAATATACAGAGCACCCCCAAACCCAGGAACGCATCACTCGCTTGGAAAAAACAATTCAAGACCTCATTGAAAATAAATTACAAATTATGATCGAGACGACAATCAAAAGTATGTTCGAATCAGTTATTAAACCCATGATGGAAAACCTCGAACCAGTTTTAATAAGGATGCAATCGCAGGAGATCAGAATTGACCGCAAACTTCAGGAATTATCAGATGGTTCTCACAACAGAGGCACAAAGCTGCAGGGTAAAATGGGAACTCGCCGTCTGCCAAGCACTCAGCCAGATCTACAACCTGAGGGCGCACCACATGATGAGGCACAAGTTTCTAGTGTTCAGCATGGCTCCACAACGTAGACATAAACTTACTATCCTACAGTGGAACTGCAGGGGACTAAAACGGAAGAGGGAAACATTACAGCAATACATAGACTCTCATCCCGATACGCCGCAAATAATAGCCCTGCAAGAAGTGAATATGGAGGCTAAGATCAGAGGATACTCAACACATCAAACAAATCCCTCGACATGCATCTTGGTCCACAAATCATGCACGGCAATAACTGTAGACCTTAATCTAGACAGCGACATTGAATATACCTTCATAAAAATACTGCCACAGCACAGAAACAGCAAGGGCACCTATATACTCAATATATATAGTCGCCCCAAACAGCACCGCGTAGCCTTCGACGTGATCTTTCTTAAAGCCCTAAGAGAAGCCCAAAAAGCTCCCCTAGCTATAGTTGGCGACTTTAATGCTTCTAGCCCCCTATGGGGATACCCCAGGGAAGACACGAAAGGCAGAAAACTAGCATCCGCCATCGCTGACATGGCCCTGACCCTACTCACGGACCCGCAGCACCCGACGCGAGTCGGCACCAGCGTAACGCGGGATACTTCTCCCGACCTCACGCTCGTCCGCAATGCCCGCAACTATGAGTGGCTCAATACAGGAGAGACCCTAGGCAGCGATCACTGCGTGCTGCAGACCATCTTCGAAAGCAACAAGCACAGCAAACCACGAGGGCAAGCCAGAATTACAGACTGGGAGACATTCAGAAAGGACACCAAACTAACCACATCCGAACAAATAACCAGCTACGAAGATTGGGCGGCTTCCATTCTCGACCTTAAAGAAAAGCTCACAAAGTCTCTTGCCACCACGGAGGACCACCCAGCTGTTGACAACCACCTCCTACACCTTTGGGAAGCAAGACGTAGTCTTATAGAACGGTGGAAAAAACAAAGACACAATCGGAAACTAAGACTTCGAATAGCCAAGCTTACTATTCAAGCAGACCAATACGCATGGGACCTCGCTCGCACCAATTGGCTAACGAAGTGCGAATCCCTCAAAGGCCGCCTAGACACCAAGGCTACATGGAACCTTCTGCGATGCCTAATTGACCCTCCGAAAGCGAAGAGTGAACAACACAGAAATTTGCATCGAGCCCTACACAGCTTTCAAGGCACGGATCATGAACTCGTGGATGAACTCACGCGTCGCTATATCTGCACCGCGCGAGACCCACAACCCTACAATAAGGAGTACCGTGGGGAACCGAACGAAGACCTAGACAGAGATTTCACTTCAGAGGAAATCATTGCAGCACTAGCAGATATGCGCCGAGGCACAGCCCCGGGACAAGACAAAATTACTATCGGACTTCTGGCCAACCTCGGCACGGAGGCTCTGCAGCAACTCACGGATTACATAAACGAATGTTGGCGTACCGGCACCATTCCACAAGCATGGAAAACAGCCAATGTACACTTTATTCCCAAACCCGGCAAGAAAATCAGCATTGAAAACCTGCGCCCCATATCCCTCACGTCGTGTGCAGGCAAACTCATGGAAAAGGCAGTCCACACCCGTCTCTCCAATTATCTTGAGGACAATGAGCTACTGCCACACACGATGTTTGGATTTCGGGCACACTTGTCCACCCATGATGTGCTTCTGCAAATCAAACGTGAAGTCATTGATCCCGCACGCACAAACAGTAACCGAGCGCTTCTAACACTTGACCTCAAGGGAGCGTTTGACAATGTCAAACACTCCACAATCCTCAACAACCTCCACAGCATGAACTGCGGACAGCGAGCCTACTCGTACATCTGCGATTTCCTTACGGACAGAACCGTCAACATCAGCACCGGCTCAAAACACACAACGCAAGTGAAGATGGGCACGAGAGGCACTCCGCAAGGGGCAGTACTATCCCCACTTCTCTTCAACATTGCACTCCTAAATCTCCCACCTCTTCTCAATCAGGTACAGGGCATACGCCACGCCCTGTACGCTGATGATATAACCATCTGGACAACCACGGGAAGTATGGGAATGATTGAAGAACAACTACAAACCGCGGCGACAACAGTTCAAAATTATGCCCGGGCGTGTGGACTAACGTGCTCACCCGAAAAATCCGAACTGCTAGTCTTCCGTCAACGCAAGAATCAAGACACCATCAATATCCGCGTAGACAACTCACCCATCAAGGAAGTTCAGACCATGAAGATACTGGGTCTGCACATAAATAACAACGGCAACAACCTTCTTGCCCTCCAGAAACTACGGCTCGTGAGCGAGCAAGTCGCCAGGATGATCGCCAGGATAACGACGCGCAAATCGGGGATGCGAGAAGACGATACTCTGCGACTGGTGCAGGCTTTCGTTGTAAGCCGCGTCGTCTACGTAGCGCCCTACCTCCGCCTTAAGAAGCGTGACATCAAAAACCTCGACATCATAATCAGAACTGCCTACAAGAAGGCCCTGGGACTCCCTCTTGCGACATCGACGGACCGGCTCTTGCGACTGGGTGTGCACAACACGATCGATGAGCTGATAGAGGCACACCTTACGGCGCAGGTGGTACGGCTCTCCACAACTCGAACTGGCCGGCAAGTCCTGAGTGATTTAAACATCAATTGCCCCCGACAGCTAGACACCAAAACCGACATCCCAGCCTCATGGAGAGGACAACTCAAGGCAGCTCCACTACCCAGGAATATGCACCCTGATTTTCACCAGTCAAGACGACAAGCACGAGCCGAAGCCATGAAAAGACACTACGGCGGGCGCGAGGGCGTGTTCTATGTCGATGCTGCGGGTCCCGAGCAGGGAATGACGGCCGTCGCGGTAGTGCACCAAAATACAACAGTCGACGGACTAGTACTGGCTAGCCAGGACATACTGGCTGCGGAAGAAGTGGCGATTGCTCTAGCTGCAACACACACTAGCTCAATATACATTCTCACAGATTCACAGACAGCGTATCGCAATTACCTCAGGGGCAGGGTCGCACCGCTAGCAGCTAAAATCCTGCAAGATAGCTACATCCGTGGCTACCAACCCACACACAAACACTTAATATGGGTACCAGGTCACCAGGGCATCCCAGGGAACGAGAGCGCACATGCCTCAGCCCGAGCATTTCTCCCCCGGGCACCCAGTGCGGATGCCGTGGAACCTCCTACCCCACTACTAACTTACAATGACATACTTCAGCACTTAAGATTATCCCGTCGGGTCTACCCTCCGCCGGCTAAGACACTAGATAAAGGGGAGGAACAACACCTCCGAAAGCTACAGACCAACACTTACAACAACCCACGAAGACTGCATGCCATAGACCCGGAGTCATTTGACTCACAATGCAAATTCTGCGGGGAGAAGGCGGACCTGTACCATATGGTATGGGCCTGCCAACGAAATCAGGCGATCACTGTTAATAACCAGCCAACGCAGGAGGGGTGGCAGGCAGCTCTGTCCAGCTCGGACGGAAAGAGTCAAAAGCAACTCATCGAAAGAGCCCGGACAGCAGCCTACGCCAATGGGGTTCCGGACTGAGAGCTCCAACCACGGCTACAACCTCCTAAACCATTTCATTAAAATATTTTCACCACCACCTTACGAAAGTGTTTCGAGCAGAGTAAGCTTGCTTTAGTCGGCTTGAATTCTTCGTCACAGCAGCGAGCGGTTGCGCTGCGAGCTTGTGGTCTTGCGGAAAACAGTGGAAGACGACACAGTCGCGGCCTTAGTTGTTCGTGGACACGAACGCAGAGTAGTACCTGTTGAATCTGATTCTCAAGGTCGGCTGACACGCTTTGTACGTCGCAACGCACGCAGTACGAGGAATAACGCATGCAGCACGAGAAACAACGCGCGCTGAAAGCGCGCTCGAGTGCGCCGAAGCATCCCCGGCTCCTCAACATGACGTCACGCTGGCCGACATGGACGAGGTTTCCCTCTCCGCTGTTCCCCTCTCCTGCGCTCGCGCGGGGCGCGGGAAATTTAAACATCGCGTTTTTAATTGGTGATTGCGCCACTGTTTTAGCCAAAATCGAAAAAATAATTTTACAGACGTGATCAGCAATGACACTACTTCAAAACCGTAGAAGGTTAGCTGATTCGAAAACCGCCTCAGTATCCCTTTAACACACAGCAAACAGCAACGAAAAATTCAATTATTCGGATCGCATATCTTTACAGCATTACTTTTTCTTCAACATGATAAATTGACAACAAAATTGGCTTACATCAGAAGTCAGTAAAAAAAAGAAAAACCACAGAATTCATTGGTCCGAAAACTAAATAGCATATGCAGTAAATAGCTCAGTACATAGAAAGATTGCAGAAAAAATAAGGTTTAGACTGATGTGCAGCGTTAATGCTGAAACAATGGCAAATATATTTCACAAGCTCCGAGAGAAGTAATATAACATAAATAATAACAGAATGCACCACGGCTGAGGTTGCATGTGTTAACTGGGATGAGCGCAAGTTACCAAAATTAGAATGCAATGTCACCGCCCACTAATTGCTTTTTACAGTCTTTATTGAAGTTGTAGAACGATTGTGTGTATTGTACGTTAAAGTGATCAATGTTTAATATAATAATTTTTTGATAATTCAATGTTTGTCTTCCAAAATTAGTTCTTGTGGCGGGCTTAAGATGGTGTGGTCTACGTGTTGGGTATGAAGCCCAACATTCTATAGGTATTGTGTGCAGCCTATTTTTTGAACTCCACTGGAGTAGTTTGAAATAGTAAACTTGATCTGCTTGAAGCATGCTGTATTTAATGCAAACGGGTTTCTTCGGAGTCCTGTTTAGTTAGCCACATAGTTTTCACCAATTCTCAATGATTTATTGTGTACAATGATTAGTTTGTTGTAGTTTGAACCTGTCTAGTTCCCCATACTAGAATACCATAACGTAGTTTTGAATAGAAAAGTGAGTAGTATAATGTTTCTTTCAACCAGGTGGGTAGTATATTTTGTATTTTATACATGCAGCCAGTAACTCGAGATAGCTCTCTTTTTAATTTGTTAACGTGAGTATTCCATGTAAGGTCCTTTCTAAAACAAACGCCCAAGAACATTTGCTCTGTAAATTCTTGCAATAGCATGTCCATAAATTTCAAACGAACACAGTAGGTGTCTCTTTCATTTGCTGGCTTAAAAATTGGATATTTTGCATATGTTTAAAACTCAGCTGGTTGCTTTTAAGCCGTCCGGAGAGGTGTAAGAAGTAACTGTTGGCCGATGATTCCATGACCTCTTTTGTGGTGCCAATGAAGAAGATATTAGTGTCGTCAGCATACATTACTATTTCCGGTCAGTTTGCTACGGACGTTATATCATTTATGTATATAATAAATAAGTGGAGTCCTAAGATTGGCCCTTGAAGGACGCCGTATTAGACGTTCAATTTTTGTGATACCAGATTATCGACGCATACATACTGATACCGATTCGAGAGATATGATGTAATTAAATTCTTCGCTACACCTCGAACACCGTACGCAGCAAGCTTCTTAAGAAGGATGTCAAGTTGCACATTGTCGAATTCTTTTTTCATATCCAAGATGATTCCCAGAGTAAGCAGATTGTTCTCAAGATTTTCAATTATTTGGTCCTATATGGATAACAAAGCTAGTTCTGCAGATTTATCATTTTGAAAACCATACTCCAACTTCATAATTATTTTGTGTTTATGAAAAAAGACGTAAGCCTATCATTGATAACACGTTCAAATATCTTGAAAAATAACGGTAACACAGATATCGACCTGTAGATGGTAAGCTTTTTCTCATCTCCACCTTTATAAACAGGGGTGACCTTAACTATTTTTAATTGATCTGGGAACACACTGTATCGAATCGGGCAACAGGGGTCCTCAAGGTTGGCAACCATGCTCTGTAAGCCAGCCAGCCGGGTTGCTGATATAAGAGCGCAAGCATCCAATAAAGATCACTGCTACTCTGCACCTCGAGCACGGCGGTTGTCGGCGTCGCATGCTATCTTGAATGACACACACACCACGTGTAAGCATCTCGTTTATTATAAGGGTTAATACAGGTCTAATAAGATGATTGGTTTATTGGTTTATTGGGATTTAACGTCCCAAAGCAACTAAGGCTATGAGGGACGTCGTAGTGAAGGGCTCCGGAAATTTCGACCACCTGGGGTTCTTTAACGTGCACTGACATCGCACAGCACACGGGCCTCTAGAATTTCGCCTTCATCGAAATTCAGCCGCCGCGGCCGGGATCGAAACCGCGTCTTCCGGGTCAGCAGCCGAGCGCCGTAACCACTGAGCCAGCGTGGCGGGTCTAATAAGATGAGCGACATGCTTGACAGGTAAGGCCTTTATGCAGTCTTCCTCGTCTGCAGCTTTGTTTTCTAGGGCCATGATAATTGTGTCAATTTCAGTAGGGCTCACTGGTGTAAGCATAATGGAATCAACCTTCCCTGTAGTCATAAAACTATCCGTTTCTGAGTTTTGTTCACTATATACCCCTCCGCTAATAAAGTGTCGATGCATTTCATCAACAAGCTCTTTCCAAACTACACTGGCATTATCAATAACAATTTCATTTACGAGGTGTGTTTTTTGCCACCGGCCAGTGAAATCGTTCACAGTGTTCCACAGTCTGCGTTGATCGTTTTTAATGTTGTAAACTTTTCTTTCGTAATAATCATCCCTTCCATTTTTCAGATCGAAGTTTAATATGTTTTGGAATCTTTTAAACTCAGTCAATATGCTGCAATTCCGGGAGCTAATGAAACTGTGGTACAATTTATTATTTTTAAGTATTTTTTTGTAAAAGTCCGCAGTTATCCATGGTTTTCTTTTTTTCTGCTTTCACAGAGGGAAGGCTGCATTGTAGCACTGTTTGAATATGTCTAAGATCTTGAACGCAGTTTTGGTGTTATGCTCACCGTAGACGGCCTGCCAGCTTTCTTGGTTAATAAGGCAGCATAACATGTTTAATGCAGTGTCGTTTATCTTGCGGAGCAAGAGGTTTCCTTCATCATTATGTTGTTCCTTGCAGGATGCGTTTGCTAGACAAAACACGGGCAGGTGATCGCTGATGTCATTCAAGATTACACCAGCGGAAAGACCGTCGCTATCTATGTTTGTGACGCAGATGTCAAGAGATGTCAAGAGACTCAGTGTCTATTGCACTGCTAGTGCATTGACTCAGTGAAACGCTTTCAACGAAACAGTGAAGGGTATAGGAATATAGAGGCTGGTTACATTCTCAGTATGTTTATTTCCCCTCGTTATGCTGGGAATGCGGTCTATTCTCGAGTAGCCTAACCGACACTCTGTCTTGTCTGGTGGTTGACTGAACTCCGACGTTTATATAATCTGATTCGATAACCGACTAGCTTATTAAACACCTTGTAAACAGTGGAAGGTAGGCCAATCAGTCAATCAGTCAATAATTTTTCAAGCCCTGGGCGTCCTTTTTCTTATAGATTAGGATTACTATAGCCTTCCTCAAAATTTCTAGCACGTTCGAGTTCGTGAGGCAGTGCCTATACACGGTAGCAAGTTTTCTTCTGGCAACATGCTCCCACTGTCCATGATCAAATTTCCAGTTATTTGATCTACACTTACCTGAGTGCCTCTTTAAGATGTATTTTAATCCATACTCTGGCTACGTTTTTATCACGCTTTCCGCGTCAATCATATTAGCAGACAGAGATAGCTGTCCAGCACACTGAAATTTGAAAGACCCGGAGCACTTCCAGGCAGCGCGGTGGTTTCTAATGGATGCAGAAGATCGTCGTTTCAGCAAGAAACAGCAAATATGCATTATAATCCGCATGATTATTCAAAATGACAGATAGTTACAATGACACAATTCATTCACCGAAGTTAAAACTTAAGCTGTAACTGATGTACTATCAGCGTCAAATGAAATGCGAACAAAACACCTGAAACGCGAGCACAAAAAATCAAGCATATACTGGCTGGAGGTGAAATACAGGCGTGGGCTATTAGCATTTCAGAAGAGCGGTCTTTTCGGCTTCGATGGGAAAATCAACTGCTCATGTATTTTGCCTCCCTAGTATAATATCTGCGAGTTGTGCTGTTCGCGTTTCAATTGGCTTGTTAGCGTTTCAATTGACGCTGATAGTACCTTTTGCAGATAACTTGTCCGGGGTCGTGAACTGTTAGCTAGCGATCTAAGAAAACAACAAGCCATTTTGTAGCCAGAGACTTCAGGAACACCTGTCGTGGTATTGTGGGATTGCCGTGACACCACGCCACGCTTATTGAATAGTATGCAGTGACGTTTCGCATGAGCACACTGCGACGCGCCATGGCAACGGGCGGCGCGCCATGCTTACTGCTTAGCATGCAGAGAAGGAAGCTTGGAGTAACCGCAACGCTTCATGGGAGCCCACCAGGCTCAGACGTCCGGACACAGTGATGTCACGAGTATGGGAAGTGCCTCTACGCACACTGTACGAGAGAAAAGTATTTCTCAAAAAACAAAAGGCTGCATGAAGGATTTGCACATTTCTGCGCAGTTCTAGGTAAAATGCCGAGTTTGCAGTCAACTATTTAGAGTCAACTATTCTGAAATACGAGGAAAAAATACGGTTAGCCTGAATTTGTAGGAAATTAAAAAAGAACTGAAAAATTGCAGCGCAACAGTAACAAGGACGAGACGAGAAGGACGCAAACACAATCGCTTGTGTTTGCGTCCTTCTCGTCTCGTCCTTGTTACTGCTGTGCTGCAATTTTCCAGTATGCAGAACCAACTAGCCAGTCACTATGTTTTAAGCGAATTAAAAAAGAGTTCAGATGGCGCATCAATTGATAGAACTTTGTTGGTAACGGGTTTAGAGACAAAAAAATGACAGCGGGAATGATAACATGCGACAAATGGTAGGAAATAATTTATGCGATTGCTGATAATCAACATCCACGTTATAATTAAAAGTGCACAATCAGAAAGGCGGTGTTATTCCCCACTGATTTCTGGGAAGTGGGGACGCAGATGCAAAACCCACGATCACTGCTGTATGCAGGTATTTTAGATACGTTGTTACCAGGAGCTTTCGGGGCCACAAGTGCGAGAGTGATGCCACCAAACTACTTCCGTTGCATTTGACTGTTATATTTAGGACGCGTTGCACGCAGCAGAGCCAGTACCCCGCATCCACACAATCAGTGAGGCAAAGCAGTGTGGGCTCTGCTTTTTATCTTTTGTTGCCAGTACCGCGCAATCGGATACACTTTCTTTGTTTTTATAACCACCTGTCCTTGTTTCTACTTCCGGAGAAACCTGTTCACATTGGTGCCCCTTGCGCAGCTGTTTTAACAAACTCGGTGTGCCAGTTAAGTGCTTACAGCTGCTGTTCAGTGCTTCCCTCAAAAATACCGGAGTGCAATCGCACCGCCATGTTTCTTTCGACTATCTCGTTGATCCTGCTGTTTGCTCCGTTGGAGCTATCAGTGCGCATTTCTGCAGCTCTCGAGTATAGCCCAGTAGTAGACTCCCCTCTTGGTAAAATACGCGGGAAAGTGCAGCGCGTCGCACAAGGTACTCTGATCCACGCCTTCACCGGTGTACCATTCGCTCAGCCACCGATTGGGCCACTGAGGTACAAGAAGCCTAAGCCGGTGAGGCCATGGGGTGAAAATATCCTGGACGCGACGAAGATTCCACCTTCGTGTATGCAGGCAAATGTCTTCGACCCCAGGCACTTGCTGTGGGTACCGTACGGTAAGTTTATGCCTTGGTTAGCGGGGTGCTTTTGGAGCATACAAAAAAAACATCATACTTTGCATATACTATAACCGGCGCACATTGACAACAGAATGAGAAAAAACTTTTCTAGACTTTCACGTGTGTGCAGTTATTATTTCACAATACTGCCGACCCGCGTTCGAGGTATAGCAGGAGTGCATAATACATATACGTGCAAGCAAGAGAATTGAAAAGACACAAGATACCCCCGAAAATTGAAGGGAGACGAGGTAACTACCTAAATTCAGTGCACCAATAACCTTATAAAGAACAAAGAAACGAGTTAGCAATGCGGCAAAGCAACTGACCCAGAAATGACAAACACTGCAAAAACAAAAGAAACATGTTCATTATAATGTTAGCCAACTAGACAGTACTGCAATGCAATGCGGCAAAGCAACTGACCCAGAAATGACAAACACTGCAAAAACAAAAGAAACATGTTCATTGTAATGTTAGCCAACTAGACAGTACTGCAATGCCTGGACATAGTTGTTCAGTTGAACTAAGCTCACTGGAAGGGAATTCCACTCACAAATTGCCTGTGAATAAAAACTTGACTACAAGTTTTTGGCGTCACAAAGACTGGCTTTAGTGAGTGATTGCGGTGCTGCCGCGTTCATCCGGTGTTGGAAACTGTCATCCGCGCTGAGGACCGACGTTTAGTTGGCTGTTTAAACTTTTATTTTTAAAGAGAATGCGAGTAATCTTCCTGTGGGTTTTTAGGGTGCCAGTCCTATTAAAAGGATCCTGGTGTGCGCTAGTTTGTTCATGCTTAATAAACAGATTCACAACAGCTCTACGGAACGAGGACAGAAGGACCACGAAAAACACAGGACGAGCGCTGACTACCAACTCTTTATTACCAACTCATAGCAGGCCTGTGCGAAGCCTTACTCTAGAAAATGAAGCTAGGAGAATGAGGGAGAGAGCCCAGGGAAAGGAAACGTTTTGCCGTAATTCCTTATATCGATAAGCTATCGCACAATGTCAAAAAGGTTGCAGCCAGGTACAATGTGAACGTTGTGTTTTCGGCCCCATGTAAGTTGGCAAGAGTGTGTCCGATGGTAAACCGGACGAAGCGGGCGACCTGCACAGTTAAACATTCCCGTCAGTACACCGAATGTCGATCCGCAGTTGTCTACCAGATTCCCCTCACTTGTGGTAAAGTATACTTCGGCCAGACCGGGCGCTGCTTCAATGACAGAGCAAACGAACACTTCCTCAACGTAAAAACAAGTCTGTGAGCCACATGGCACTACACTGTAACCAACCCCGTCACGATTGTCGGCCTATGTTTTCAGACACCAAGTTTCTGGCGACCGCAAGGAGCAAAACAGAAAGGGCCGTTATTGAAGGTTTTTGATTGAAAAGGCTGGGGACGCGTGCATCAGCAGCTCTCCCGTCTGTTTACAGGTGAAAGAAAGGTCCTTTCTGGAACGGACGCGATTCTTGCGTTTTAACCGCTAGACATCCTCACAAATGGTTTTCCCAGCACCTCACCTTATTGTGTTTTATTTTGCGTTATTTTGCTTGATGGCCTTATGCGGAGCTTTACTCCTCTGTCTTTTGAAGACTTTTAATGGTTCTACCATCTTGATTGCTTGGCCGGTGGTGGTTCATGTTTTTCTTTTTTCTTTTAGTTTCTATTTTTAACGATTGTTGCTTTTACCGTGTTATTTGTTGGTGTCGTTTCTTGTTTTCGCTTTTAGCCTGCTGACTGTGCCTATTGCCTAGCAACTTTTATTTTTCATGCCCTTTTTTCATCGCCATTTTCTCATGCATTTTCTCATGCTTTTATACCTTCTCGCTCTCTTAAATGTTTTTATGTAGCCCAAAGATTCCGCTTTGCTTTGATGTACTCATTTTCTTGCCTGTCTGACCTGTAGTTGTCAAAGGCTGTAGCTGGGTCATGCACATGTTTGTATCTGTTAGTCCTTTTATCATTTAGTTTGATAATGCTATAGTTTGATAGGGCATGCACTTTTCATGAGTTCTTTCGAGCTGTGTTATGACTCGCCAAACATGTGAGGCGTTCCTTCGCTGTGTCCCGTGGCTGACAATGTATCACGTGGTCCAGGAAATAGTATAAATCTGTTCTGGTTTTTTCAGGCAATGAAGAGTTGGTAGTCAGCGCCCGTCCTGCGTTTTTCGTGTTCCTTCTGTCCTCGATCCGTAGCGCTTTTGTGAATCTGTTTATTAAGCCAGTCGTAAGGTTTGTAAGAGAACCTGTTTCTTTCTGTTTGTAGCAATGAGCCTAACCGCTTCTTTCTGCGTCTGTTCAAGGCGATAAATATTGTCACTTAGTGGCGACTACACTCCGGAAAGCAGGAAGACAGCGAAAATGGCTTTGGCCTAGATATTTGGGCTGATCTGCGCCCGCAAAGAACTGAATGACTCAGCGGCGGCGTGGACATACGCGTGCTAGGCGGTCGTTGAACCGTATGCCCGCAGCTCTCGGCTGTGCTCAGTTTAACGCCGATCTAACACTTGAGATACATCGTGCAAAGTTACTGGAACATTCTGGAACAACGCATAATCAGCTGCGCCTGGATGCGATCAATCAAAGATAAATCTGGTCGCATGTTGTATCACAAAGCGATAAAACGGCGCACCGGCAGCTTTGAAGAACGAACAGATGACGACCGCAAACAAATAAACTGAGTGTGCAAAAATAAATGCCTAGTGTGGAAACACGGCGTCCGCTAACGCGCAAAATAGGGCTTTAGACACGCGACATGCACACCTTCTGTTCGATGGGATGCAGTCATTTCGTCCGCGACGACTTCATAGTCCACTTCACTTAGCTGACGAAGAACCTTGTCCTGGCCGAAAAAGCGGCGTAAAAGCTTTTTACACAATATACGGCGGCGAATTGGTGCCCAAACCCATACTCGGTTTCCTGGCTTGTATTACGCGTTGAGTCTATGTAGGTTGTACCATCTGGCGTCAGTCCGCTGCTGGTCTTCGATAGGGCAAGTTTTCGGGCTTCTGCGCGTTGAAAGTAGGCGATGACGTCGACGGTATCCTGTTCGGCAGCCTTGGGCAGCATGGCGTCTAGCGTGGTCGTGGCCTCCCTGCCATGGACGAGCCTAAAAGGCGTCATCTGCGTTGTCTCCTGGACTGCGGTGTTGTAGGCGAAAGACGATATAAGACAGGATGACGTCCCAAGCCTTGTGCTCGGCATCGATGTACATGGCGAGCATATCGGCGATGGTTTTGTTCAGGCGCTCAGTCACTGTGTTGTTCTGCGGATGGTATGCAGTTGTCCTCCGGCGGCTGCTTTGGCAATAACGCAAGATGGCTTGCGTTAGTTCCGCCGCAGGCACCCACTTTTTAGGTGTGAAGGTCTTGGACGGTCGAAGCATACTGAAGCTTGTACCTGCTATATGTGTTGTAAGCCAGAACTTTTAAAATGGATGGAGCACTCTTTAGTTCTGAGAAATGATAGTTGTGAAAAAGCCGATAAACAACTGTTGGAGATATGTGTAATCCACGACTCATCATTTATAACAGTGAAGCAATGATATCTATAACTGAAAACATCAAAAATATTAGACTGGTCCCGGTGATGCTGAAAAGAACTGAGAGAAGTTTGACGAGTTACTCTGAAATGCACTGTTATTTGAGTCTTGCTACATACCCCAATCTGTACGGCACAATTTTTGAAGAAAAAAAACGCTGTAATAGGTTGTAGAAATTAGGTGAAGCCATAAATTTATAAATAATACTAATCTGCAAAGAGCCGAATGCAAAAGAGGCGGGATTTGCTGAGTTGAAGAATAATATATGATAAAAACAACCGAGCGTGAATGTACTGCTTTGCGGTACCTCGGAGGTTAGAATGAGGACATCACAAAAATGAACATACATTTCTTCGAATATAGGTCTGCTTTTTGAGTATGAACTTATCCAGTTAATGAGGTAACAAGTCACTCATGCATTATAACTGAGAAAGTTATTTTTTGTGCTGATCTTTATCAATTGTTGTGCAGAAATCTTGCTCTTGTGCATCTATTTGACAAGAGTGTTATTGGAAACTCCTATATAGTGGTCACTAATTGAGTATTTTTGATATACTACGATAGCTTTGCAGCTAAACCACTGCAATTTTTCACGTTTCAGCAGCAGGTCTCTTGGCCAGTTTTTTTTCTTCTGGACCACCTTCCGTAGCACTAATCACCCCATGTATTGAAAGTGTTCCGTTTTCAAATACGGGAAATAATAAAACTGAATGCAGAGTGTACATCAATTTCATGAACCCATTGCTTATGTGATGTAAAATTCACGAGAGTGTTGTTGCGTGCTAGTTGGTTTAACATTGCTTAAAAGGGGACAGCCGAACACAGGACAAAGAAAGGAACGTACAACACAGGCCCTGACTTAAAGCTCAAGTTGATGCGAAAGGAGAATAATAAAGGAGCGATGATGAAGTGATGCTTTCAGTTAGGAAGAATCAAATATAATCTACTAAAATTTGCTCCAATGGCTTGCATCACGTGCGCGCAAGTGATACCGTTTATAATTAGACACTATGAATTCCTGTTCTTTTTGAGTCATGCTACGACACGTGCTCTGACCTAACTAGCTGGCACTGTGCTGATAGAAATATTTCACACAAATGATATATTATGAGCTGCGTAGCTGTTTACGAATTCATTATGAAGACTGTTTGGACCTGATCTTTTCGTTTCGTCGAGTTTAAATAAAAGGGTCGAGACATATTCATGCGCTCTAATATATAGATGCCCGAAATTGCTGTTGGAATCGAAGATATTTTTTCACTGCAAATTTAGAAAACAGGTTCAAAAGACTCATTAGGAACCTGTACAATTTTCTCACTTTTCGTCAGTAATCTACTATTAACCTAAGTTCCTTAATGTTTGTGCTGTGCATCACTGAAAAGTGTGGAAGTTTTGATTTTGAATTTTATCGTCTAAGTCGCTCTTTAAACCTCAGAAGTTGCGCGTTCGCCTTAAGCACGCCTTCTCATTGGTTTGAGATTACGGCTGCTGTATATTATTTATTTGTTAATGAATAGTATTTGGCCATTTTTTTTCACATTTATTATCGGTGAAGTAACGTTTGTGAAGCGTTATCATTAGCCACGCACATCTTCCTCAGTTCCTCATACTAATTTGTCAAGCAATTATTAAAGGATCTGTCATATCCGCTGTAAAAGCATTTTTTACGACCTTACTATTTCGAGTAGAGATTCTAGTTGTTTTATTTCCTAGGAAAAGCGTACTGAAAAATGACTGGAAATAAATGATATTGGAAGTGAATATTGATACATGCATTTGAAGAAAAAGGAGTAGTGCATGCACGAGAACAGGAAGAAGTTAGTTGGCTCTCGCTCGCGTGCGTGGCCACTGAGGGACCGCCGCAGTTTTGTCGTCTCAGCTCGGTTGTTCTATTTCGCGTTGCACGCTACAGTTTGGTGGAGGTGCTGGGGTAATCTCATGCGGTCGTTCGCCGTTCTGAGGGCAGAGTGCGTCGGGATGGAAACCGCGAAGGCCCACTTGGCGGTACGGACAGGCGCGGTAGAGGTGACCAGGCTCCCCACAGTGGTAGCAGAGAGGCCTGCGGTCCGGTGTACGCCGCAAATCCGACTTGCGAGGGCGTGGCCCAGCTGTAGCAGATGCGGTTGCAGAATACGTGGCGATGTTACTCACGGGGGTCGACGGGGTGACACCGTAGCCAGGCACGCTTGCGTGACATGTGCCGATGTTGCTCACACCAGGCGTTGGGGTAATGGGACCGTAGCCTGTCGTGCGACGTACAACAGATGCGTACGTGGGTCGGTCATCGAACCGGGACGGCGCTTCGGGGACAGGAGGTGCCTGCGCAGCCTGTCGCACCTCGTCCCTGACAACTTCGGACAGCGCTGCCAGCGGCGCAGGTGAAACCTGGGGCAGATGGATCCGTTGAAGTTCCTCCCGGACAACTGAGCGAATTAGTTCGCGCAAGGTGTCAGCAGTGCCGCCGAGACACGACGAAAAGCCTTCGGGCACCATGCAGTTGATGTCCCGGTTGTACTGGCGGGCCCGTTGTTGCAGCGTCGTCTCCATCGTGGTCGCCTCGGTTAGAAATTCCGCCACCGTGCGGGGTGGGCTGCGCACGAGGCCCGCAAACAGCTCCTGCTTAACCCCACGCATGAGATGGCGCAGCTTCTTCTCCTCTGTCATGTTGGGGTCGGCGCGCTTGAAAAGACGGGCCATGTCTTCGGTGCACATGCGCACGCTTTCGTTCGTGCGCTGATTTCGGGAGTGCAGCGAAGCTTCAGCTTTCTCCCGGTGGTCAGCGTTGGGGAACGTAGCCAGGAGAGTCCGGCAGAGCGTCTCCCAGGTGGGAAGGGTAGCCTCGTGGTTTTCAAACCATGTCCGAGCAGACTCTTCAAGGGCAAAGTAGACGTTATTGAGCTTGCACTCGTCGCACCAGCCGTTGTAGCGTGCGACCCGCTCGAAGGTCTCTAGCCAGTCCTCAGCGTCTTCGAACACGTCACCGTGAAAAGATGGCGGTGTTCCCTTTGGGTGGCAAAGGATCGGCGCCAGGGGTCTGGTGTCAGCGGCCATGGCAATTCGACTCGACGGTAGAGCCTGGGTCGGCGGTGGGGTCCTGGTGTCAGTGGCCATGGCAGTTGGACTCGGCGGTCGAGGCTGCGTCGTCCTTGTTGGCGGGGGAAGGGGCCCACATTCAGGCGACACTCCGCGGAGACGGCGTCTGGGTCGCTGGTGAACCGATGTGAGGTCCGTAGTGACGTTGTACGGAGTGCGCAGGTCGGGAAGCGTACCCAGCTCCTCCACCAAACTGTAGCGTGCAACGCGAAATAGAACACCGGATGAACAAAATTTCATTGTATGTTAACACCAAATAGCCGTATTTAGCTAGGAAAAGCTTATCTGAAAAAGCATTTTTGCGGCTACATTCACACCCAATATTTTTAGTAGCTAATGGAAACATAATGACAAGTGAAATTTAATTATTTTGGCCGGTTCCACGCAGCGTCCCCTCCTTGTCAATATGGGGAAGATTGAAATCACAGATTATAACCAGAGATCTCTTACGCGGGATTAAGAGATGATTATGCACTTTCTAAACTGCAAATCGGGAGCCTATGGTGCGCGATAAACCGTACATGGCGAGAAGAAAGTAGTACAACAAAACTTTCAAAATAATCTCTGTGTTTACTGATTAGGACCAATAAGGTCACAAAGGGGTTAGATTTAACAAAAACTTCAACGCCCCTACAGCGTCAATGAGAATCCGATCTTTCCCATCTTGTAGCCAAGTTCCGCTCACAGATAAATATGAGGATGACAAGAAAGCCCCTGTTTCTCGTTTATCAGCCTTGTTCACATAACTGCTAGCGTTTACTGAAATCATGTGTAGATCGTGTGCCAGATACTGTAACTGCTATCTTTAAGACATTAACTTGTCTATAGTGGCCTATGTTCATTCAAAGTGTCATCACATTTGAAGGAATTGTTATCAGTTTGAAACAACTCGTTTACCAATACAACCATTTGATCATTTGCTCTTGCAGTTGTAGCGTTTTTTTTCATAGAATTTTCACTTTCTTAATGTTTCGGCTGAAAAACAATTTTGAAGATTATTTTCCCGTCCTTAAGCCTGAAAGTATTGTTTCAAAATTTTTGTTTTCAAGACACTGTTGAAAGCACAGTATCACTGGCAGATGTACTGACTGCTTGATGTGGTGTTAATGCTTCCTAGAGGTGGGCCTTTAGCATCGAGCTTTTCACGGAAAACATCGTTTAGCCCCCTTTCTCGCAGGGTTGTTTCAATATCATGTGGTGTTCTGTTTTATTCCAAAAGCAACCGAACTGGCTGTTTCGGTCTATCCTGGAGATCTATGATTTTATTTCGTGCTATTTTTTTTTCTGAATTTTCGTACCATTACCACTGAAACTATCAACAGCATATGTCTTAACAGATACTGTTCTGACACTGCCCCCAAGTTTTGTCGCACATAAACCAGACATCCTCAAAGTTTTTTCGGCCTCATTAACTGTGTTTTCACCTCAGTAACCTCATTTTGTATAGCTTGCTGTCCTTGTACCAAGGACTTATACAATTACTGTACTGCGGTAGCAGGATTCTCTTCTATAACACCTATTGCGGAAAACTGATGGAAAACTGCCCAGGAAGAATGTTTATTATCCAGAAGTTACAAAGTTTTTATAAATAGACAGAGGGCCTTAGAGTTAGGCCGATTCAACCACACAAGGTCTTCGGCTAGAGAAAACATGTAGCCTATTCCTTAGCAAGGTGGCGGTAAAACAGCGAAAATACAGCGAAATCAAAACAAACGAGCAAAAACCAAACCCCACGAAAGCACGATAGGGTTTAAACATAAAAAAAACACATTGCAAATACACATGCAATGGATCGAGCGAAAGTTCAAAAATGCGGTTTCAAACAGATGACATATATATAGGCACCCCCCTCCCCTTCCCCCCCCCCAAAAAAAAAAATATAAATATATATATTATTCCATTCACAAGGACTGAAAGATACATAGGAATTTGGGATATGTGTGGAAAATAACAAGTTGTCTGCAATTGTACATACATGTCTTGCTACAATTCGTTGCCTCAATCTATAGAATAGCTGAAACAGTTGATCAGCGGCGCTCAAATTTCGCATTAGGAAGTAACGTAACCGTCGGCATTTTTTTTTTCCTTACTTTATGACGATAATAAGAAGAATGTCATGTAGGACTACCAGGTCGGAAGACAATTAGCTCATTGGACTCGGGGTCTCTCAGTTTTTTCTTCGGGCTGCGCCAACCTCGGAGGGGCTGTGGCTGCACAGCTTTTTAAAGGCGAGTAATTAGGCCCCTGTAGGGCGAATGAAGCTGTTATATTTTATTACAGTAAAAATGCAGTCAGTGACAATGTGATGCCTATTTGCCTGAAGAGACCGTCACTCTGGTAGATTTCAATGACTAAATATTTCGGGAAGGGGTACATTACAAAGCCAATATCGAGAGTAAATCGAGTGTAAAGTCGGTTAGATATTATTACGTGCCGGCAATCCGAAGAGGTACAAGTGATGAGATATGGCGATGGAATGATTTAATGGCCACTGGCCTAGCACAAGCGCTCCTGCCCACACCACTTCCCGCTTCGTCGTCTTTTAGTCCGTCACAATATCTATCCAGCTTTACTGCTTCTTGCTTGTGTTCAACCATGAGCGCAGTATATCAAACACTGAAATGCCGAAGAGAACTGTAACGAAAATTTCGCTCTGTATGTAAAACAATGGCGTTTTATAAAGCTCGATGCTATATACAAGGTCACATATATAACAAAATTTATAAATTAAGTAAGCAGTAGTCAGCGGGAGAATAAAATGTACTGCTTGATATTTAAAACCGTTGCAATGAAACACCGTATAGCGTGCTATTGCTACTATAAATTCTACACAAGAAGTATTGGGGAAAAAGTACTTTTAACACACAGCAAACAACGACAGAAATTGGTCGTTTTTCGGTTTTCATCGGCATCAGAACAAAATAACGCTCTACAAGGGCGGATGGAAAACAATGACTTCATATCAAAACAAGAATGCAGGAGGACTTTATCGTTGCGTTTGATTTCAGCGCGACCCAAGAGTGAAGACGGTCTCTACCTAAACATATGGACGCCAAAGCTTGGCTCATCGTCTCAGCTTCCAGTTATGGCTTGGCTACACGGTGGGGCGTTTCAACAAGGTTCAGCTGCAATGTGGTTGGATGACGGCGGCAACTTGGCAGCTCTGGCAAATGTCGTGGTCGTCACCATTGCCTACAGGTGTTTTTATCGTTGTTTATTAATGTGGCTCTCAGGACTCGGACTAGTAAAGCTGGAGTAAATATTAGCACACTGAGCAATGCGATCTGGATATGCAGACTTAACAACACAGAAAATTTTTTTATTGATTGCTGAGGGAGGCAAAGCAAAAGTCCAAACAATACGTCCCCCGGCACAGGGAAGTTTATTTCCGAGATAAAGAAATGGCCATGAGGCTGAAGTCCATCCCACATTCAGGCGTAAGTGGATATGGATTTTTTTTTTTACCGGAGGCCAGAGAGCAGAGGGTACAAGAGTGAAAAAATAAACGACCGCTCACTGTGCTTTCTAGAGAAAAACAAACCCGAAGAGATAAGGCTAAGTTTGTACCGGGCACGATGCACAATCTTCGGAAACACACGCTAGCTTCAAAAGGCAAAAACAAAGAGCGAAAAAGGGTTCTTTCTTCATCGTTGGTCGAGGTTAGGTAACTGCTTAAAGACACACCAAAGAGTCAAATATTACTATAAGTGCTACGTGCGCAATTTTCTTGTGCGCGCAGTCAAATGTATGTTTATATATAATAAGGTAATATGTATAACAAAACCATGTATTTATTGACATAGCCTTCATCTTTGAATAAATGGTTAAAAGCACAAAGCAACTAGCGATTACTTGTCTTTAGTCGCAAATTCATGACAATAACGCCCACGTTTTCATACTTTCACTTTCAGGCTTCAGTCGTTCGGGCTACTCTATGTTGGGACCGAGGAAGCGCCCGGCAACCAGCTCTTTCACGATCAGGTCTTGGCACTCCAATGGATACAACACAACGTCGCAGCCTTCGGCGGAGACCCAGCGGAAGTGACGCTCTTGGGATGGAGCGCTGGTGGTGTCGCAGCCGGCTTTCACCTATTATCACCTGGAAGCAAGAATTTATTCAAGCGAGCAATCGTGCAGAGTGGTCCAGCAACAAAGCGTGGTCGGGCGAAAGAAAAATCAGTGATGCTTGGACACGCCAACGCTTTTGCTCAGATTTTTGGTTGCGGCAGCGGCAGCAATGACGCTAACGTTGCCTCGGAGGCTGTATCGTGCCTTCGAAATGTAAACGCTAGCTTAATCTTAGCAGTTGAAGCGACATTCGTTAATGCAGGCAGTGGCGAGTTTGAACCAATTTTCGGAGATGAGTTTTTACCACAGGACCCTAGCATCGCCACGTTTCCACGGGACAAAGATGTTGTAATCGGACATGTGGCGAATGAAGGAAGTAGTTTTCTCTACATAAAGTTCAGAGATACGTTTTCACAACTTTTGCCACCACGAAAGATCAACAAAGTTGAAATGCTTCACTTTCTAGGAGAGTTGTACAGTGGCCTGTCTCTACCCGATATAATGAGGCTGCAGCAGCTATACATGGAGGAGATTGGATACTATGATTACAGCGCACTAAGACAAGCCCTAGTTGACACCAAAGGAGATGAACGAATGGTTTGCGCTACCTTCCAGGATGCGCGTAGGTTGACCATTGCAACGGCTGCAGCCCAAAGTAGAAGTCATGTCTATGTTTACCAGATGAATTACGTGTCAGCCTGCCAGAGGAGACGGCCTTGGTTTGGAATGACACATGGCGATGACGTGCCTCTGATATTCGGGAGACCATTTGATGTTGACGACGGGTGCACAAAGGACATTCCTTTCAGCACTAAAATCATTAAACTATGGGGCAACTTCGCGAAAGGCAGGTGAGGATTTGCAATGTTTATTTTATAAAAATATGCATCTAGTTACCGTATTCAGGCGAGAAAATACCACACTTCTTTTCGCGAATTTGATGTGGTATGGCCGTCAGACAAAAGCTGCACTTTTGAGTTAAATTCTCGTACTCTCTGTCGAGAAAGTACTTTATCGCAGCATACAGTCCCGCGTTCTATTCTGGTATTTAGTTGCATATGCCTTTAACATTCTCCATTGCTCAGACTATCGACAGTGCTCATTCCTAGCTCCTTGCTACCATCGTATATGAGGACATTTTCCGTTCCATCCATTCTATTTTAAATTCCCCTAACATTGAAGCTTTTAACAGCGACGTCCAGGACACTGCGTATCACGAATCTGAAATACACGAGCAGAAAATAGAAGTAGAGCCTTACTTTACTATCCTGATGTCCTCACTTCCTTGTTCGCGGCTGCCACCCATTTCGAGTACAGGCGTCTGAATTATGCTTTAAACGGTGCACACCTGCGTAGCGGTGAACGTTCGGAAATAATAGAGAGTTTCAGTGTAGGGTGTGCCGTAAACCCTCTGATCTCTTACTGCGGCCGCCAGCCGCCAATCTGCTTGTGGAGATGGCGTGACTAGCCAAGTGCTGGCGCCTAGTATCAATGGGTAAATGGGTATTGGATGTTGCGGGCCGTGGAACGCGGTGGCGGTGTACGGCACAGCCTATGCTGATACTACCTGGTAATGAGAGCGGCAGACACCTGAAATAATCTGGTATCTTTCTCGGAAACATACCGCGCTTGAAAATGTGTACTAAATGAAACCCACTTCCAGTTTGCGTATTTAGCCTACAAATCGTCGGCTCCTTACAGAGAATAGCCCATGTATGAGCGCAGCCCTTAGTGGAGTGATACGCTATAATCTAGGAAATGCTACATGCTATCACAAAAAGACAACCATCCTAGCAAAGCTTAGTTTTCCTAATGCTGTGTCTGATATAGTGGAATCAAATGTCGATAATGTCATTTAGGAGGCATATTTTAACTGGGCAGACAAAGGACACAGGAAACAATAGCCGGGACGGTGCGCGGGAAAAATACATGGCGCGCCTTATCGTTCTCTTTTTTTCCCATGATCCCTGTTTGTGTGCGTGGTTAAATATTCATTTCAGTAGAGTCACCAACTTTGCTGCAGTTGTTTGTTAAGGAGATTGTAACATAGCTTAGGTTCTTACAGTCCAATAATAATGATATTACAAATTAAAACCAAAGAAAATTAACAAGTCTTTAGGGAAGGGTCGCTCAGCGAGTCCAATAGCCACTAACGTACTCAAGTTTCCGGGCAACCAATGTTCCGTTTGGTTTGACTTGCGAAGAATCCTATCGTCCTGCCATTCTTCTATCTTGGACCCATATGATGTTCACGTTTTATTCGAATTATCGCCAGAATCCGTTACATCCATTCTTTTATCTGCTTTTGCAACACCCCCGCTTTTTGTAGCACATTGGAGCAGCTAAAGCGCTTACAGAACTTATTACTGAACTTTACTGTGCACTGAATTACCAATTCAGAAAAGCAGTAACAAAGACCAGCATCCAGGCAAGTGGTACCGAAAGATATCCTGCTTTGAAAACCATGTTTCAAGCATTGCTTCCTTTTTGAGACTGTCGTGAACATGCGGCAAGTGCTGACAGTGCACGAGGCTGGTCGCGGCCGTCTTTACATTGTCAATAGCTGTCATTCGCAATACGCTTTTATTCACCTATCACCTTTATTTCCTATCACCAAGAAGAAGGAAACAAGGCGCAAGTATAATTTTCTTCATCTGGCCATGATCGATTTCTGATATGCATTAAAAAGTCTGCCTTTATTAATAGAACGGCCGAAGGCTGCGATGTATTTTCTAGGCTTCCTTCACTTGATTCCGCCACTTAAAGCAACGGAGGGCAAAGGAAAGTTTTCGGGGAACAGTGCTTCACGAATCCAGGTTTCAGTAATAGTTTGGCTACTGAATTTGATGTATAAACCTTCTAATGCCGCGCTAATAATGAAAGTTTAGAATGGCATATTTTATTCGTGTCAACCGCCGAATACACTGCACAGGGTATAGACAAATGCCCCATTCTGCATTTTATGGACGCAAGATTATTCGACAAGTTTGTGTGGCGATTAAACCTTCTGTGCATTTTTTTTCCAGAGCACCGACTGGATCCGAGGGAATTGAGTGGCCGGCATTTACTTCGAATGATGAGTCATTTCTGCTCATGACAGGCAGAACATTTCAAGTTTCAAGATTTAATTTGAGTACCAGATGCGGCGTTCTCAAGGAGCTTCAGCTTTATTGAACTGTGAAGGCATTGTGCGTTTAGAAAATCAGGTGGATAAACGTAAGCAGCTTCAAGAAGTATAACAAACAATTTAATGTTTATTCGCCGGATCAATAAATTCGATTTAAAGTGAAAAGTCCGTTTTTCTAATGAATTCAAAAACAATGTCGGCAGCCTTAGTGATGGAATTGGCCCAAAGAGAAAGTAGTTCTAAGGAGAACACATTATTAAGACAGAACAATTTTCGAAATGCAGGAATTTTTGGCAACAAATTTCCTGTTTTAATATAATCTGCCTCAAATGCAGCGTTCTCTTCTCCACATTCAGCTAAAAGTCTAGGAAGATATCATGCAGGTTACTATGACCAATAGTCAGATAGACAACTGGGCGAGTTGGTGAGGGTTCAATTTGGGAGTAAAGGCGCAAACGGACGAAAGAGAGACCAGAAACATGGAACATACAGACGAACGCTGAGCTCAAATCTTTAAGAGCCCTCTGCCCTGGAAAAAACACTGTAGGATTGATGATTACGCGAGCTGGTAAACGCTCATTTTGGCTAGAGCAGCACTCAACGACGAAAAGTAGAAAAGGAAGAAGAAACACACGGACGAGCGCTGAGTTTAAACACTTAAGAGAGCCCAGTGCCGTAGAAATAAACTGTAGTTCGACGCACAGTTATCCAAGAAACGACAAAAGAAGGAGGAACCCAAAGACGGGCACTGGTCTCTGTGTTCCTCGTTCCTCCTCTGTATGTCGTCCGTTTGCGCTGTTATACTAAAGATGACGGTAGTCTTATACTTAAGCATGCGAACCATTCAGCTCTCAGATTTGGCGCTCTTACTTGAGCATCCTCTACAGATCCTATCAAAGTTATTGTCGAAAGTGGAACTTGGAACAAATGCTCCTGAAGTCGACATTTTCATTGTAGTTGCTTTAAATAAAAAAAAGCATTCTCTACGCCGTGAAATTGAGTCCAACTTGATGCGGTTGAAACCAAGCATTCTGCCTCGTCGTGGCTTGGAAAGTCACCATGGTTCTTGTCCGACGAGTGAGAGATTCTTGCTATTGTTCCGACTGACCAGTGACACGCCCACAAACAGTAGAAAAAACAGGCGCTTTTTCCTTTAAGCGTTACAGATATCTTTTTAGGCTTAAACAATATGTCGATTGAATTTGATTATTGTTTCCGTTTAAACGCAAACCTTAGTCGATTGGTGCATAAGTTTCGTATTCTCTTGAATATTTACTAGAATGCCTAGGTACAGCAGTGTGGTGCCATTTTAAGAGCGGTGTATTGTCATAGGTGGCGCTCGAGACCATGGACTGCGGGGTAGCGGTTGGCGTAGTGCTTTATAAGAGAGATTTCTTTAAGGTTTTTTCGAGGCACTGATTACATGAGCTTGTTCAATAATGTTTAACCTTTAGAAAAGGTAGAGGTACTAAACGAGGTGTTTGTGACAAGTAACACATTCACGGAAAGAGCTAATAGCTTGAGAAAAGTGCATAGTACCCTTTCGAGCCAAAATAGTGATGCTCTAGCGACTCGTCCCTGCGGGTAGTTCAGCGCCCATCAATCAGTGAGGTAGATACAGGGCCCGCGGCAATCGCTTTTATATCATTCGCGTCGAGCGTCAACCATCGTCATCCGCAAACTTCCACGAGCACAAGACAGAGGCACATGTATTGTGACAATGTCTACGCAAATCAGACGTTCAGTAGTAGCGTAGCTCCCATAAAAGAGCAAACGCTGGGCTCGAAATCATGGCATGCCCAAATCCGCACTAATTGCACGCTATCGACCCGCAATTCTTCTGGCACAATGCAAATTATGCGGTGAAAAAGCGGACTGATGCCGCACGGTATGATCATGTAAGTTTTGTGCTGCTATAGACACGATTTCAAAGCCAACGTGGGAGGAATGGGAGACAGCTCTGTCCATCCCGGACCTCGAGGAGCATGGAGCATTCGTCAAAAGAGCCAGGACAGAGAGTCAGGTCAACCTCCGCCAGCGGAGTCCTGGAGTGCGAACTGGGACCATTAAATTGCATACCTTAAACCCTCGTTATAAATGCTTTCAAAAACAACAAATTTCAGAACAAGGGAAGTTGTGGTGCGGAGCCAGCGCTCCTTCCAAAATGAGTAGACAACTAAAGAAAATCATCAGAAATAAAAAACAAAAACACTTGCCGTCATAGTATACGTGTCGTTTAGCGGAAAAAGGAAATGTTCGAAAATCTCGACCTTCAAACATTCTACAAGGAGAAAGATTAAATGCATGACATCTGCTGACTACCAGTACATTAGTTAGAGAGTGCTCGCTCGTCGAGCTCATCATCATCATCATCATCATCATCATAGTCAAAGATATCATGATGATTTCCCGACCCCTTGCAAGATGGCAAACAACAAGATGATAGCCAGTCATCGATGGCAGTTACTGTATCTAGACAAGCAGCGGAGAGTATGGATTATAAAATTGAAAGTGGCTAAACAGAAAAAAACAAACAAAAATGGTGGTAAAATAATTAAAAGTATAAACAACAGCGTTCAATAAGAACGGAAAAAAAAGGAAGCGTTATACTAGCCCGGAAAAAAAAACAAGTTGAAAGAACGTTTGAGGAGATAATTTTGGTTACAGGTATGGTCAAAATCTTTTCAGTTTAATAGTTTTAGCAGCAAAGTTAGTTTGTAAGATAAAGATTGTTCAGGATAGGAAGTTCTATGGATAGGGACAAACAGCATTAATTTGTGTCTGATTGGCGAATGCTTGTTGGTTGGTTGGTTTATGGGGTTTAACGTCCCAAAGCGACTAAGGCTATGAGTTTTTCAAGGTGAATTGCATCATCCAGACCAAATTGAACGAAAGTTTTATAATACGTCAACCTATACTTGTATAAGCCAAACAGAGAAATAATGTCATAATGACTTTTCTTTCAGATAGCGAAGAGCAGTACGGGCGGAGACTATCAACAGAAGCGAAGTCGGTACAGATGCGGTTCTCTCTAAAACCGAAGTGTTTCTCAGAATAACATAAGTCACATGAAAAGAGCCTTGGTCCATGCGAAGCAAGCCCAGGAAATTTAGGCATTGCGGAGCTGGGAGGTCCAAATGAATGATGGTAGAGAGGACTGATAAACGCCACCTCAAAAATGCGGTTTGGAGGAAGACGCTGTGAACACGAATAGGGAGACCGGTTTAATGTCCAGCACCCAAAGACGCTCATTGGAAGTTTTAAAGGCAGTCACCACAGCTAACCTGTTTTGCAACCGAACAAGACTAGAGGGGAAGACAATCCCGTTGGTTCGGCGCCGATAAGAGGGCAAGGCAAGCAGATCCCCATTAAAAATGTAATCAGAAGTAAGCGTAACATGCCTATCAGACCGAATGGGCAAAATTGAATCAGCAGTGACAATGATGCGATGGTATGGTTCGGCCGCATCAGAAGAAGTGTCACTCTCGTTAATGTGGAAGATGCGGCCGCAGGAAGAAAATAGAGCACATACGGGGGACAAGAAATACAAGCCAAAAATGAGCTGAGCATAAGCAGATAGTGCAGGAAATAGTTCACGGTGGCGGTCACCATCAGTCGAAACTCCCGAAGTCCTCTTCGCTGGTAGCCGAACGATTACGCGGTTAGCTCCACGCAGTTGGAGTCCATCATACGGTGTTTACCCCTTCAGCCGGCAGGCACACAAGCGGACGTGAATTACAGAAACAACAGCACCCGTGATAGTTAAAGCCACATTCAACCTACATTAAATCCATTCTTGATGGGCATTCCGGATGACATTGTCTTCTGTAGCGAAAGCTACACTGGCCAACCCTCAGCGATTTTGCTGGCGCCTGAAAGTGAGTGTCGCATGCGCGCCGTCACCATGACAACCGGTTTCGCCACAGATGCGCCGCACGTGACGTCACAGGTGCGCAGTGCGCATGCGCGCGGCGCAGCATGAGTACGGCAGGTGATGCGCTCGGTCGTCAGACGCTCACCATAGAAGAGAAGGAGTGATCGGCCTCCGCTCAGTGGCGATATACGCAGCAGATGATCAACTAGCCGGATCACAAAGTCGTCGCTCCGTACTGGGCAGGCAAGCAGAGGGAGAACGAGCTGAGGAAAGTCAAGCGAGTAGCATACGCCCCAAGAGCGCGAAGAATGGCTAGCCAAGCGGAGACGCCTAACTGTGGAATGCAAGAAGAGCCTATAGCCACTGTGTCGCAGCCTGTGATGTTCGATAACACCAGCTGAACGGAGGAAGAAGTGAAGGCCCATCAGCTCACCGAGCAGACCATACGCCAGTGCCAAGCTGCTTAGCAACAATAATGGTGTGTCGCAACCGACATGTGAGTAGACGAAACTGCTTTCGTTAAGCATTTCCTGGCCTAGCTGAGCTACGCGACTGTCAATGTTTTCAGAATAATGCGCTTTCCGTCTGAAAAAAGCACCAGCAAATATTCTAAGCGCAGGTCAGGCACTGGAGAAGCCGGAAGGAGCAGAGAGGAAGAGCGGCGGTATGCCGAAGAGGGTTGATTTCATGCCGCGCAGTACCATGCCCATAAATCTCTCAGAAGTCACAGGCGCATTGCAAAGTCTTTATGGCATCACATGAAATTCAAAAAGGCCATCCGGCCTTACAAACGCACTTTTTTTCATTGTCTGCCGGATGCACCGGAATATGCCAGTAACCTGATCGCAGATCTACGCAGGTAAAGTAAGAGGCGCCAGAACGACAGCGTATGGCGTCATCAGTGCGAGACGAAGGCCATACATCCCTTTTGGAGGCATTTAAATGGCGGCAGCCCACACAAAACCTCCATGCGCCGTCTTTTTTGCGGACAAGAATGACAGGAGCAGCCCAAGGGCTCAACGGCTCCTGAATGACCTCCTTCTCAAGTATCTCTGTGACTTGATCTTCATTTGCTTTGCGCTCCGACGGGTACACACAATAAGGCTTTTGGCGGTCGGGCGCCACGAGCCGGTGTTGATACTGTGGCGCGTGCAAGACGTGGGAATAGAGGGTTGTCTACTGGGTTGGGAGAAGTCGAAGACAGCCGAGTACTGAAGCAGAATGGCTACTAGCAAGCGGCGTTCAGTGGCGCTGAGCGTTTCGTTGATCATGCCAAGAATCGTGCGTTCAGCGCTCGACTCCTGGACAGCTTCAACCGGGAGAACTGTGACCGACATCAGGGCTAGAGGCTCATCGTCTTCATACAGAGCGAGTTTTAAGCCGCTTGCAAAAGTACTGGTCGAGATGAATTAATTTTGCAAAACCATGCGCCGACGTTAGCAATGAATATCAGACAGCGCGGCACTACAACGTTGCTCTTTAAGCATGCCTAATATAGGGCTGCCGCTAGAGCTTCAATAATTTCACGGTTGGCAGGTGCGGTGAGCAGCGGGACGTACACTGCAGTCCACGATGGCCCGACGGTATCTTGGGATACACAGAACACCGTTGCTGCGTCACACGAACTTTCCATGAGGCTGCACAAATTCATATGCTCGAAATAAACCTCATCACTTCGACACAAATTCACAAAATCCATTCCTGCAAGGTCGTAATGAGTAGCACTATGGATAACGAAGAATTCAACTTGAAAAACGGCTGTACTGAAATCAACTTCCAGATTACACACTCCCAGAGGACGCAATGGCTTGCCGCTCGCGCCGCAAAATGTTGAGGCTTTATCGCAAATAAGCATATCTTTGCGTTCCAGCAAGAACATTAATCTGCTACTGAGCGCAGAAGCAGTTGACCCTGCATCAACGAGAGCTACTGTAGACACACCACTAACGGCCGGACAAACTTTGCTCTTAAGCATTGAAACGGAAGGAGTGATACCCGAACAGAGCGGACGCCCAGCTGCCTTACCTCCACTGGCAGCGCTGGTTAGTTTCCCGAACGAAGAGACAGGGACTGGCCACCAGGTGCTGGAAACCACCGCGTGCGAATCGCAGGAGGAGTAACATTGCGAACCAACGCCGGGGTAGAGCTCCGAAGGATGGTATGCCGAAGTTCTGTTCGAGGGGGTACGTAGTCAGTTTTGGTAGAAGCATTCTCGTAGGCGGGTCATGCTGTGAGGGTTGCTGGCACATATCGAGAATGTCAACGGCGGTGTCAAAAGCTAGAAATACGTCCAAGATTCCCGTAGCGATAACAAACCCGAGGTGGGCGTTCAAAGTTTCGCGCCTGGTAGTATTCATCGGTGCCGAGAGCCATTAAGAAGGCATCACACCCACACCGTGCGTTCTCGTAGTGGACTGATGGTGGCCGCGCGAAGTAGCGTTGGTCCTAGTGCTACCTCGGAACGTTGTGCGGTAGAGAATACTGAGATGCTCAGTGTGCCACAAACGCGTTGACTTGGTAGTAAAAGGGTACACCGGCCGCTACAGAAAAGTGAACATGTGATCACAAGGGGGTGCCTGGCTGCGAGACAATTCCTCTCGATCTATCTAGCGGATAGTGGAGCCGAGATCACTCGCAGAAGCAGTGTCACTTGCAGCGAGTGTTGTGACTGCGTCCAAGCGAAGGAGTTTCCATGTTATTCGCCGCATCTTTACATTTTTTTTACTGTTCAGTAGTTTCGTACGATATTTGCGACGTAGTGAAGGTTGTACTTGCTTATAAGAAACGTATACATTTTCTCACCGAAGCCCTAAACAAATGGCTTACTTTGTCCTCGTCGGACATACGAGGCGAGGTTACTTTGCAGAGCTTTAGTATTGTCTCAGTATACTGTGTGCAAGTCTAACCGGGGAGCTGAATCCAATAAGTCAGCGTCTCCTCAGCTTTCTTCTTTGCGGAGGAATTGTCAAAGCGTTTATTAAGTTCTTCTGAAAACCTGACCAGCTAGGATGTCAAGGTATCTTCATGGTTCTCGTACCATGTAAGGGCAGTGTCCGTGAGCGAGAAAAATTGGCAGTGGTTTAGCTCTGATTAAACAGGGTAAATTGCGTTAGAAACGGCAACCTCGGTAATCCGCTGTTTTCAGTCTTTGCGCTCGTTCTTCTGGCGATTCTTCGGCGCGTTGCCTTCGCCTGGTAGCATTGCGGCGTTCCTGAGCAGTAAGGTGTTGAGATTCATCGGAGACCGATGACGTGGAACCACTCTGCGAAGTAGAACGTCGTCGCCGAGCTGCATCCTTAGCACGAAGCTTTGCAAGACGTTCTTCACGCTGTCCTGGCATCTCTTATGACCGTTGTCGCTTTCTCGCGTCTTCCTGTCGCTGCCAACTTCTCCTTAGAGGACTGCATAGCAAAGCATTCACGCCAAGGCAAGCGCATTTATAGACGCTTAACAGAGCGGGAGCATGGGCGCCGCCATAGTTGGTCGCGTGATCGTTCCGCCATATTGCCAGGGAGTCCACAGAGCCCTATCGCCCATTGGGCTGTACGCCTTTCTCGTCGGTAAATTGCTTTTTGAGGAAAGGAACTGTATCCGTCTCGTATATCCCGGTGGGCTCCTGAACCTCGCCGTAAGGGGAAGGGAGGAAGATGGGAGTGAACGAAGAAACCGTATTCACTAGACGCGCCTTTGTTCATTCCAAACCATCGAGCTGGGATGGCGGAGTGTCCACGCGAGCATTTCATTGAAGGTGTTATACGTCTGAGGGTAGTGTATCAGGCACTGCCTGATCAGCCAACTTGGTTAAACGTCTTGGATGACTTGGTTGAACTGCAAAAATTTTAACCTGCCGTGTCAGTGCAAGTGTTGCTGACATGTTTTACTTCTTTGTACCCATTGTGAAAATGCAATAAAGAGAAAAAAAAAGCTGGCATTGCGGTGTGGTTAGCGTGCTCGTCTCGCACTCCTGAGACCCTGGTTCGATTCCCCAACTCGACCAATTTTATACTCGGTGCTATTTATTTATCTTATCTGACTATAAATTAGGCTAATTACAGCTGGGTTGGTTAAGAGTCCCTTGACGTTCGTACACAAGCTGCGCAGCAGCGTTTCGCACGGCGCGCCAATGCTTCTATAGTAGGATACAACTTAAAAAAAGAGCCGCGGTCCGCAGCGTCGTGTATTGATCGGCTGGCAAATCGCAACAGTAAACAAAATAGGCTTTTTAATGTTTGACTATATAAAACAATCCATGTATCAACAGACTAGAGCTCTTAATTTTTTTCTTGTGGTAACGTTTTTTGTTTAGGTAACAAGAAACGTTTGAGCAGCGGCCTACTTTTTTGTCGTGGAGGAATAGACCTTTTAGAAAATTCAGTCTGGCAACTCGGCAGGCATCATCATCAGCAACTTTCGTCGGCGCCGTGCGCCATATTTTGGGCACCTTTGGCTGGAAGACGCGCAGCTATAGATAGCGCTCTGCACAGCCTTTACACTAGTTTCCACCTTGTGCCATGTCTGGTTGCATTTGTGAAAGCGATGGCGGAAAATTTGCAGTGGTCGAGGGACCTGACTGTCATCCCGGGCGGATTTTCGGGAAGGCTTTTCGACTCCTATCGTCCGGCCGCACCTCTCAGCGAAGCTACAAGTCGGTATCACTGCGATCCGTCGACAGTGCGCGTTACAAGGCCACCCTGCAGGTCGAATCTACTGTCGATAAAGGAGGGCTAACAACACTTGGACCGGACTCGACTACGAGCAGGCGCACGGCACGGCGAAATGCGTGTGGATCCGGATTCGGGCGCTCGATCAGCAGTGCCGACTAGGGCAGTCGGGGACCAGCGCGCAGTTGGTCGCCCGGCGTTGCCGCAGGCGGTGTCGTTGCCGAAAGCTCCACTCTAGCACAGGCATGCTTTCGTTGCTAGAATCTAGCAAGCATCCTTTCTGGTAGCATGACTGTTTTGTATTTTCTTGTGCGAACGTGAAGTAAGCCGAGCCTGCCGGCCCGCCAGCCTGGATCCCGTCTGCCGGCGTCATAAAAACGAGCTAAAGTGTCTTCTCGACGTAAATAATAAACCCTGGAATAGGGAAATGAGAAAATATATCATTTTTCTGGGTCATTGGCTAATACCAAGTTGCTGGTAAAAGTGACACCGCCTCGCAGCTGCTGCTAGCTGGCCCGACGCTGGGGTCCGGCTCGACTGGCGCCCGCTAGCTCCGCTGCTGAAGGCGCCGTAGAAATTGACCATACTATTATTTTATTGTGAGATGAGCCTGTTGACAGCAAAGCGGAGTGAAGAATATGCCTTCAATTATAGCGCAGGCGACTTCCGAAACGCCGGCCCCTGCCGCTTCGATGCGAAGCAGGCTATAGGCCTAGAGACGACCACGGCAGACAGGCAGCCGCAGAGCTCTTCGCCCGGAGCGCCCGCGAGCGGTGCCGTTGCCGAAAGCTCGCCACATCAGCTGGCATGCTTTGTCGCCGCTCGAGTATAGCTGGCAGTCTTTCTGATAACAAGGCGATGCCGTCCTTTCTTGCAATATTTGTACACCAAGCCAAGCAGCGCTCAGGCACTGCTGCGCTGCGGCGAAGTGCGACACCGGTTGTGGACAAAGCTTTGGTAGAGCGGCGCAGCAGTGCTTGCCGCTGCGTGTGTCCCTGCTTGCTGTGGTGTGGCAGTTCGGAAGCGGCGCGCCGGACGTGTTGCTGGACATGTGTCTCCTGCCTTAGCCGGAGTGCACAGGCCCTGACCGAACGAAAACACACAGCTGCTGCGGCTGCACTCCGCCTATGTCGCTGTCGTTTGCTGCATGTTCGCAACGGAGAGAACGACGGCGCTCCTCGCCGCGCCGCATCGCCGTGCTCTTTTTCGCGCACACGGAACTCTCTATGAATGGACATGGATGCTTTAAAATCCAAAACAAGCGCGTTTGAGCTACGTTTTGATTTTCTGACGCGCCGAAACAGTCGCCAGCATCGGAATGCATGTCCTCGAGTGCGCCGAAGGTGGCACCTTTATTTTTGTGCTCACTATACAGCGGAGCGGCTACACGGTAGAAGGAACTTTTCGCTGCTCTTTCAATACTTATATCGTTTATTTTAATGTGAAAACGAACAGGTCACGGACGAGAAGAAAGAAGCACGCAGCTACTCCATGCGCTCCGTGCTCTGGAAACACAGCTTGTGTCCGTGCGCATCTCTTCGCCGCGCTGGCAGCAGAAAGGCACACAGCAGCATGCCGGCATCGTGACTATAGCTCGGTGCAGAGAGCCAATGTCAAGGAACATGGCTAGGACACAGAAACAAGAAATATGCGCTTGTTGTGTCTTCGCCGGGCGCCGTACTTTTCAATCTGGCCCGAGCGCATACCGGCAGGCGTATGCCCAAGTAATGGCGGAGGCACCGCGGTTTGCGCAACACACACCAGATAGCGCTTAATTTTCTAAAGGGTCTATTCTGTGCGCGGAGACTGAATGTGGGCGGAGCTTCACTGCAGACTTAAGTTCTGGGGCCCGATTCTCGATATTCACATTCGCCTGTCGGCGCCATATTGCCTCTCTGATTGGCTGTCAGAAGTGTCAATCGCCGTCAATGGGCGTGTCAGTCAGGGTCGGTTACACGAGCACTTTTCGCGGTGACGTCAATTTGACGTGGCATTGAAAATGCATTTTCGTAGTGCTATTCTTGGTGCCCGGCTGGTACATATATGTGATTGTGAAGGGAAAAGAAGCTACAAGTGGTCCGCGCGAGAGCACTTGCGCTCGACTTGCCAATTTGGAGAAAATAGCTGCACACCGGAAATGGCAACTTCCTAAAATCTGATTGGTTGGAACAATATCACGTAAATCACGTGATAGGCACACAAGTTGGAGTGATGTCAGAATGACGTTTCATCACGTTTACGTTGTGCCGCCATTGCAAAAAATGGCTGAAATTCGCCGCCATCATTTCGCCCGGCGAAAGGTACCCGAATCATGCAAATGAGTTAGTGAAATGTTGATTTATACGGCGTTAGGTAGCCGCACTTTAACGGGTATTTATTTCAAGACAAAACTAAGCTTACGAAAGTCTTGTTTTGATTGCACAATGTAATGTTCTGGCGTTATAAGAGCACATCTGAAATAAGCAACCCTTGAGAGCGTTAATAGTGAAGGCTTAAGCGTACAGCCGCATAGGGGCGTTAGTTGCTCTCCCGTTGCAAACCCTTCGCTCGCAGTGAGAAATCATCCCTCCGTGCGGTTAGTGAAGCGCGAAAATTGCTCGAATGGCGGTGCCGGCGCTGCGATTTGCTGCTCCTTGCATTCATTCGTCGTTTGTTGAACCCTAGAAGTGGGAAAGGTGAGCGACTTTCGAGGTCACCGCGATGCTTTCGAGTTGTCTCGGACTAGACAGCTCGTCTGTGCAACCATCTGACGAGGCATATGGTGTGGTGGCTATGCAAGGATGCATTGCGGCGAGAAGCAGTGCCGAACTGTCGAGCTCTGAGGGGAGATCGCCAGCTGTGAAACGTCGCAGAACGGATGGGCTTTGCGCGCGTGATGAGCGGATGACACGATAGGTGTTCGCGCGGCCGAGCAACAAACTCCAGGAATGTGTCGGGCTTCTCGACGAGACATCCGTGTGTGTGTAGCGTCATTCTCATTCCTTTTGCATGCATGCTGCGAATCCGAAATTTTTATTCGGCATTTCGCGTTGCTTTTTTCATCATACTGTTTTCAGTTTTTGCACACGGCTCAAGTTGAGAAAACAAAGTCTAGCATGCTAGACGTTGGTCGATTTCTTTGTTTTTGGTGTTGATGAATGTGAAAGGCAGCATAGGTGAAATCAGCTGGAAGGCGTCGTTTCCTTAAGTGTGGAAAAAAAATTGTGTGAAACTCTAAAAGAATACTATACCCTGGCTTAAGCATTATTAGTGAAGCACACAAAAGTGATTTTGCTATTCAAGGTAAAATTTTCATAACAGTGTTACATCATCAGTTACACAGCAGTCACGTGGAAATGACCGTAGGAGGGTGAAAAAAATTATTTCTCTTAGGGCGCGCGAAAAACAAACATGTATGACTCTTGTACATTTTATTTACAGGTGTGTTGTTCCTGCCGGTGAAGGTTCCAGCTCACACGAAGTCTGTGCGGGATCCATCCATGACCCGTTTGTGTGCAATCTCTCTTGATGTGCTGCCCGCATGGAAATCATCAAACTGGTGAGCACGTGCTTAGTGTGTTGGGGCAAGCAGTAAGGGATAACATGTTTGCCTTTAGTAAGATTGCGTATGGCTAATGATATCTGATTGCATTTATATATAGTTTATTCAGCAAGCAAGAACAGTGTAAATAGAACCATATATGAAAATAATGTAAATTAATCATGTCTGTACTTTTCAGGTGACAACAGAGATAGGTGTGCGTGACACGCAGTGTTGTTCTGTGGTTTTGAATTTCTCTCAGTGACCACAGTGTCAAGGTAGCCCCATTTCGATTGGTGCAAAATGCGAAAGCATGCATATACTGAAAAACTCAAGGTAGTCATAAACAGTTAAACTTGTGCCCTTCCTTGCAGTGCATTCTGTAGCGGTTTGCTTGAGTATAGAAAGACTGTAGTAATTATTTGTGTGCATCAGTTTGGGAAGTCTGCCATCAAGTACCTCTAGCTATATAGAAACAGTTTGTTTTGATACTAATGATTGGTTTTGCAGTGAGCGTATTTTACATTTTTACGTAAAACTAGACTATTTTTGAACACAATGTCTAGTTCGTTGGGAGATTTCAGTGCACAGCATTGATTAGTGTGCAGGTGATGGTGTGCATCGTATGCAGACGTGGCTAACCACCCTCACCATGGGGTCTCATGTGCTCTGGAGCCAGGATACCAGATTCATGTTTGGTCACCTCCCAGCTGGTGTGGTTACCCAGCTGGGTGGCCATACCAGGCTCCTGAGGTGTCTGCAAAGGCCATGGTAGAGCATGATCAAGAGTTCTCTGCGAAGGCCACCACAGCTTGCATTGTGCAACCCAACATATTCATCCACACTCAGCTGCAGGACCATGACACCTCTGGCAAGTGGTGATAATAGCAGGAGCACCAACATCTACAACAAGGAGGAGGACACAGCACCATTTGGATTCTACCTGACAGACAGGAAGTGCACGATCAGCAGCTGCGTGCAGGAATTGCGCTCACTGCCGTAGTTGTCACGTGTAGCTATGCCACAAGTAATCAGCGTACATTTGCTCTGCTTCAAGTTTGATAGCATACTGCTAGGAAGCTGGTGAAGTCTTCATCATTTTGGTGCTGTTCTTTGAATAGGACCATATTGGTGGTATCCATGACAGTATAAATCATTTTTGTCCGGTGCTGCAGTTTTGTGTGAGTCAGGAAGTGCCCCAAGTGTTTTCAGCCTACCGTCTGCCAACTTGCTGAGTGCGTGCTTCAACACATGCTTTGGTGATTGTGAAGAAGTGCCATCCCTTCGTGTGGTGCCTCCCTATGTGTCCTGCTTGTACACAATGCACATTTTATTTGGTGCTTAAGTCCAGTGAAGCACAGGAAGGCACCAAAATGTTTTCCTTCCAGCACCATTGTGTTGACTGGACGTGCTTTCACCAATGCATTTCTGTTTGCTTTGGTGTTTGTTGAGAGCCAGCAGTCCAGAACATGCTCAACATACAGCATGGTCGCTGTGTCTCTAGTTATGTACAACATCTCTTCTTCAGGGTGCAACACGTCTTGTGTGGCACTGTTTGTGTGATAAGATCACAACATGATTTGCCTCATGGCATTTGGTTGCCTTTGTCTGCTTGCTTTCGACTGCGTCTTTCACATGCTGCACGTAGTTATACAGCAGTGAACTATTTTTCCTGAAGGAAAAGTCACGCATTTGTTTCACGCTCAATTTCCCGGATGAAAATGCAAGGCCTGGCCAGCGTTCTGACACGTGTACCCATTCCCATCTTCTAGCTGAAATTTGTACCCCTGACGAAAACCTACAAATTGTACATTAGTTCAGTTGAAGGTAACTGGAAGTATAAATTATGCAGCTGGACATAATTTGTGTTTCAATAATAAAGCTCCAAGCGCTGGTGTTTTGTCCTTCTCTTGTGTTGTCTTTCACTGCGCTGTTTTTCCAATTCGTAAAACAAGTACCAACCAGCCCGTATTTGCCCTCTTCTGGAACTCCAAATGGCATTTTGTAGCTGGAAGGGCATGATCCGGTTCAATAAGTTAGCTGGAAATGGATCATAATAGTAGTAGTAGTAGTAAACGCTCTTGATCTTTCTGGGTTACGCAGGCGGTTTTTCCAGGTCCGGGATCTTTTTCTGTGCGGGGCTATCAACCTTGAATGCAACCTTGAATGGAAGGTCACTGCCCACCTGTCCTCCCAGTGAAACTGTGTTAGATCCCATTTTCATTGACTCGTCCCCTTGCACTTTGATTCATATAAGTTGGGGTTGCTGTTTGGTCATTTTAAGACAAATCCTAGACAACCTGTTTACCCTCTGCACCCTTAGTGTGATTGGACTGTATCAGTGTCTGTGCTGCCATTTTTCCGTTTAGAAATGGTGGCTACTTCAGCTGGCTACCTCAGTTTGCAAACTAGGCAACACTAATGTGCATGTACACCACTGTCAAACGTTTATGAAAGACTACTCTGTCGCGAAAAAATTCTTATCTTTGTAGATGAGACATATTCGTCAATATGTATTGTTGCACTAGGTAATGATTCGCAGTTAGGCTGCATAATGAATTCTAGGATGCATGAAGTTCAGTGATGAAAATAAATTATTTTGCCAATAATGGCTTCCACAAACTTTTCACTGCGCATGTAAAAGACACCTCACCTTTTTTAGGCAAATTGCAACACCTAAGAGGCATTGTAACTTGTCTCGCTCCCAAAAAATGTAGGGGCACAATTAAGCTCAGCATTCATGGGTGTGACACGACAGTGTTTATGGCTCCCTGCAGCGGTTTCTCTTCACACACACAGTCCCTGTTCTTCATTCGTGTTCACACATTTATCACAGTTGCCTCAACGCAGGTTTCCAATTCTTGCCTTTGAACTCTTCCACACTGCAGTTCACCTACGTAATGGTACTGTAGTTAGTTTCTCACTAATTGGCACATCTCTAGTTCACTGCAGTAATTACATTGCTAGGCTTCAAATTAAGCCAACAGCACCCACACATCACTCCCCCCTCCCCTTTGTACCTCAGCAAAGTCAATGTGCCTACATGGCCTAGTTGGTAGTGTGCCTGGCTGGCGATCCAGGGGTCATGGGTTTCAAGGCAGACAGAAATTTAGTAATTTTCTGTACGTAAAGTCTATTATTTTATAACGTGAAGTAGCTTCAGACATGTGCGGACGTTTGATTCAGATTACAAATCCTCTTTTCAGTGACTTTCACTGCGGACATCCACGCGTGAAGCTTGTTTTTTGACACAATGCCGGCTGGATAACACTGGGTTTTCTGCTGAATCGCAGCCTCTCTCCTTGACAGTGGTGTGTGCAGGCTTTCCGTACCTTTCTTTTCTGGTTGCACATGGCACCTAATATAATTTTTCAGGGGGCTTAAATTTTGTGCACAGGCACTTGCAATGACTCCAATTTCATCAACATTTTGCAACCTGTTCTATTATTATATTGGTGATGAATAACTTCTGTTCTGTTCACCTCTTGGAAACTCTGAGTCAGACTTGCTTAACATTTTTCAAGCTGCCTTAATCATGCTCAAAAAAACAATTTACCCTCCATGTGCACACACCACTAGGCATTTTAAATGTTCTATTTTTTTTTTCATGCAGTGGAGTGTAATACATACATAGAGGGGAGAAATCTCCAACCTGTCACTTATGCTCGAGCACCAGAGCGGATTTTAAACGCACATATCAGGCTTGCCCAAACAAACTGAAACCTCCTTTCCAAGGGATGGAATCACAGGAGCGATGGGAGGCTGCTCTGCGCAGCTCACAGGCAGAGCTACAGCTTTGCATCATGGGCTGGCCCTTGGAGGTCACCGCAGCCAAACAGTGCCTCGTCACCTAGAGTGACCCGAGGGCCGTCACCGACCTGTTCAACACCCCTTCACCCACCCTCACCTGATCCACTGAAGTGGGAGTAATAAAGTTATTACCAACCAAGGGCTGTAATAGCCTTCCTGCCAACGCACTTCACCACGGTAATTTTGAACTGCTTCTTTGAACAAATAATATCTGAGCTGTATGCAAGCTTTGTTCTCAGTACAGGTAGGCCCTTTGTTATTGGAATGTGGTACTCTATTGTTGCAGAGCAACTTAGATTAGTCCTCAGTGTCCTTTCAGACATTTGCTGACATTTCAGCACCTACATCTGGTATGGTGCCCTTCACTGAACTGTAGATGTCATATTTTGAGTGTACATAGAGGGTTGTCTATTTTAGCTCACAGTAAAGGAAAGTACTTTGAGAGTGAACGCATTTCATTGAGCATGCAGTGCAGTGCTCAATAGTGGCATCACAGGGTCTTTATTGCATCAGTGTATGGTGTAAATGTTGCCTAACGGCATTGTGATCCACTGCTTAAAGAGAACCAACAATGGCCCTGATATGTATGTGGTCAGGAGTGTGCAAAGAGGGAAAGTCATGCACTTGCACATCAGGCTAGAAACATGACTGAGGCCTCTTGTAGATTGCTCGTGAAGTGCACAGGGCTTGCCAAAACCAATCCACATCATCCAGTGTTATGCTGCATTAATGGACCTTTTGCCAGAATACCACTGCTTGTCTGTGACGCTGCCTCCCTCAAAACTGTGGGCCATGTTAGCCTTGCATTTCTTGCCCCCTTTGTGTGTTATCTTGCTACTGTGCATGCTTGTGCTTTTCTTGTTGTGTTGCTGTTCTTCCTTCTTAACTCACCATTGTTTTTATTCTCATTCAGCTCCTTGACCTCACCCTGAGACATGTTCAGGCTTGATATGACATGTGCACTAGATAATACACGTGTATGTGCATGCTATGATAATAACTTGCATGCGCGTTAAAGGACCACAGGTGGTCAAAATTTCTGGAGCCCTTCACTACGGCGTCCCTCGTAGCCTGAGTCGCTTTGGGACGTTAAACCCAAATAAACCAAACCAATAACTTCATGAAGCAAATAAAGCAAGTGTCTTACACACTGAATTAGCTGTTTGTAATGTGGCATCACCCTCCACCTTCACTATGCCCCTCTATATTCGTCCCATTCCCCAATGTTGAGAGCATATGTGAAGATATCTTTTTCCTGCCGACTTCACCTCTCTTGACATCACACGTTGCCCTCTTACAAGGAATCTTGCTGCATTGAAAGGAGCTGCCTGGTGCTGCTGTGGATGCATTACTGTTGTCCTGCAGCAAAGGAATTGTAGGGATGGGCTTGACAAATTTTGTTTCACCTCTCACATTTTGGTGCGTACTTGCGTCACACGAGTGGTGTACCTGCCTATAGGCCCTTGGTAAGTGCTGTGTGCTCATTGTTAGACAGAATTAACGATATTGAGGGCCTTTTCAAACATTGAAATAAAATTTCAATGTTTGAAAGCCTTTTTTTATTTGAGTGAAATAATGTCCTGCCACTCTACGCCATGCATTCGTGAGGTGCTTTTATATAAAGTCCGTGAAGTCTGCTTCCAGGCAGGCTTAGTTAATGTTCACAAAGCAAAAGATGAGATTCAGATTAAGTGAAACGCCAACACTGTGAAATACATGCTTCTGTTAGCTGTGTCTGTTTTTCTTTAAGTACTGGCGGGAAACAATATCTTCCTATTTTCCTTTCGCATTTGACGCTTTTGATAATAAGACGTACGCGCTCATAGCGTTGCACTTGACGCGATTCGCAGTCGCGTTTCGTGCGCGGCCGCTTGCAAACGTAACCAAGGGTAGCGTTAAGTTCTATGCACCTGACGAAGTGACACGATGAGGTAAAGCTTTCCAACGCCACTGACGCGTTGTGGTTACGATCGAGAGCCAGCCGTTTCTCCGCCAATTCCTCTCCCCGTGACGCTGATCGCATCTCACAAGTACGGAGACGCGACACGCTGCGCGATGGCTTCGGGCAATAAGCGGTCGCTTCATGCAGTACAATTACCGCTAAACTCTTATTTCCGTGACGACCGGCCACGGGGTCTTGTCGCATTCAGCACCATCACTCAGCTAATGTGTGCGGCGAGTACGCCGAGACCGCCGCCGCAACGCATTTCACCGTCCATCTCTACGGCGCTACTGTGCTAACTCACCTTCGCGCCGCAACTCGGCGGTGTTTTTTGTACTTGGCGCCAAGTAGCAGACGACACTGTTTATTTTTGTCATAGTTTTTTTCTTTATTCTTCAATGTCGTCATTCTATTCTGCTGTTACGCATTTTCGCACCGCCCCGATTCACACGACACGGGTACGCCCCGCTCATGGCGGATTGGCGAATATCGAGAATCGGGCCCCTGGCCGGCTTCTGGCCGGCTTCGAAGGCCAGAAGTTGCGGACTTCCTAGTGGCGCCATCTCTCGTAGACAGAGCAAACTGCTCTGGCCGCTGCGGCGCGGCGCGCCAACGGCGCTGTCATCTGGCGGAGCGCGGAAGAAGCAACGGCGCGCCACCTGCTCGGCGCACAGCTGTTCAAGGTCCTCCGTCCCTACAGATTGGGGCTACGCGACGAAGCGAAACCTACAGTAATATTGCTAACGTAATAACGAGACGCTGGTAAGCTGGTGGTCTTTAATCAACTTGTTACAGCAGCTCACTGTTGGTAATGCGTGAGCCACTCGACCACGATATCAGCAGCTGCGCCTACGAAGGGGCGGGGTTCACGGTAATGCGGCCAGGAAATGCTGAGGGCAGGCCTGGGGGTAGCTTCTCTATCTAGGGACATTTCGGGCACGGGAGATGATAGAAAGGCAAGATGTCGACACCGACGAGGCTCAGGCGGATGCACCATTGTTGCTTAGGGCATACCCATCACCTCGACCAAGTTGTTACCGGCGCAAAAGCTTTACTCAAGGTCGGTTCATGCCAGGTGTACGAGGCGGAGAAAGTCAGCTCCCGATAGCGTCCACCTAGCCTATCCAACTACCACCTGTTTTACACTTTTCCAGCCTCGTCTGCACGTTCGTGGCAATATTATTCTTTTAGATTTAATTGTGTGCACAATATTTTGTAGGGCAATGCGCGTAGCTGGCTAATGGTTCACAAATAAACGTCACCAGCTTAGGTCTTGCCCAAAAATATTGTTGAGCAGTTGAGTCACAGCTTTCAAAGACATGATGGCTGCTGTACGTTAATGTACTAGCCCTTAATACACGATATAATGGAACAGGATCTTTATATTCCTCTCCGTTTCTATCCCACCCTGGTATATCGTTTATGCTTGCGGCCAGCCTTGTAGCGGAAGCAAAGCTCACGTTGAAAGAATTCAGGCCACAGGGAACTTCCTCAGCCGAGTAGGCACCCATATATGTATAACAAACTTATCCAATAATAATGCTTGTGTTGGTCATGACCTGCAATGTACAAATTTTTTTAATACTGGACATTGCAAGCACAGTTAAATATTGAAGGTAAGGGCCTATTTTTCTAGTTGGCAGTAAAAGCTTTACCATCACTCGCTTCAGTGTTAAAATTGCCTAGAAAACCTATGGGGAACTTTTTGACGGTAGCAAAAATGGTAATAAAAAAAAGTTCAAGTCTTCCGACGAGAGATCTACGGATATATTGATTCTAATAGTGAATCTTACAACGCATGAAAAAATTGCTTTCATGAACTCTCTCCGGTTCAAAAAATGCTTTTGTCCAGATTTGTTGGGTCTGCTTTCAGTGAACTTCAGTTTTTCTTGGAGCCATTTGTGTTTGTCTACACGGCTGAAAACGCATATGGTGCCTTGAAGAATTTTGGCCAAGACCGCTCTTAGCGAAGAGTGTGGGGCTGCTTGCAGCATAGTCCGAATTCATTGTGGTCTTTAAAACGTTGTCGCACGCTTACCTTGTCGTCTTCATGCATCCGTGTATTACTGAGGGCTTGATATAAAACATGATTGATCAACAAGGCCACACTCATACCTTACCAAGCGTTCTAATCTATTCACCAACTGTTTTATAAATCGCTGCGTTCAAACATGAACCCTTTGTATTCATTAGGAACCGCTCATTCCTCACTGAGTAGTGGTTTGCCGCGCTAAACGGAATGAGTTATTTTTCGTTGTGAACGACACTACCGTCGGTACGGCATGTAGTAAGACGAAGCTAAAGGGTTTATCTGCTCGAAATTGAATGCCGTCTAGGAGTTTCGCAATACACCTTGTGGCGCTGCTGTTCCAGGTAGGCAAAATTATTAATAAAAGGCAAAAAATAAAGGCTATTATAGCGGATGCTTAAAAAAGAAAGGACGTGAGATGTTGTGTATCTATCGCTGCACTTCTTTTTCAAACAGAAAGAGTAAAAGTTTGACGGCATTATTTAGTTGAACGTCAACCGGAAGACTGCACTTTTGAGTGCCTAAAAAAAATACAGCTGCGCTGAAAAGCGAGAATGGCACACGCGATTCCGTTGATAGTTCGTTCGCTTTCCAGAGAGAATAAGTGACTAAGGACATAAACCAAAACACAACATGTCGAAGCAAAATATTTTTAATGGCAGATATAAAAGTGCTTTGAAATATGAGCACATAAGCCGGGAAGTAGAGCGGCTGTCACACAGCTGCTCACATGAGCAATACCATGCCAAAAGTGCCAGCTTCAAAGCTCCACTTCCTCTGTGATCAGCGCCGTTTTCACAGCAAGGACGATCTAAAGATGTCAGCACGCCTACGGACTATAGGGCATATTGTATGTTTAACTCTGCTGGTCACGTTCCACGCGTGGGACGGAACGAACAGTGCCGCCGACTCAACAGATACTGACCCAGTGGTTGCCTTAACTGTTGGGAAAATACGCGGAGCTAAACGCGCAGCCGCGCATGGCATGAACGTCTACGCCTTCACCGGCATTCCCTTCGCCCAGCCGCCCATTGGACTGCTGCGCTTCAAGAAACCCCAAGCCGTGAAGCCGTGGGGTAACGACGTGCTCGACGCAACACAGACTCCACCTTCCTGCATGCAGATCAGTGTGTTCGAACCGCGTCATCTGGTCTGGGTTCCGTACAGTGAGTATGCGGATGGGCTCTGTGACGTTAGCCTGACACCATTTTCTGCTTTCTGCCAAGAAAAAGAATGTAGGCTTCATTTTAGACTTCTCACTCACGCTGCTCAGATAACGCTTTATAGACTGCTGCCCGAAATTGCTTGACTATTGTAAAAAGTCGCCACGTATTCTTTTTTTCGTGATGTGAGCATTTACAACATGTGATAGCGAGATAAAAAAAAAAACTTTAGGCCTAGTTACGAACTGGATAAAATGCCATATTTTTAGTAGTTTAGAAGCTGGCCAAATTTCTTGCGCAGATTTCACTCCCAGAACTACGGTACGAAAGCAACTGCGAGGTATGGTGAGGGATTCCAGGATGTAGAAACCAACAGCAGCAATCTTCCAGTGTATGCCTCTTTTCAGGTATAACATTGCCCAATTCCAAATCTCGCACGCAAGGAATTTGCTTTCGATGCACAAAAATTGCCCTAACGCGAAGTGGTCGTGATAAATGCAGTGGATTTACTGACTGCTTCCTAAATTAGAACTCGCTTTGGCAGCTAAGCACTCTCGGGATAAAATACCAAATATGTTGATACGCCTCGTAATTTTTTCATTAAAATACCTACATTGGCGTTTTTGTGTACTATGATCCTCACGGAATGGTTCAATAAATAAGCCGGATTTTTTTTTGAATGAGAGAGAAAATAAATTTACGATTTGTTTTTCCTCTCTTTGAGCTGGTTTCACGGCTACTAACAAGTTTTTGAGATGGCCAAGAAAAAATATTTTTCTTTACTCATTTTCTTGGCTCATTTCAAGCATTGGAGGTATGTAATGATACAAATTTTACACTTTTGTTTTCCTTTGGCTGTGTGTTTTGGGTACAAAAATATCATCTAGCAACAGGCTTCCTGAGATGCTGGAAACCAGAACTGTTTTTTGTGGACCTTACTCTGAGTATCGTGAAGCAGCAAAAATAAAGTACATGGGAGTGGTTTTGAAGCTTAGAAGTACTTTTCAAGCTGCTTTATTAAACTATAGTAAACACTACATAACGGCGGCACACACTCATCTAAGCCAAGAGGCATAGCGGTTCGGAAAGAGCACTTCTTTTCCCTTTTGTTGTCTGCTGGATAGATTATTGAGCGCCTCAAGTCTGGCAGTCTTGATGCCAAAGGTAGAACAAAAGGGCTCTCGCACAACTTCCACCTTCACCGTTCGGTCACTTTCCTACGTGGCGTATGCACAAATTTCGGACTTACTACGTCTGCCTGCCCCTATATAAAGCGTTCATTGATTACGAGACAGCATTCCACTCCGTAGAAACCTCAGCAGTCATGCAGGCATTGCGCAGTCAGAGTGTAGAAGAGTGTTATGTGGAAATATTGGAAGATATTTATAAAGATTGCACAGCTACCATAGTTCTCCTTATATAAAGTCAGCAACAAAATTCCAGTAAGGAAAAGCGCCCGGCAGGCAGACACGATCTCGCGTATGCTATTCACTTCCTGTTTACAGGAGGTATTCTGGGGCCTGAAATGGAAACAGTTGGGTATAAGAGTTAATGGAGAATACCTAAGTAATCTGGGATTCGCTGATGACATTGCCTTTCTCAGTCACTGATGACATAAACTGCAAAGCATGATCAATGAATTAGACAGGCAGAGCAGAACGGTGGGGCTAAAAATTAACATGCAGAAAACCAAAGTAATGTTCAACAGTCTAGCAAGAGAACAGCATTTCTCAATTGATGGCGCGGTGCCAGAAGTAGTAAGAGAATAAATATGTCTATTTAGGCAGGTATTGACTGCTGATCCGAATCATGAGAGGGAAATAGCTAGAAGAATAAGAAAGGGGTGGAGCGCATATGGCAGGTTCTCTCAGATCATGAATAGCAGTTTACCAATATCCCTCAAGAGAAAAGTATACCACAGCTGTATCTTACCGGTACGCGCCTAACGGGCAGAAACGTGCAGACTAACAAAGAGGGTTCAGTTTAGTTTAAGGACAACGCAGCAAGCTATGGACAGAAAAATGATAGGTTCAACGTTAAGAGATCCAAAGGTGCCAGAGTGGGTGAGGCAGGAAATGCGGGTTAATTACACACTAGTGAAAATCAAGAAGAAGAAATTGGCTTGGGCAGGGCATGTAATGCGAAGGCAAGGTAACCGCTGGTCCTTAAGGGTAACGGAGTGGATTCCAAGAGAAGGCAAGCGGAGCTGGTGGTGGCAAAGGGTTAATTGGGCGGATGAGATTAAGAAATTTGAGGGAATACGGTGGCCGCAACTGGCGAAGGACAGGGTTCATCGGAGAGACATGGGAGATGCCTTTGCTCTGCAGTGGGCGTGATCAGGCTGATCATTATGGTGATGATTATGATGAATACGTCTGCCTATATGGACGAGGGTGGCGCTGGGGAGCGCTCTCAAGGTTCGATTCCACTACCCATAAATACCGCGAAAGCAGAAGATTGGACAGCTGTCACCGTAACTATGTTGGTAGAGCACCGGACGCGAAATTCGGAGGTCGTGGGTTTGGATCCTACCGGCGGCGTACGGTTGCTTTTCTTCTGCTTTCTGATCAGTTATCTTTACGCCATAAAATAGTGACACTATTATTTCGAATTAATCAACACCACAACTTAAAAAAAATTCCTTACCCTTCTTGGTTGTGGCGACTGCTGGCCTTTGTAATGTAGTGATAATGAGTACCTATTTTCCTGCCCATTGTCTCTTGTGCAGTCAGGACTGTTAAGCGTAATTAAAATTACCTTCAATTTACTCTTTACTTACGGGCATGTGTTCTTGAAAGACATAAGAAATTGCGGTGTTGCCGTGACAATCTTTGATTAAATAAAGCAAAATGCATATAATCTTTTTCTCTTAAACAGCTCATTTGATAGCTCAGCTCTTGCCGGACGAATGTGTGTTCTCCGCGCAAATTTATTTTTCGAAGAATGTCGAAGAAAGAGCAGTGTTCGTCCACGCTCGCGAAATGACAGGCTGTTATGGATATATTAATTTATTTATTGTACACCTAGAATGAACAAAATAAGGGTAAACAAGAGAGAAAATGCAATGAAATACAAAATCTTACCACGAAGTGAATGGCACTGGGTTCAGAGCAAAACATTTTCAATAGCGCTACAAAATGCACGATTTTTGGTGTGGAGTGCGGCTTTGCAGGCAGACCATTTCGGTGGACGGCTGTTTTAACAAAGAAACAATGCAGGTCCGAAGTAGTACACGCGCGAGGTTTATAAACGGCTTCAGCCGAACTGGTGCAAAGGGTGATGTGATGAGCTGGTTTAAAACCTGCGAGGGGTAAGTAATCAAGTTCATGAAAGAGGCTTAGTCTGTAGAATTTGCGCCGCTTCTTGAGGTCAAGTAAGTTAGCTTTTAAATTTCGTGCAGCGACACTAGAATGATATGAGTAACCTGATGGGATGAATCTAGCTACACGCTTTTGAACTGTTTGAAATGTTTTAGTCAATTAGAAAATGGCAGGGTTCTACACTGCGCATGCAATTTTCATCTTTGGACGACCTAACGATATGTAGGCGGGAAATTTATCGGAACAAAAGAAGCTAATGGTTTGGTTTGGTTTCTGGGGTTGAACCTGACAATGTGAGTCAGGCCATGAAGGACGCCGCATGAAGGGCTCTAGAAATTTCGTCAACTTAGGGCTGCTTAACCTGCCCTTCCGTAGCATAATACACGGGCCTCTAGAACTTCGCCTCTAACGGAATTTGACTGCCGCAGCCGTGACCGAACCCGCATCTTTCGGGTCAGCAGCAGAGCGCCATAACCACTGAGCCACCGCGGCAGCTAAGCTAAACTACATCGTAATTAACACAGGACACGATTAGCTTGTTTCATAATCGCTGTAATATGGGTCGACGAAGAAAGATCTTTGGATATGTTAATTTTTAGGTACTCAGGTATATGTGGGAGAAAATAACGCTGCTCCATACAACACAGTGGGGCGTTAGATAAAAGCGTCGGAAATTAAAGGAAATTAACGATGTTTCATTAACATATAAAGAGATTAATAAGGTTTTACATCAATATTTAATTTATTACAGTTCAGTCAATAAAGTATTGCCGTGTGTGGCGCAGTAAGGCACATTGGCATGGACCTATGGTAGACAAAGACACGTTACGGCATCCATATAGCACAGGTTTGGCGTACAATTCTGAATAATATATATGTAGCGTAAGTTTCAGCTTTGCTTGCTGATATGATAGTTTTTCGTACAGTTTCTCAGCTGTCTGAAAAGGTATTCCATGGAGGTTTTTGACGTTGTTCGATGAGGTTGCTACTAGTGGACTTAGTGAACAGGCTCTTTCTCGTGTGCATGGCTGAAAATATTTAAAGTGTTCATGCAAAATATCCAATTTCGGCGCTTGTAGACAATCCCAAACATCTTTGTACAGTTTCGATTTTGTCAAGCATCTATTCTCTTCGACAAAGAAAAAATGTGTTCCTAGCGCCGAAATCGGTTTGCGCTCTTTTCTTAGCCATTGGAGACTTGATAGTTTTCAAAAGCATTTCGGAAGAAAAAACGCAGCGCTTCTTTACGATGACTAAACTGCATTAAATTTAAAATTGGCATCGTTAATGGTTATCGTTGCCACACTATCTACGCAGCCGTCTCGCAAAATTTCACCAAACGTTGAAAGGCTCCAGGAATTCAAGCCTGACCGTTCTGGAGCTGTATCCTTCAAAGAACAAACATCGTTAGTTGTCTGAAATGAGACCTGGATTCGGTAGAATTTTGGTCCCGTTTCTTGTTTTCTTTGTCTGCGGTTCTAGCATAGTGATCGGTTCACCTTTCTTCTTCACATGAGTGAATGGTTTTAACACTATGAAATAACAAAGACAGCGATTTCATATTTTATTAGACGGGAGGATATATTTATTGAAGGGATGTGACTGACTGTTTCTTTTGTCGGTTTGCTGTATTGGTGAGCTATGGGAGTGAAAAGGGTACCCGAAAAGGGTACCATAGGCCGAGCAAAATTTACGACCAGTCATAAAAACACACGCAGCTCGTCGCTAACTTCCTGCGCTGGGGTATCGCCCTCCTATACAGACGTCAGTCATCAATTCCGCGCTTACAGATGCGCAGTGCACAGGTCATGTAATAACATTCTGGTTTGTGGTTTATGGGGTTTAACGTCCCAAAGCGACTCAGGTTGTGAGAGACGTATAATGAAGGTCTCCAGAAATTTCGACTACCTGAGGTTCTTTAACGTGCGCTAACATCGCACAGTACACGGGCCTCTAGAAATTCGCCTCCATCGAAATTCGACCACCGCGGCCGGGATCGAACCCGCGTGCATCGGGTCAGCAGCCGAGCACCATGACCACTGAGCCACCGCGGCGGCTTGTAATAATACTACACGACTTTACACATTGCACAGTAATTCAAAATCCCGTTTATTAACCTACCATCAGGATCTCGTGCAGTAGTACAATTTTTATCGGGGCTTCTGCTATTCCTACCGTATATGTTCATTCCAGGGAATTAGCTGTATTTTGATTCTTACCAAACAGCGGATGAAGAGATCAGAGAAGGGGGTGGAGGCCGTTCGAGAAGCTTATGGGTAAAGGCGTAAAGTTTGAAAACGTGCAAAAAGACACCTTGCGGATGCAAATGCGAGGACAAGTCACGTGGATTCGCTAGAGAAAAGCAAGGGAGTTGGTAATCTTTTGCGCGCCAATAAAATGACCAACGAAAGCCGCTATTCCCAACGCAGGTGTACTAAATGTGACAAAGCGGTATATAACAGGTAATTTTTTTAAAGACCTTTTTAGCCCTGCATCCTCTATTGCCTTCAAAAGTGTTTGTTCAGCAGACTTCACAAGAGCGACCGAAGACCCTTTGGGCCATGATTTTTTATTACTTCCGGAATTTTTCTTTCGTTGTATTTTGTTCACTGTCACCAAAGAAACAATACATAATATATGTCTTCAGGACCGTATTTCTACAACAGATGGAGTCGTCTCCTATATATAGGACACAACGACTTATTCGTTTTATATAGCATTAAAACCAAGTTTGGTGTTATTGTTTGCTTTCAAGCTTCCGTGATGTTGAAAGACCAACACGGTGCTTCTTTCAGCACAAAACAATATGCAGATTGTGAGTAATGGGCGTGAAATGCCTTGAAACATTCTTCGCACTTGTTATGCTGAGGTAAACATTTGTGACATTTTTTCTGCTTGCATTTTTACACTTTGTATTGGTGTTGCTTATCACCCTTTAGTTTCCTATGCCCAACTTAGACGTATCTTACGTCCTGCACTGGTTGCTGGGCTGTGTAGTTATGCTTTTAGTGCCTGTAATTCAGAGGAGGATGGCTTTTTCTTTTTGCGTTGCAGGTGAGTAGTGCCGGATTTTCGGAGACTTTCCACTACATTCAGAGTAAGCTCGAGAGCATCGATCGCGCACCTCTTGTTTGCGCTAGAAATTCACTTCCATGCCTCTATACAAGTCATCCGTTCGTCAAGGTAATGTTGATGAAAAGTGTAATGACTCCCAGTGTTCATTTTCTGCAGCTGATGGACGCTCGGTAGAGGTTATCAAAACTCCATTGTTGTCCACGCCTCTCATACTGTCGTTGTACTTTCAGACAACTTAGGGATGCTTCACATTTTTTATGCACCTTTGTCTCACGCCCTCAAGACGTTTTGTCTTCGTCATCACCATCTTATTTCAGAAAACGAGACATCTTAATCTTTGAGACGCGGATGTTTCACCGATACTCATTAGCCACTAAATAAAATAGTCAGCTTGGAATACAGTCCTTTGAGATAAACAACAGGGAAAAAGTCACGTCACAAACAAAAACTAGACAGAACGTTTACTACGCTCGAATCAGAGCGAAACCGCGGATTTGTACCACACAGAAGAGGGCGGGAACTTCCGCGGGACAGAGCGCTCGTGCTAGGCCAGAAGGGAGCAAACAACGACCGATCTTGCTCGGGGTTGGTACCAATCGAATTAGTGCTTACGCAATAGAAATATTTCGCCTGTATACGTAACACGCGGCTAGCGTTTATAACTACTAAGCCCTTGTGTTTTATGCATAAGACAAACACATCGGGGCATGCTGCCACCAATGTATTAACAGCACAGAAAACTTTCCTCAACTGTTAAGGCCTTTAGTTACTTTGAAATAACACGCAAATTTCTAGTCGCGAACAGACCTGCAGGCGTTTAGTAAAATATTACAAAAGACGCGCTCCACATTACTGCCGCTGCTTTCACCTCCCGCTATCTTGCTTTTTTTTACTTTACTCTCGGCGTTGCGTAGAGGAAAGAAAGAAAAAAAAATGATACCTAAGGTTATGGGGATGTCATGGAAGTCAGCAATGCTCATGTTTCAATTTCTAGACAGCTAAGTCTTGGCTTATAATTATTTATCTTCGAGTCCGTTTTATGGGAGACGAGTGCAGAAGGGGCCCCGACTACCATTGTCCGAGTAATAGATTTCTGGTGTGTGTAATCCCCGAGAGGCAGTGTCTGTATGGAGTGCGGAATCGTTTGGAAGAGCACCGCAGCGCATTTTGCATCGGGTAGTCAGTGCTCTTAGCCACACTCTTCAAATCGGGTTTATAAATGCTGTGTACCAATTAACACAATGTGGCGTCTGCCCCTAGTGCCCTGACACACGTCTCACACTCTTTCATATCTCGGGGGTGTGCGGGTACAAACACGAACTCTTAAAATACCTACCACATCATTCTGAGTGGCGGGAGGTACAGTGGTACGGCAATACCTTGGCTGGACAAGAAGCGCTCGTCCATCAAGTTAGTCAAGCACCCATGGCCAGTGGAGTCCTCGAATCAGGAAGTCACCCACTCGGCCACTCGAACTAGATCAATAATCTAGTTGGTTCCAAGTAGTAGTAGTAGTAGTAGTAGTAGTAGTAGTAGTAGTAGTAAAAGACTTTTATTCGACCATAATTTATAGGCCGAGCATGTCGACCGCCTGGGCCACCAGAAGCCGCTGTTCTTCTTCCCCTTCAGCGCCAAGCCAGTCGAGCCAGGTGGTGATGGATAGAGAGGGTGGGGGGGAAGGAACCCGACTGCTGAGCAGCCGGGCAATAGAAGAGGCAATGGGCCAGGTCCGCATAGATACAGGGGCAGTTGGCACAGGAAGGGTCCGATCGATAGCGATAGAGGAAGAGGCGAGACGTGGTGATAACTGCATTCATCTGACTGTGCCGAAGAAATCGAGACTCCGGCACCGTGAGTGATGGATGAGAGGGAGGGTAAAGGCGTCCCATTGTCCCCCGAGGGCTTGGGCTAGGGGATCAACGGTCCCCGGAAAAGTGTGTCACGGGCGAGCTGATCGGCCAGCTCATTGCCGTCAATCCCTGAATGCCCAGGGACCCAGCGGAGGAAAACGATGGAAGGCTGCAGTGCAGAGACCGCTCGTTCGACCTCCAGTTGGAGATAAGGGGTCAGGGTGCGTTTCTGTATGTGGTGTATAGAGGCTTGTGAGTCTGAATAGACTGTGTACTCTTGGAGAGAGGGAAGGAGGGCATGCGCAATGGCGAGGACCTCGAGGGACAATGCGTCTGGAGGGTGTAGATACGGCCCGCTGGTGTGGGTTTCAGGAGCAGGGAGGTGTGGATGGTACAGGGCGTAGCCGCAGGAACCTCGAGGAGCCACGAAGGAGGCATCCGTGTAAGCTACACCCTGGGTATCAAAGAGAGGGGAATGGTGCTGTGCGGCCACATGACGACGTCCGGCGTGCAGGACGGGGGACATGTTGGTCGGGAGGGGAAGGATACGATGATTGGGAGCGGGGTGGGAATAGGAGAAGTAAACGGGGAGATTGGAATGGGCGAGATACCCGCTTGAGTCAATAACCACTGACCCTGACGGGTAATGGAAAGCCGGGCAAGCTGCGAGTCACGATGAAGACTGAGAAGAGAACGAAGAGGGTGGAAGAGGCCTGTGGCAAAGAGCTTAGTGGTAGATGTAGTGATAGGGAGGTTGAGAGCTGCCTTGTAGAGGCCCACAAGGGCAGTCTCGAGAGCGTTAAGTTGAGTCTGAGTGAAGGAAGCGTAGGGTGCAAAGTACAAGACCTTGTTGAGGGCCAGCGCGTTGGCAACTTGGCACGCGTGAGCCTCGTGGAGACCTGAGCTTCGAGTGACCACGCGCCGCAGGAGGTGAGTTACAGAGTGGCAGGTGGTGACAGCGCTGTGGAGGGCTTGCACATTCTTAGCCGCATGCAAAGGGAAGTCAAGAACGTTGCACTGTGTGACGACAAGAATGGGAGAGCCAGAAAGGTGGAGAGAGACGAAGTGGTTGTGTGAGCGCTGGTAGGAGGAATGGTTGAGAAGGAGAAGCTCGGATTTCTCAGGAGCAGGAGAGAGGCCAGCGGTGGTGAGAAAGGAGTCGATGAGATCTAGGCCACGTTTTAGGGTGTCCTGTACGTGACCGGGAGAGCCAGATGAACACCAGAGATTGAGGTCATCGGCGTAAAATATATGATGCAGGTCGGTAATTTCAGCTAGCTGGGAGGCGAGAGAGGCCATAGCGAGATTGAAAAGGGTAGGAGAGAGAACAGCACCTTGAGGAGTGCCACGGGTGAGGTGGTGTGGGTTAGACAAGTGGGTATCTACTCGAAGGCGAGCCACACGTTTAGAGAGGAATGAGCGGATATAGGAGTACATGCGGGAGCCACAATCCAAAGAGGCGAGTTGAGAAAGGATGTGATCGTGGCAAACAGCGTCAAAGGCCTTGCGAACATCGACGGTCATAAGTGCGTAAATTTGAGTGGGTGTAGGGGACAGGAACGTTTGCTGGAAATTCAGAAACATGTCCTGTGCACAGACGCGGCGTCGGAAGCCAATGAGAGATTAGGGGAAGAACTGCCGTGCCTCAAGAAAATCATAGAGGCGAGTCAGAACCATTCGCTCAAGGGTCTTACCGACGCACGACGTCAGGGAGATTGGGCGGAGGTTAGAGAGAGAGGGAGGTTTGCCCGGCTTTGGAATCATAGAAATAAGGGAGGATGTCCAGGAGCTCGGCAAGCAGCCGCTCTCCCAGGCCTCATTGTAGGTTTCAAGGGGGAATTCTTTGGCGCACTCAGGAAGGTTACGAAGTGTGGTGTATGTAATGGCATCCTCACCGGGAGCCGAGCGTGTAGCATTAGCAGCCAGAGCAGATTCGAGCTCCCGGAGAGTGAAGCATTCGTCCGGATCGGGGTTAGGTCCACCTGAGTACACCGGGTAGGAAGGTGCCAGAGGGGGCGGGAGGTAGATCAAAAACTTCGGAGGGAGTCCCCTGAGTGATGGCTTTAGCTAGAATGGGAGCAAGGGCAGGCATAGTGCGAAAGAGGGATTTAAAGAGAGACGATGCGGATCGCGAGTGCAATGCAGAATCAAGGCCATCGCAAAGAGCACTCCAACGAGAGTGCTCGAGGGAGGCACAGTGGGCGACGATCTCGGCCCGCAGAGCAGTAACCCGGGATGAAAGTTTGGCATTGTGTGGTTGGGAGCGAAAGGAGCGTTGAAGACGTTTACGGCGACGCCATAAACGGAGAACGTGAGGATCTGGGCCTTGGATTGGGTAACGAGAGCGAACGCGACGGCTACTGGACGTGAGCGCTGCAGAGATGCGCGACGTCCAGTCGTCGTAGGATTGAAAGGAGTCGGAGGCGAGATTAGTGCGAAAAGCATGCCAGTCAGTGTGAATAACCGGATGACAGCGAGGGATGTGGGAAAGAGAGGTGGTGATATGGATGAGAAAGTGGTCACTCAGAAGAGTTTCGGCTGTCACCTGCCAGTGAAAGGAAAGTGAACCCCGAGAGAAAGTGAGGTCGGGTGTCGTGGGGCGTTGTGAGGCAGTGCCCGCTCGAGTAGAAGAGCCAGGAGTATTAAGAAGGGTGAGGGGGCGTTCCTGGGCCAGACAATGGAGGAGGCGGCCGGGTTTGAGGGTTTGTGGGTAGCCCCAGAGTGTGTGAGGGGCATTAAAGTCACCACCAAAGAGGAGATGGGAGGCAGAAGGAAGAGAGTGAAGGAATTTGCCCAGAGCAGAGAATAAAGAGGAAGTGACAGGGGGGTTGTAAAAAGACAAAAGGACGAGTGAGATGCGGGAAGAAGGGTGGTAATAAACCATACCAACTAAATATTTAAGGAGGGTGGAGGGGATGTCAATTTGCTCTACGAGCACGTCACTGCGTATATAAATAGACGCAAGTGGTGTGGCCGTAGTGGCATGGTCGGCGCGGTAGCCTGGGATAGTGCGGCCCGTCCGGGTCTCCTGGAGAAGGAGAAAATGAGGCAGAGAGGGGCGGGTGAGTAGATACTGGTGGAGGGGGTCTTATTGCGGCAAAGATTTCGGCAGTTCCACTGCACAATCTCGAGGTCCTCGCCAAACGCCATTATGATAGTGGAGAGGAACGTGTTGGTACGCGTTCCTTCTTTTTTGCCGGGGGCAGTGGCTCATGGACGGATTGGAGCATAGATGTGAAGGATTCCAATTGCTTTTATTGCGCTTGGAGGGTGGTAAGAATCTGGAGAATCGAAGTTTCCAGCTGAACCAAGCGAGTGTGATGTGCCTGTGTGGTGGTTTCGACCGGGTCTCCTGGAGAAGGAGAAAATGAGGCAGAGAGGGGCGGGTGAGTAGACACTGGTGGAGGGGGTCTTATTGCGGCAAAGATTTCGGCAGTTCCACTGCACAATCTCGAGGTCCTCGCCAAACGCCATTATGATAGTGGAGAGGAACGTGTTAGTACGCGTTCCTTCTTTTTTGCCGGGGGCAGTGGCTCATGGACGGATTGGAGCATAGATGTGAAGGATTCCAATTGCTTTTATTGCGCTTGGAGGGTGGTAAGAATCTGGAGAATCGAAGTTTCCAGCTGAACCAAGCGAGTGTGATGTGCCTGTGTGGTGGTTTCGACAAGTTCAGCCAAAGGGGCGACCTGGGCGCTGGAGGAGGAAGTGGTGAACGTGGCAAGGTGCTCATTTAACTTGCTAAGCTGGGAGGCAATACATGAGGTGGTTGTCTGGACGGTTTGAGTCAAAGCGTGTATCTGCTGTTGTAGATCGTGGGAAATGCGCTGCTGCTCTCGCTGCTGGCGTTCCAGCATTGCGAGCCGGAGGTCGAAGGAGCGGCTCTCGTCAGTCAAGGGTGGAGAGGGTGGTGTAGTGGAAGAGAGGGACGCTGACACCGAGGATCCTTTAACTATGGCGGCGTAGGAGCCTGGTGGTGACGTGATCGGAGCTGATGGAGATTCATGATTAGAGGAGGAGAAGGAGGAGGGGGTGGTGGGTTGAGCGGCCCGGCGCAAAGCTAGGCGTCGGAGGTATGCAGCTTTAGCACACTCGCGTTGTTTAGCAAGGAGGAAGGGGCAAGTGGGGTCGAGGGAGGGGTGAGTGTTCACCTGGCAATGAACGCACCAGGGCTGGGCACACACATGAGCGGAAGGGTGAGCGGGTAGAGGAGCAGCACAGCGACGGCACTTGGCCGGAACGCTGTGCTGGGGGCATTGGTGGGCGCGGTGGCCTAGAGTGAGACAACGGGTGCAGGTAGGAGGCTTAGGTTTATGAGGACGGCACCGGAAGGCAACGCGTTTCAAATATACAAAGTGGGGGATGACGGTACCAGCGAACGTAATGAGCACTGATTGAGTGGATCCCATCATGCGAGCAGCGATAATATCTGTTTTGAAAGATTGTAGATCATGCATGAGCTCATCAGGCGTGAAGTGGCCACCGACGTTATGGATGACGCCGAGGCATGAGATGGGAGGATGGGGGGAATAAGTTTTGATGCTGACAGGCTTACCGTGAAGTTGCGTGATAGAAAGTAGGAGGTGGGCGGTGAGATGAGAATGAGTTTTTAAAAACACAAGGCTTTGGGCTGGCTTGGCCTGAAGGGTGATGTCTGCACTGGAATAAATGTTTCTCCTCCTCCTCTCCGTTAGCGCTATCGAAGCTGTCTGGCAGGTATCTCTCGTTCCCGTGCAGCGGCATGAAACTGATGTTGGGGATCGTTTGAACCCTTCGTTTCTCGGACGTTAAACCCTGTTTCCACTCCAGGCTTTATTGACGCATGTTGGCTTTGAATCATCTACCTCCAACCACCCGGAGAAGAGCTTATGGACACACACAATGTATTAATAAAGCATGAACGATGACAGATGACAATGTATGGACTTTTTGTACGTGAACCTCCTACGCGTATGCGACTATGCTTTCAGGCAGGCAATGCCTGAATGCATGTCCAACTCCAGTTTTTCCGAGGTGACGGGTGCATGCAGCACCATGCAAAAGCATGTTAAAACACTCGTTTGGCCATGATCGTTTGGCCTTGTTAAAAACAAAGCCCTCAATGACCGAGTGTTCTGACAAGTGAACACCATACGCAACAGAACTGGCGCCTGTACGGATGCATATACAGCTCGTGGTTGAGCGAGAAGTTTTTGAGGCTAGAGCCTTAATAGCTCCATTGCGAGATAAGCCGATGCTGTATGTGTATTCGCAGGCAGAACAGAAACTCGGAGCGATTGGAAAAATACGGCGACGTCGTCAAGCTCCCGCAGGGCGCACACAGCAAGCCGAGCGGCACAATTTCAGACAATAATATACACTTGGTTCGTCTTATATACCAACAACTAAATGACCTCAATGTGGCGCAGATATCCCGACTACATTCGTACCAAAGTTGCGAACTACCGCACGTTGTACAGTGTGCCGGATGATGTCATATCATTTCTCTTCGCATAAAGCAAATGCAAGCCAACTCAGAGGCTAGTCTGCTTCGGGGGTTCGAACCGACATCACACCTTGAATTGTATGCCTTCCTAGAAATTACCTCTTCCTGTAACGCACGTTTGAGGTTTCTACCTAGGTGCGAGACAATTACTGTGTCATTTAGTTTCCTGCGAAACCAATTTTCTTAATAATATTAAGACGTAAACCTTCCTCGTACTTCTTTGTAAAGAGTTGCAGGAGGTGAAATACGATTTCCTGTTCCATATAGCATAGTTTATAGTTTTTAGGGTGGAGGCTAGCTCGTGACAGATAGTCGACCCGAATATCTGACTGTTTCAATAGGAACTTTGTGGATTCAGCTTTGGAGGAATCAGCGTTCGGAGGCGCGTCTTCGTTTCATTTCTCGGTGTGTAACAGCAGCGGTGGCCTAGTGGCTTGAGCATCCGCCTCGCAGGGTTCGATTCTGAGTGCCTTCGGGTGCCCACCGGTGATACAATGGGTACAAGCTTTCGCCTGCCTGGTGCTCGGCTTTTTTGGGGCGAAATGCTTATGAAATGGGTCTCTCACCCCAACTTAAGTAGAAGAAACAACCTTGTGTCACGTCGCTCTTTGGCCAGAGATGCCCTTGCGCCATCATCATTTCTCTTTGCACAACCTGCGTCGAAGTCAAACACTCACGATGACGTAAGAAGGCTCTTACTAGCGTATATAGCTCATTTTGGTCCGTAATTTTGAGTTTGGCTGATTTTGTAGCGAGAGCTACACTACGCCAGCCGTTTCGCCTATTCAGCATGGTCGCACTTTCGCCGTGGTTGCCCCGACCTGGAGCTGTTGCCCAGCAACTGCCGCAGCTGGTGGGCGCAGCCGCTCGGCGCGCCATCTGGCATGACATTACCCCGCTGTTGCGCTTGTCGTGTGTGCAGATGCCGCTCGCCTCGCCAGTTGTGCGCATGCGTAGTAGAGAAAGAAAGGGTGTTGCCGCGCGCGCGCGCGCGTGTGTGTGTGTGTGTGTGGGGGGGGGGGGTTGGTTGGCGTAGCGGGAGGCGAGCCGTTATGGACAGCGATGAGCCGGCTAGGCTGCAAGAAGCCGGACCTCAGCGTCGGAACGAAAGAAGGAGGAGACAGCATGCCGAGGAGACCAAAGAAGAGAATGCCACTCGTCTCGATAAGCGTCGTATTGACACCGCCGCTAGCTGAGCTCGCTTAGCCTCCGACAGTGAATCCGGAACGGTCGTAGTCGACGTGCCGACTTCGGCGTCTCTCGATACCTACCATTTTTAAACAGAGCTAAACGACCACCTATTTTTTTTTTTGTTTTAAATAGGAGTTGAGCGCCGGTTTTCTAGAATTTACAAGGCAACTTTCTTTCTGACAGCTTTTGCAAATGGATGGTCTATGTTAAGGTGGAGGCTTGGTCAAGTTGATACATAAAACTTGAGTAGGAAAAACAGCGCGAAACAGGATGAGAAAGAACAGGACGGCACAACGCGCTTACTAGCGGATCCTCTTTATTCTGCCATAAGCAAAATTTTTCTTGTTTACATGTTTTTATAGCTTCTTGCAGAATAAAAACCATTTGCTAGTCAGCGCGTTGTGCCATTGTAGCCTTTTTTGTCCCGAGTTTGTGCGCTGTTTTTCGTTCTCAAACGTGTTGTGAAATGGGTTCAAGTTAAGTTTGCCTCCGATGTTAAAGCAAGGCGGTTCACGAAAATTGTCCAGCAAGAATTTTCGTTGTAATGCGCTTTTTTTTAAGGTAGGCTACCTGTAGTCAAAATTTGAATTTCAGCGTCTTCGCGCCTTTCTTTCAGAAATCCTCTCGTCACTTTTTGCACACTAGAAGGTCGGCGTTTCTCCGGCATCCTCACCTCCGGGAGCGGAGGTTCCTGCATTTTGGAGCAGATTTTTTGAGAAAGATTAAATTTTTTTTTCGAATTTTACTACCTGCATTGTCACTTGTCACGTTGTCTGGGAAATCATTCGCGTGGTGGAAATACCGTATGCTGGTTTTTGGGCCATTGGCCGGCACGCATCTTTCGGGTCCCACGTCACTAAAAGCTGAAATACGCAGACGTCAAGGTATTACGCAGTTCTGTTTGAATATCACGGTGCTCGATGAGGAATTGCATGCTGATTTAGATGTAAAAGCTGCCTACCTGCCATTTCCAAAATAATTTTACCATGCTCTTCACTCAATGTGTGGTACTGAAACTCGACTTTGCTTAGCGCTGGATAACCAAATCATTCCTTTTTTTGTCTTTCAAGTTTCGTGTTCGGACGCATTTAAGACGTTAAAAAGTTCTCTACCGTTGTCGCGTGTGACTTGAGCACTCGTGACATTCCAGCTTGCTATATTAATGCTAACAAGCCCAGAACACTTGAAATGTGATAACGGCTTTGAGAAGTCACTTTGTGCATTGCTGTTGACACCTGCATTCTGCTAGCGCTGTTCAGTACCGAAGGCTACGTAGATGCATGTGTATGAAACACTGCGGTTTCCCCAACAGGTGAAGCGAAGAGCGAGGACTGCTTGTACCTGAACGTATGGACACCGGATCTAAATTCTTCTGCACGGCTTCCAGTCATGGCTTGGCTGCACGGCGGGTTTTTTCAGTCTGGTTCCGCAGCCATGCGGTTGGACGACGGCCGTAACTTGGCGGCTCTAGGAGGTGTTGTCGTTGTCACCATAGCCTACAGGTACAGTCAATTCAGTTAAAATTCCGTAAACATCTTGGTAGTTCATAACGAAGAGTACGACACGGACGTCCGCCTTGTAAATGAAAACGGGAGAGGGAAAAGATTCTGAAGTCCATTCGACAATCATAAGGCGTAAACATTTCAAAAAAAAATATTTTCAAGATGGACTCCCAGAAGAAGCGAATAACAAGGCTGTAATATATTGTTTCGGGCAATATCTGAATCTGAATGCTGAATGCTCCCCTACAGAGCACAGAAGAAGTTGGTTTGAACTCGTATTTGAAGACACCAGTGAAACAAAGACACTGGATGCAGAAGACTCAAAAATATCATTTTGTGCAACTGACTTTGCTGAAAATCCCTCTCAGGAACCGATATAATGGTGTAACGCAACAATGTGATCAAGGCAGTATATAAGCGATGTTTATCGTCACTGCTGTGCTTAGGTTTTTTTTTTTGGTTAGCGTAACACCACACAGACTTGTTTTATTGAAGCGCTAGTTTCGATTGGTAGAGGGCAAAGTAATCATAATTAGTATTTCCATTATACTTCGCTAATCATGTTTTATTTTCTTTATTCACCTACCCTCGCGCCAATGATTCAGGCTGAATTCATTCGGCTTCTTGTACGACGGCACCGAGGATGCGCCAGGAAATCAGGGAATACGTGACCAAGTGATGGCCCTGCAATGGATCCAAGGAAACATTCAGTCTCTTGGGGGCAATCCACGAGAAGTCACTTTATTTGGATGGAGCGCGGGTGCGTTTTCAACCGGATATCACCTGCTCTCTCCAGCAAGCACCAATTTGTTCCAGCGAGCAATCATACAAAGCGGCGGTGTGGTAAATAAGGGCCGTGCTCAAGACAAAAGCGCGATGCTAAAGTTAAGCAGCGAATTTGCTCTACTTTTTGGCTGCAACCACACAATCACGGAAAGCGTACTCTCACCACAGTGTATAAAATGCCTGCGACATATAAATGCGACCCTCATTACGGCAGTTGCGCAAACGTTCGTCGATGAAGGCAGTGGTCGGTTCGACCCCATCTTTGGAGATGATATTTTGCCCGTGGATCCTACTGTGGCGAGCTTTCCGAGCGACAAAGATGTGATTATTGGAAATGTCGCCAATGAAGGGAGCATCATTCTTAACTACAAGCTCAGAGACACGTTTTCACAAGTCCTACCTCCGAGAGACATCAACAAAGCGGAGATGGTACACTACTTAGGAATATTGAACAAGCAGGAACCACTGCCTAAGATACTCAAGCTCCAGGAAATCTATATGACGGGCATCGCCGAATATGACTATTACAAGCTAAGACAAGCTCTGGCCAAATCGACTGGAGATATTGGTAACACTTGCGGTACGATTTTGACAGCTTTGAGACTGGTCAATGCAACCGCTACAGCTAATTCTCTAAACAGTGTTCATGTGTACCAGATGAACTATGTGTCTAAGTGCAGCAGAAGACAGCCCTGGTTTGGTATGGCTCATGGTGACGATGTACCTTTAGTATTCGGTAGAGCTTTCGACCATCAAGGTGGATGCGCCGAGGACATTCCTTTCAGCACTCATATCATCACTACTTGGAGCAACTTTGCGAAAGGCAGGTAAGAGGGCACTATACCTTTCCTAGCAATGCGAGTATCATTGAAATCAGATGGAGTAGATGTCCGCAGGCTATGACCAGCCCTATATTTGTTCTTCGTAGATCAGTACAAAGCATTTGATGCCATCTAATAGTCACCAGTTTGTAGGTATTGCACGACCGGGATGCCGTTCTCACATATGTAAACCTACAGAAAAATACCAACGAGGGCTGAACAACATAAGTTCTCTGTAGCAAAGGAGGTGAAACAGAATTCAGGAAGTTTGTTCTTTCCGAAAGCAGACGCACTATAGGAACTGCTCTTAAGAAATTCTTCGCTTGAAGTTCAGGGAAGGTTTGTTTTCGGTGGTTTTGGAGATAAAATGTCATAAATTGCAGCGTGTTATTTTCACATTGTAGATCAAATTGCCCCTCTAGGTAATTCGAGGGAGGCAACGGAGCGTCTTTCTCATGAGTTATAGACTAAAACAAAATCACACAAAAAAAGTGTTTATCTCTGCGTCACGACTTGCTATATGTGAAAAAATACATATGAAGGCCGCTTAGCTAATTGCTGCATCAGGTTTCCTCTATCGTGGACGTGAGGAAATAGAACGAAGACGCAAACCGGAGCATTTATAACACATATGTGCGCTGCTAATAAACCCTGCAAAAGATGTTACGAAATTCACAGTTGTGTATACCAGGTTTTATAAATGTCCGAAAGTACGTATACGGTATCAAATCTATTGTAAAATGCCGACATAGAAAGGAAACTCAGAAACGTAAAAATAATGCAACCTGCCAAGTAGCATAGGAACTACAGCTGCAGTAGACACTAAATATAGTCGAAAATTTGGAAATAGACCCAACAGTAAGTGTAAGATTCTAAATTAGTTTCAGTGGGAATTTGTCAAGCCTCCAATAATGCGCTCATTCGTTTCTTTGTGAATGCATGTAGAGAGGAGGAAGGGAAAGAAGAAGAGAAATAAATTGCTGCTGAAATTTGATTTGAAGCAAACTTAACCAAGTTTCAACAGACCGTCAGCGACCTAAAATTTACTACTGGCGGCAAGGTGCCAAAATTATGGCAGAAGATATCTATCTATCTATTTATCTAGATTCGCAATGGGTGAAGCGAAACTCGGAGGTACTCTCAGTTAATGCATAGGCATATTTCACTCTCCGGAAAGAATGAAGCGTACTGTATAAGAGTATTATTTTTCCAGTGCACGTCTGTGGGGCACGAACTGGGCTACCAGAAAGGGTCTAGGAATAAATTTGGTCCTGTGCACTCAGACAACGGAAGAAAAACACTTGACGTAACGCTGACACAAGAAGACTGTGAATTGTCATAGTTAACCAGCAGGAATTTATTACATCCTCGATGACATCAAGAGGAGCAAAAGTGCATGTACAGGGTGTGCAATGACGAGACCGAAAAAATGTTCATTGCTAAAGGTGAGGGTGAGAACTGCAAGGGACAGCCAGCGCAGCAGGGAGCCAGAAGGAGTAAGGCTAATCACTTGTAAGCAGCGTTCATTACCTCCACTACTTCACGCAATCCAGTGAAGACTCGTGCTGTATTGGGACGCGTGATGCCAAGGCAGTGATGTGTCATTTTATTACGTACATCAAGTTTAGGAGCTCTCCTAATGAAACTGTTTGCTCGTGTAGCACCTTTTTTAGGCTGTGTTGTCTTAAGAACTAAAAGTTTCAACTTTTCTTGTCTATTGTTGATACAAGCATGATCGCTTTGCAGTACCGACGCAGCACTGCGTAAAATTTTGTGGAAATGGTACTAGCCGCATTATTGAAAGGGGTGTCTTATATGTCATGCAAGGCTACACCACACCAAAAAGCTCGAAAGGGTGACGCACGGCCTAGATATTTGTTCATATCCTTTTTTTTCTCATAATAAATCTCCGTGAGCTTCATCTTAGGCGATGATCCATGTGCTTTGCGCTGTTTTAACTCGTGACCACATAGTGCCGTAAATAATACTGCGCGAGTTTCTTGTACTACGATTTTTTCAGCAGTGAAAAAAGGAAGTATTGCTTATTTGCCGTCACAGTGTTCACTATCTGGAAGCAACACTCGCAGTAACTCGACCTTAAGGAGCATTTATCCAGTGCCTTTCTTTTTAAATGTATGTGGAAGAACCTTCTTGTGTTTCTAGAAAAACATATGATGGCTAAACACAAGATTTTGAAAATTTAACCTGAGACAGCGTTCTGAATGGTTATTAGATAACAAAATAGCTTATTATCAGTCTGTTACAGCTTATGCGGCAGGTAATCTTTCAGACTGCGTTGTGAGAGAGGTATGTACTTGCGCATCATACATGATACTGCACGCAGTTATGGACGACTCTCCACTATATGACATTTCGTAATTTCCAGGAAGTGCATGGAATATGTGTACGACATTGATTTAACATAATTTTCGCAGCTAGAAAATTAGGCGCCCTAACTTCCTAATCGGATAGCCCTTATTAAAGCGTTTTCAGGACCCAAGTACATCTAACGGCGGAACCATAGAGAAACATACTTGCGTAAGTACGGAACATACGTAAGTATGTTTCTCTATGGCGGAACCGCCAGAAAAGTATACCTATTGGTAGATGATACTGGCGGAGTTAGTGTATGTCGTAAGGATCACGAAGACAATAATCCTCTGGAGCCAGGAGAAAGAAATAGAAGAAGGAAGAGAAATGAAGATAGAAATTAGGCATAAACGAGTAAAAAGAAGCAACAAAAAAACTGTTCCTGAACTAGGAAGCACTAGAGACCGAAACTGAGCCGACGAAATACGAAGAAACGAGTATTAAAAAGTACGCAAAAGAAAGTCGATGTAACTAAAGCAGAGACAAAACAAAGCTTTCCTAAGGGCTGTAAAGGAAAATATCTGTTCGTAATATATTCGGCGTTCCCTTATTGAACAACCTTGGCTATGCATAGGGGACGCGAGTGAGGTAATCGTAAAGAGCAGACTCTAGTAAATTTCTCGCAATGTAAAGTGTGCATATGAAATCCATAGTCAGCAGCAGCGATTAGCTCGAATTAGGCTACTGTAAACACGTATGCACCAAAGCATCAGGAATACTTGCGGTGTTTCGCGGAATGCCGGCGGAATTAAAGGGAGTGTGAATTGCAACTCAACAGCAGTTTTGAGCTTACTGCTTTCGTTGAGCCTCCAGAAAGCGGTTTAAAACACTCGATGAACCTGTAACGTCACAGAAGGTCTGTAATGTGTCACCATATTGCCAATCTCTGCCTTAAGCTTGCGCAGGCTGAGATGAAATGAATATTTGTCATTTACTACTCAAATCAAATGGCATAACTGTTGAAGAAGATATTGCACTTCCTAAAACCTATTTTGAGTGCCGTTGCAAGTTTTGAAGTGGCTTTTATGTTTTCAAACTTAGAGCTCTTTGCATTTTTCATGCAATGTTCTTCTTCCATTTGCACGGCTTTCAGAAAACCCACAGCACCGGATGGATCAGCCTGGCCGGAATTCACTGATGATTCCAAGTCCTTTCTAAGGATCACTCGTGCAGGATCCGAGATTTCAGAATTTCAACTTAGCTTCCGATGCGCAAAACTGAAAGAGCTGGGATTCTATTGATGTCTCTTTCAGCTGTATAAGCTCAGAAACTCCAAAAAGTTTCCAAACAGCACTTTCGTTCGCTTTTCTTTTAATAAATAATCCTTAGTATGAGACATTGAAGTGTATTTGGGTCCATATATTGCCTAGTAATTGTGTGCTGCTTTACACTTCGAGCTTCATGTATCACTACGTTCTGTTCGCCTGCGACGGTTAATAATTTGGAATTCAGTTTCTTGCAGCATACATCCCCGGTTTCGGTTCCACCTACTAAAAGATGACTGCGACGTGTAATATATCCCTTATTGTCTGGAGACACGAAAAAACCGGCGTAATCACCACTGATACCTAGTTTCGTGTCATTCCAGCTATTGAAGCAAGGTGGCTTAAGTACGGTGAAATACTTCTTCGTATAAACGATCACATTGCAGTTTTCTTGTCATGCCTCACGGCCCTAAATACTTCTTATGCGCCAACGCCATCGTTAGGTTTATTCAACCGCATCCGAATTTGCATTAGGAGGAAATTCTCTCATAAATTATTTACCCCCGGTACGCAAATACTTTGGGGGGATCTATACATACTTATCTATATCTATATCTAACTTATCACTTAAAAGAAAAAAAATTTAAAGGAATAGCTTGGCGTCTATACTACTATAACCTATTTTTTTCCAGAATCAAAGGTGCAGGTGAGTCAGGTCAGTGGTCCGTTCGGGCAAAACGCGAGCATCTGCGTGGGTCAAGAAGACACTGGCTCTCGATCTTAGTGGTCTTCAGCAGTTCGCCACTTCGTCAGTCCACAGGTGCTATCCAGGGCCTGGATGCCCAATTTTGTACCGACCGGCGCCTTTAGCAGAGCCTAACAAGGCACAGACACTAGAATGTCCGTGTCAATTCCTGTGATGTGCCTCTGTAAATGCTTGTTTCTAAGATATGCATTTTACCTGCTGCCAAATTTCTTCGCTTCAATTCTGAGCACGTCATGAAAGCTAATAGTGTGAGAAATTTATTTCCTTCTGTGGAACACTTCTGGCATACTCCGTGGTCTTCGTATATCTACCAATAATAACCATCTTCCGCGCTGCTTGGTTTTAGGGCGTGATAAAGTGTTCGAAACGCACGCTATCGGATACAATGTCCTTTGAAATTCCGTTCAGCTTCGGGTATTTTTGGTGTACGAAGGTAACATGCGATAACAAATACTGCGTCGTCAAGGGTGAAAAATCAATTTTCAGCCCCAAAAAAATGTGAAGTTTTCGACCCCAAATCTACCTACGTATCGATAGAATGTGCCGTGTATAGCCAGAAAAAAAAAATATTTATTTTGACTGATAGGCACAAAAGCTAGCCTAACGCCATACAAAAGGTTAAGGGGACGCAGTACACATTTACGCACTGAGAACCGGTCATGCAATGAGAAACACTGCGGATAAAAGATCATGAAGTGAAAGCACTTCGATACGCATTGACCATAACAGACCGTCAGGAACGTAAAGCGAAAAAAAAAAGTCTGTGGTGCGTATCTAGGCCACTGCGAGCTAAGCATTAGGGCGGCAGTGATATGTAAGCCTATCAAAAGTCACCACGCGACTAAAAACAGCAATCGCTTCGGCAGACTGAAATGAACGCTGCAGGGATAGATGCTCACTGCCGCGTATTCGCTGCCCTTTTACGTGCAACATTTTGGTCTCCGCCTCTTAATTTTGTACAGTGTGAGCCTCTCTGAGCGCGTTTTCATGCGTGTTTTCATAGCGATGTTCAGAGCTCAGCCATGGTGACACCCAGAGCAGTGGCAAGCTCAAGAATAAAGTGGTGACGCCGGCGATTGCAGCCTACTCAATCTCGCCCACTTAAACTACGTGGCAAGCATCTCGGTGTCGTTCTGCCCGATGAAAGCGCGTTCCTCTATGCAAGTTAATGTGCGGACACGTAGCGCCTTAGTCTATTTACAGATTTTTATCGTATATACGCGCGCCAAGATAGCTAGGCCGCCATGTAAGGCTACACGACACCTCAGGACTGGTTCTGAATTTCGCTTTTCATCTTATAAGCCACTTAAATGGGGAAGAGGTGAGCACGCGGGAGAACTGGCGGGCCTAACGTGAGTAGGAAAAAATGAGGTCAATAATTCACTTAGTACCGGCGAGTTTGTGCTGAGTTCCCTAAAGGGAACCACAGTGTACAAAACGAAAGCCGGACGAAAGACGTGAGGGCTCTATAGAAGCCGGATCCCGACGCTATGTGCAGAATTACGGAATTTTACAGCTGCTGCGCCGACGTCGGAGAAAGTTGAGGCTACCCTAAGATTCGAAGTCTTGTTTATTCAATGAAAACAAAGAACTGGGGATCGAGGGGCTCATTATATTATCCGCACCTCCCTAATGCGAGGCGGGAGCCTCGCATTAGGGAGGTGCTGAATTCGATCGCCAGTACCACAGGGTGCCCACCGGTTTCTTTAATGGGTACAAGATTTCCCCTGACCTAGTGTTCTGCTCTTCTAGGGTAAGATGCTTGGGAAAAGGGTCTCAGACCAGTGTTGCCTTGTGATATCAGGGATAAATTCCGCCGTCAAGCAACCCTAAATCCGCCTAGTGCGGTAGAAGCCCAACTTGTGGCGCTTCTTGTTCTGTTAAGGGGCAGCCTTTTCTTATAGCGCATTGCCAAGCTCTCTTCGTAGACTGAGACCCATTCTCATCTGCTACAGTCTCGTTAGAGCGAACTCGTTTAAATTTAATCGAACTCCCGAAACTCCGTTGAACCAGTCAACTCTCAGCTGAATCACGAACCACCTTTGCAGGCTGTTGGTGTTCGAAACTGGTTTTGCCCCCTTAAGCGCACAGTGGGGTTTTTGGAGCCTCTTCCAAGCGCACTCCCCTGAGGAATCCGGGCGCCGGACCGGGGAATGCTTGTACCGGTGGGTGTCCGGCGGTGGGTTCTGAACCAACTAGCTGCCGCCGCCGAGGCGGACGACGACGCCTGTAGGATTAGCCGTGAAGTGCAAGCCGCAAACGTATGGGCAGCAGAGCACAAACGCGAAAACAATTTGTTTCGTGATTTTGCCCTAAATTATTTGAGACCATTGTGGCAGATTAATGTGTCCAGAAAGCAGCTGCTGCTTCGGGTTGCTTGAATCGTGAAAATCGTGGCAAGCAACTTAAACATTTCGTGATATAACCATTTCATTTACGTTCCGGCATTGGCTGAGAGAAAACCGCATCCACATTATCACCCGGAGTGGTTGGTTTTGGGGGCAGCTGAGATTAAAATTAAAAATTATTGGAAGGAACGTATTATTAGAGTGCCCTTTTCAGCAATGTGGGACCCGCACGGAGTGCCGAATAAAAATTTACACGTAACTAGAGGATATAACCAACGAGTATTCCTCGTTACAAAGCTTGCTTTCCCACAGAAATGACCAATTGCGTCCCAAAATAACGGTTTGAGAAAAACAGTGGCAGTGTGCATTTTTTGACACATGCTTCGGCATCCAATCATTCAGTTTCCAGCAATTACAACCAATATTATAACAGAAATTCTTGCTTTATTGTAAAAGAATAACCACAGCCCGTGTTTTTAGACGATGACCAGCATACACCAGAAACCTGCAAGGTTTCCTGACACAAGAGGCGTCGATAAACCAAACCGATTGTAATGTGATGATTTGAGGGGCATCAAGCAGCCTCCACAACAGCTTTAGAGCTGGTTGACCTTTAAGAAAACATGAACAACGTAATGAAACTACGTATATTATGTACCTACATTGAATGGAAACATATTACATATATTTTGCGAACACGGGAGGACATATAAATTTTGTAAGAACAGCCGAATTTCTAAATAAGAGTCCGCGACATCACACAAGGTTACTGTTCGTTGTTTTAAAGAAAATTATATGGTATATTATCGAGGCGAAAAAGAGTAGCCCAAGTGAAAGTGTAGCGGAGCATTGCAATGGCAAATCTCAGAGCGGCGGTTGACGAACATGCTTCGAACGCAAGCGCGAGGCCGTTGCCACTATTCAATATAAGGGGTGTTCAACAGACGCGCGTGAGTCAGCACAGCGGCGTTCCGACGCGCGGTAGCGGTGGATCGGCAGTTTGCTTCCTGTCGTCCTTCCCTGTGAGCATGGTAGCGGCTCAGCATTATTGTTGCGGGCGTATTGAAAAACCTCAGCGCTGCGGGGTGCGATCAGCTTCTCAGTTGTTCAGTAAATTGTGCCAGTAGGGAACCCACGCTGAACTTAGCCGTGTCGATTGCAGCGCCGTAACGCACAGCATAGCGAGAGGAGCAAGCGGTTTTGGGGGCACTCGTGGTACTATTCCACGCCGCCTTCCTGACCTTATCGACATGAGCTTCTGCGCTCTGTCGAAGCCACACGTGGTGCGTGTCAGCTGTCTCGGTTATGTCTACAGAAGCGAGGCAAATAGTGCTATCAACCAAACGCGGGCTTCTATTCGTTCAGAATGTGCTCACGCGTTTGTAGCGGCCCAAGCGACTGACGGCAGCAGTTTTTAGGCACCTAGTGGAATAAATTGCAGTGTCACCTGGGCAGCGCAGGTTCTGTATACTTTCCACTTCATCTCTGTACGTTAGGAAACGGTTCTAGATGGGGTCAGTTTGCAAAAAGGGTAGGCGCGCAGGGAAGGAGAGGGGGCTCACCTGATCGCCGCCTACGCGGTGGCGCTTCGGTCGCATTACGATGGGCTCGCATGCATTGCACGCATTGTCTGCTACTCCCTGCTTTAGGAGCCTCAGCAGACGGCGGCTCGCATGCGTAGAAAAACCTATTTAACCCTTTCACAGCCACTCCCGAGATAACTCGGGCTACCACATATGCACACCCCCTGCCGCTCCCGGTAATACTCATGTAAAAAAAAACGATGCAAACACGTAGCGCCATCTCTGGAGAGACGCTATAAACTCGTAGATCTTGTAGGGTGAATTGTACACAACAGATAGCGCGCACGTTTCCACATCCGAGTCACTTCGTTTTGGTTTCCGCACAGCAGCCATGTGAGGCAATGTGCCCAGGGTGTCGAACCGGAACTTTTTTGGGTTCGGTTCAGGTTCGGGTTCACACCTTTCGGATTCAGTTCCGGGTTCGGCTCCAGAGCGACATTTCGTTCCGGTTCGAAGCGGTTCGGACCGTATTGAACCGGTTCAAACGGGTTCAAATGGGCTAAGGAGAAAAAAATTAGAACGTAGATGAGTTTTAATCTGCCATGCTTGTTATGCTGTTTAATTTTTTCTGGCTCATCGATATATAAAATAAAAAATGCGAAAATTTGTTTAACACAAGATGTTCTCACTTTACCCACTTTATTATGCGCGCAAAAAGACGAATTTATAGCAAGAGCCGCGAAATGAAATGAACTCTAAATTAGTATAAATAGGCTATGTGTACGCCATTATCTGTCTGATGAGGTAAAAGGCGAAAAGCCGGTGGAAAAAACCCTCCAGCTTGAGCAGTTTCGGAGACCACGGCGCACGAATACTTGGTCTCCATGAAGCTCGAGTCAGTCGGGAATTTCTCGTATGGAGTGCGCTTACGCGGGCGCCGACATGACCGCCGCACGCAGTCTCTACGTTCCCGCGCGCTATTGAGAAACGAAGCTGTCATGTATTGGCACCTGTATAGACACACCTTTCCGTCGCCGTGAAACCGACTTTCCAGACACCCCTCCCCCTCCCCTTTCCTGCATAATACGATAATATGCGAGAACCTCTCAACCGCCCATCTCCCACCCAAGGAGAGCCCTGGGGCTCTCTGGCTCTCCCTAACATCCAGAGCTTACCAAACATATTTTATTTAAATCACCTCTTTTATGTGTCTCACATTATATATCTCGAGCCCCTATAGCTCAGTATCTTTTAAAACTCACCTAATCGTGGCTTCTGGCTAGCACAGTGAGAAATTACTTCTTTGGCTTATTGTGATGACGTCGACCTGGTTTATTCTGGTAAAAAGAGTATGATAAAAAAAACACGCTTGGATGGGTTGAGAACGTTTCATTTCCGCACAGGCACAAAGTGGTAACATCTTGGTTGGGTTGTTGCGCTGCAACAGTCTTGTAAGTGCAGTATCCTGCTAGGAAGAAGGTATACTTGCACTACATTGAATTTTTGCAACTTTTTTCTCGGCGCTATCAAAGAACCCTGTGCGTCTGCAGGATTTTTTGCGTCCTTGATAGAGTCTGGTGAATCTGTCGTGCACCATTTGTCCAGCAACTTGTTTCAGGGCATTTATTTTCAAAACTACAAACATTTTCACTGTATTGCTGCGCTGTATTTTGTGTATTATATACTATTAACCAGCACACCAAGAACCCAACAGCTAGTAATGTATAACTAGGAGCAATCATTTTTGTATTACTAATTAGTTTGTGCACTGTACATTTTTTTTCTTAAATTTTTGTAACCACTCCCCTCTATAATGCCTCTGGCCCTGAGGGTACACGAAATAAATAAAATAAATAAATAAATTCACTTTCTTGCAGCTTTGCTCAGTAGGGGACTAAGTGCTCGTCTGTCTTTTCTAGACATGGCCGTGAGAGAACTTTGTGCTGATACACTCGGTTTTCTCTCTCTGATTTTCCATAGGATACCTCTACTACCTCTACACAAGACAGATGAGAAAGGTTGTGGTCGACCATTACTTCCTCTGCGCCCTAACCTAGCCTTTCTTGATACCAGTGTATCAAAGCGACTTCAGCGGATGTAGTCGAGGCCGCTATAACGGCCGCAGATGTAATGGACGCTCGCTTATACGGACGGGTGCGGTGCTACCGTCAAAATATGCATAAGGGCAATGGCAATTCGTCGCAGATACAGCGAAAAACTTTGGCGGCCGCACCACTCGGCTATAGTGAACGAGGAGGCGCCGTAAACTACCTCCGAAGTTGAAGAGGTCGTGCTTCCAGTAAGCACGCAGATGAGAGAGCGCCTCTCAACCATAAGGTGGCACTGCTGTGCGCAGCGCTAACCGGAAGGTCCGGCGTCTGGTAATACTGCAAACGGTAACGTAAACACTGTAACGATATGCTATAACTCTCTACTGAAACAGTAAGTAACCGCCGGCCACGCCTGCGTCGATGGCCTACGAGGGCAGCCTTTGCCTGCGTGTTCGCCGACTAGGCAGAGCATCCCAAGCGGAAGAAGGGCGGTGCGCGTGAGGAAGGGACATCATCGAAAGCGAAGCTACTGACCATGGTCGTGGATCAACTAACAGCAGTGATTTGACAATTGTGACAGCCTTGCTGGCCATGCTGGTCACGTGGTATGCATAGCTTGCCCAGTCGGCTCCATCGTTTGCGCTGCTACCATGTGCAGGCAGATTCATACAACGGACAGTGCAACTGATGCACCGTGCGCCACGAACGCTGCGCTACTTTCATCGCTGCATGAGCTCAGGAACGACAAAAGCAGCTCGAAAGCAGACGTGACCAGTCGCATGTAGATTTGTGGCAACGCTTTGTTAATCCTTAGCATGCCAGATTTTTCCCCGGATAACTACGTTCCTGCGGACCACAGAATCGCAGAAGCGCGTGCTCTGAAGAAGACGAACACCAAGTACGAGCACTTCCGTACTGCCAAGAATTTTCTTTATGTGGCCGACCTGCCACCAGCTGCCGTGGACACTTCAACCACGATTAGTTAAACCCCGGCCGTCCCTAAATTTGATGGTTGGCAGCAAGGGCCTCGGCAAGGATTAGGTGACCGCCCTAGATAGCCTGAAAAGAGCCGCTTCAGGCTCTGCTTTGCACAAGTAGACGCGCATAACGCAGCTTTATAAGAAACAAACGCCTCTTTTAGTGCCTTTAGAATATTGAGCTGTTATACAGAGAATCCACTAACTACGAACATCGGATATAACGAAAGGAATCCGGGTGAGCGACAAGTTCATTATAAATGGGATCAACTGTAGATTCAGTTGGCCGCACAAAACATTTTCACACTTCAAACATGGACCTTACGCGTTAGGCTGTACCTTCGTACCAAGGAGGCTTTTGTGCCGGGGTCAGTGAATTGCTGTGCGAGAGACTAGAATCATTGAGCAATAAATTCGTTTTTGTCGTGATGCTGTGCTTTTGTAGGACACACTTCAGCAGTCTCTTTGAAAAGACATTGAGAACATGCATTTCATTACAACAATTCTGCCTGCTATGAAAGAATCCGGAAGTCCATGCGAACTCTTCGTGTTGATAGGACTGCTTAGCGTGTGGAAAACCCGCATGATGATGAACACGCAGAACCACCGCATTCAACAAGGTCACTATGCAGAGAACAGTGCTATTTAACGCAGGAGGAATATATGCTGCGCAAGTTGAACCACCTGACTAGTTTCGGAATTTTGATGTGCGGGCAGAGTCAGGGAGTCATGGTGGCGAGTGGACTTATGCCGAGATCTCTGAATTCGACGAGATCAAGCAAGGCAGGAGGTGGATTGGAGAGGTTTCTAATATTCCAAGCAACTACGATAAAATGAAGCCTCGGAGATGGCCGACTAACCTAAGGCTAAACGGAGTTTTTCTCTTGCGTCTCCACTGGTATGAGTCCAACTAGCGGTACGCATATTCTTGTACTTGTTCTTTTTACTGCGTTAGCAGTATAGCCTCCTTCCCGAAAAATAACCGCACTGTGAGCATGTGAGAGCGCGCGCGCGCGCTTGTGTGTGTGTGTGTGTGTGTGTGTGTGTGCGCGCGCGCGTGTGTGTGCGTGTGTGTGTGTGTGCGCGCGTGTGCCGGTGTGTCGGCGTGTGTGTGTGTGTGCGTGCGCGCGTGTGCGTGTGTGTGTGTGCGTGTGCGTGTGCGCGCGTGTGTGTGTGTGCGTGTGTGTGTGTGCGCATGTTTGCGAGCGCGTGGGTGCAGTCTCCACCCTTGATAGACACACCAGTGGGTGCACATCCCAGCGATCACTGGTAAAAATGCATCTTCAACAACCTTCACCCGTCCCCCCATCACCTTCCTGTAACCGGTGTAACCTAGGCGCATTGTTGTGAATGCTCAACGTATGCCGTCGCCCAAGTGTTCTACGAAAAAACGCCAACAAGCATAAGCCTCTCATCTCAGACACCGAGAACCGAAAGTTTGACAGCGAGAAGTCGATATAAGCCGCCAGACAGAGATACAATATTGTGCAGTCCGAGAACAGCATGACGAAGACGCCCTCTAGGGACTGGCATCAATTTTATTTATAAGCAGAACAATTCAGCGAATCGGTGTAGCGAAATAATTTCATCGCGGTTACATTTCATTGGAGTAGCATCTTTCTGGGCGTAATGAGGCTGCTTTACGGGCCGCTCAACCTGCCGGCCAGAAATGGATAGTGGATTGGGCTTTACGTGAAGCACAAGCCCGTGGAATCCTGGACCGGTAGGGGACTACCCTGGAAGATTTTTTTTTGTCTAATAAGAGTTGTTTCCATCCATCCACTGTCACATGGCAGCAAGCGTATGCACTTCGGCAGTGCCCCTTGTGTAATCGGTATTTAAAAGTTATCTCCACCACTGCTAAGAGCCCACCTTTCCTTGTTTTTTCACTCACGTGCAGAAAAAGAATATTGCGAGTCTAAAAAAAGAAGCTGCACCAACTTATCCATCCTTTATTTGGTAATAATAGTAGTAGTACCTCTGGCTTAACGTGTATAGACACGGCGGCTATGTGATGGACACTGTAAGGGAGGACTTTGGGTCAATGGTTTTGTAGCGAGAGCTCCCCTACGCCACATTTCGCCAAGGTCATCGGCCGTTTCACTTTGACCTTCAGCAGGAGGAGCCCCGGAGGCGTGGCTGTGACGTACGACCACGTTACTCGCTGCAGCTGCAGCCGCCGCGCCACTGCTCCGACAACGGTGCGCCGACCGCCGCTGCGCCAGATGTGGTCTTGTGGTTATGCATGTGACTCGGAATTCTCTTAAGGAGGCGACGCCGCTTTCTCATGCCGTTTCGCCATGAATGAGAGCGCGGCTGACAATGTGCCTGAAACGCCTGCGCGTCTAACCAAGCGTAGCCAAGTGTAATGGATCTTTCGCTCAAACTAGATTTAGAAGAGTCAAAGCACTCGTAATTTTTTTCAACGTGCGACAGCGCACGCGCGTTTTTGCATTTTGCCTCCTGGCCCTGGAGGCCAGGATCAAACCCGCAACCTTGGATAAGCAGCCGAGCTCCACAACCACTCAGGCCTTTCTTTTTGTTTATTGGACCGCGGACCCATTGTGAGGGGTTTTATTTAATACCTGCCGTCGGAGACAAAGAACGCTTGCAAAAGCAAAAGTTGCACTGCCCACTGAGGTGGCTCAGTGTTTACGGCGCTCGCCTACTTATTCTGTGTTTCCGGGTTCGAACCCGGCGGCGTTTCGATGGAGGCGAAACGCGAAAGGCATCCGTGTGCTGTGCGGTGTCAGTGCACGTTAAAGTTCTCTATTTGTTCCAAATTATTCCGGAGACCTCCATTATGGCAGCTGTTTCTCTCTTTCGTCTTTCACTCCCACCATCCTCCCTTCCATTACGGTGCGGTTCAGGTGTCCATCAATAAGTGAGACTGTTACTGCGCGATTTCCTTTCCTCAAAAACCACCACCACAACGTTGTTGGGTCGTAGCGCTAATGTTTCATATATTTGTGGTAAATGACACAAAGAAAGGGAAATATTCTCAATTGCCGCTTAATAGACCGTACACAACTAATTTTATTGCGCGTTTTCTTCCTTCAAATCATGCCCTAGACATTAGAATACCTGAATGACCGTGTGGTATTCGCCTACGGCTGCTGAATTATTATAGAAAAGAGTTTTTTCTCCCATGCTGTTGCGGTTTCATCAACTGAACGATGCTCTGACGTGCAGTTGAACTTTAGGTAGCATGAGGCGCGGAAAAACTGCGATATAAACGCTGATACGTTGTTTTAACTCCATACTGCACACCAGCCTGCTTCAAAGGCTAGAATTACAACAAAAGACGTATTACCTGTTATATTACCGTTTTTTTTCGGTAATTCAACTTCATGTCTTGAAACCAAAACAGCGTCAAGAAGAATATCAAATATAAATGATTTATTGGCCGTAGGCGAATATCATGGAGTGTTCCATGTACTCCGGTGTCGAAAGCATCGTTTGGAAGAAGCAAAACACGCAAGCAAAAGTTTGGTGTCTATAGTGCTTTATTGAGTTAGAGCAGTGCTACCAATTTGACTAAAACCATACTCAAACGTGTAAAGGGGGAGGAGTAATACAATTTTTCCCATAAACTTGACGTACAATGCTCTATAATTGGCGCTAGTATATTACAGAAGCGTCAATATACTAGGTTTCTTCCCGGACATGAGACTTCACACAATTTAGTTGTTGTATACACAGGGTGAAGTTTTCGCACTTCTCAGCTCAGACATCTTCGGATGGGTAAACCTATGCGCTAGACCATCTCACTTTGTCTGAAAAAAAAAAGTATGCCGGGTTGGAATAAAAGTGGGGCTGAACCGGAACCCGAACCGGTTCGGAACGGTTCCTTTCAATCGTTCCGGTTCGGGTTGAGTTCCAAGATGGCGAAAAATATATGGGTTCGGTTCGGTTCCGGTTCTGGCAGGAAATTCGGGTTCGGTTCCGGTTTCTGGTTCAGGTTGGGTTCCGGTTCGACCCCCTGAATGTGCCACAATCGTCCGCGCTTTAACGAAGAAATTCAAAACTACTTGTGAATTCGGAGTCCAATGATAATGAGAACGAGGAAGGAGTAAACCTAAGTACCTTGTCGAGTGATGACAGCGATGAAGTCTCCCTGCCACCGAAAAATCCGCGTAAGAAGAGGAAATCCGACAGGCACGATTGGTGCTGGAAGATTTGATTCAGTACAACTAATATCTATAAGATTACCCTGAATAAACATGTCTACATGCCCTGCAGAGCATTTTAGTGCGTTACTAGCAAAAAATTTCCAGGAAACTAACATGCAAAAAAAAACCGGCAGGGTGTTTGCAGCTGTGAGTAATCAAACCTGGCAGTGAAAGGGTTAAGAAACTCAAACCTAGTTTTTGTCTTGACCTCTTTTGGATTACTGGAATAAGTTGGCCTGGTAGGATTTATAACCACATGGTTACCCCGGGCACGTTGAAGACGCGTTAGGAAACGGCTGCTAACATGTGCATGGGAAGCGCATTCAAGAACATAGTTAGCTTCCAAACGCTATCGCCTTACCTAAAGAAGTTGTTGCAACTGACTTTCCCGTAGTATTTCTGCGTTAGAATATTAAGCAGATGACGGTTGTTAACTGAAGGCGGCATTGGACGAAAATTAAAAAGAAATACGGATAGCAATTGGTTTCGTTTTTTTTTTAATTTGCTTCTTAGTATCAGTACCATAATTTCAATTCACGCTTAACGGTCAAGATTATCCGGCTCCAAATGTTGAAAACAGACATCTACGAACAACTGTGACACACATAGCGTAATCCGATAGGGGTTTATGCTTTAGTGTTTTTATTCCTGCCTTGCTTTATTAGTCACGCACGTGTAAGAGCGTGAGAAAAGGAAGAACAGGAGAGGAAGAATCATGTGCGCAACCAAACGCCTTAGTGTCCGGAAGTCTCTATCCTTTATCAGGCTCTTATCTGTTATCGGGCTTTCAACAATCGCGGTTTTCTTTCTTGGATGACAAGCGCACCAAACGGTGTGAGATTTCAAGGCGGTCTTTGAGTCTGAATCACTTGGGGAAAAAAAAAAAACATCTTCGTGACTTCTTAACTGGGTAAACCTTTAGAAAGCGATATAGTAAGGGAGTGCCGTGCTCCGTAATTGAAGCTTGAAAGCTAATTTTTCGGCCTTGTTTAATCGTACCTGCATGCATGCCGGCGGAAGTAAGTTCTTCTAGCCACATAGAAGCTGGTTTTGGCAGCTTCTAAACGTAAGATTAACGATGTTATTTCGAAAATAACATTTAACGATGGTATTTTTCGAAGTAAATGGGAGTTTGCTTCCAGGCCGAGGCTGTGCAATTCCGTAGGGGCTAAATTACATCTGAAATTTTCAATTAGTCAATCTTTTATTCAGTAAGACAACCTTTAAAAGAAGGCAAGAGAAAATCTCTTTAATACAATGCTTTTCTCTTGCAGTCAGGTCTGCGAGGTGAGCACTAAGGGTCCCTTCCTTTGCGAAATTTGGTGCTGTTCGTGTGACTTCAGCTGCAGTTTTATAGGTGTTTTAGGCGAAGTGCAAGAGTTGTTGCGCTTCACGTCGCCAGTTAGGCAAAGAATGTCAGCAATAAAGGTCAACATAGCTGCGACCTGCAAACGTCTGATGAAGCGGACCTAAAAATCTGCATCAAACAAGCACACGCTCCCCACGTGAAGAATTCTATCAAGGCAAACTACTAGGGATCTAGCGCAAAGTCATGTTTCTTCGACTTTGTCATGTGTAGCCTCGAAAAGAAAGGCTTTCAGTTCCGGCCGAAATCTTACCCAAAACCTCAGCTCCGAGCTTGCTGCCGTCTCTTACCAAAGGCGTACAGCGCACTCTCGCTTTGAAATGCGTAGTCGGAACTAAAAATGCGAACATCGATAGCAACGTGTCGGCTAGAAGCAGCCGCGCTCAGCACAGACGATGCCAGGCGCGAGCTAGCGAGGATCACTTATGCAGCAAACTGGCCACGTGACCAAGCCGCATTCACTGGGCGTAGGGGCTGCTAAGAGAACATCAAGGAAACTACTGTGCTACTGCCACCACCTGAGAGATGGCGTTCGCTTCTCTTTGAGATTTGTTTGGTTTATGGGGTTTAACGTCCCAAAGCGACTAAGGCTATCAGAGGCGCCGTAGTGGGGGGCTACGGAAATTTCGGCCACCTGGGGTTCATTAACGTGCACTAACATTGCACTGTACACGGGCCTTTAGAATTTCGCCTCCATTGAAATTCAACCGCCGCGGCCGGGATCGAACCCGCGTCTTTCGGGTCACCAGTCGAGCACAATAGCCACTGAGCCACCGCGACGGCAAATCTTTGAGATTCAAGCGACGACAGAACGGGCCCGTCACTCCGGAGCCAGTTTTCCAATTGACCCTATTAAAAACGTTGGCTTTGGTGAGCTGGGCTGCATTAGTTTTGCTTCGTAACAACAAAACAAAATCTTTTCTAAAAAGAAGAGCTTCTTCATGCAGCGCCTGGGTCCAGGTTGGTGACGTCAAGGAAACTAGTCCTCCAATCGTCAGTAAAGCCAAACTGAACAAAGAAGATAGTCGATGCCAACTTGTGCGACGCAGTGCGAGTGCGCTGGCTTCATCGGTTTCCTTCGCCCGACGACAGTACGTACAGTTCTTAGGATCGGCGAATGTGTGTCCGGTCTATCTGGGCACATTGCGTTCGGACCGTTTGTGATTGCTGCTTGAGAGCAAGGAAGTGAATCATTTTGGCATTAGGCCTACCTTTATACCGGCGTAAAGCACCGGAGCGCTTGGTGCAATGGAAGGCGGTTGCTGAAAATAAAAAAAAATAGAAATGCTCCTTGCTGCACTAACCGCATTTATGATGATGACAGAAGAGCTCCCGATACGAATAAAGTACTATTGATGTGCGAAAGAAAAAGATTAAATATTAACATGCGCCTCACCCCGTCGTGGTCATCACCCGACCCGTACGCCATGCTCGCGCCTTCTGAGTAATTAATCTGGAATCTATTAAGAAGACCATTGGAAGGTGAATATAGTTGATTGGATGTATATTCTCTGCTTGAATATACTGTGTGTGATGTTCGACGAATCGTTTAAAACCGGCTTGTTTGATTGTTTAAAGTTTGGCGTGCTGCGTTTTTGCTCCTTGGTCGACCATGGTGCATTTGTGTCATTCATGGTGTTGCTGTTCCTTGCGTGTTTGATGATGTATCTCAGATTTTTTAAAGAAAAACGTTCAGAGATTGTCAGTGTTTTTATTGGCAGCATCACCAAACTGTTTGCTGTTGTTTCTTTGCCTACGAACAGCAGAAAAGTGCGGAAAGTAGCTCAAGTTTTTTATTTGTGGAGCTAGCAGTACTCGCTGATGTTCTCCGCATGTGGTTGTGGCCAGTGGTCAGATTTTTCGATCTAATGTTCATACGTTTCTCTAGCATGCACGTTCGGAACGATAACCAGAAGAGTAAAGCGTTGACGTAATCAGTGGCAGCCGTATGTAAAAAAAATAAAGTGAGGTGTACAGCAGAACAGTTGGAGTATCATAATATTGTCACGTTCTAGTGACGGCAGTCCAGCGGTCAGGAAGACACCAGAAAGACTTGCAAACGAAGCACTTTATTTGAGCTGACTTGCGCCCGCAAAAGAACTGACTCACTCGGTGGCGGCGTAAGCAACAAGCGTGCTCGTCAATCGTCGAACTACGAATGTCCGCCGCTCGCGGCATCGCTCAATTTAAAGCCGGCAAGGAAATTCCAGATAACAGGTCAAGATCATCTACGGTAATCTGGAAAAACCTAGATGCAGCCTTGCATGGCTGCGAACAATCGAGATTAGTCTGGTCGCTTCTCGCGCCACGAACAAAAGTGATAACGACCCTTTCCTGCTGCCTTGAGCGTGAACGAACACACACTGCAATGATACGTGGCATTACCTCCCTTCCAAAGAAGCATCGTCTCGATGCTTTAAAATGAAAATAAACACGGACAATGAAAACTTCCAGTCCCTTAGCGTTCATAATATGGCTTCAGGCGTACGACATGCACGACTTCCGGGCGTGTGCGGCGTCGCTGAGATGCTGTCGTGCCGTCGGGGATGACTTCGTAGTCGAGGTCACCGATGCGGCGGACAACCTTGTACGGGCCAAAGTAGCGTCGCAGCAACTTTTCACTCAATCCACGGCGGCGAACTGGCGTCCATATCCAAACACGATCACCTGGCTTGTAATGCGTGTCTCGTCGGCGCAGATTGTAGCGTCGGGCGTCGGTGTGCTGCTGGTCTTGAATGCGAAGCCGCGCAAGTCTTCGGGCTTCCTCGGCGCGATGAAGGTAGGCCGCGACGTCGAGGTTGTCTTCGTCAGAAACGTGCGGGAGCATTGCGTCGAGTGTTGTCGTGGGCTTCCTGCCGTATACCAGCTGGAATGGGGTAAACCTGGTTGTCTCCTGGACGGCAGTATTGTACGCGAAGATCACGTAGGGCAGAATGGAGTCCCACGTCTTGTGTTCGGCATAGATGTACATGGAGAGCATGTCTGCGATGGTCTTGTTCAGACGCTCTGTGAGTCCGTTGGTTTGTGGATGATAGGCAGTTGTCCTCCGATGGCTTGTCTGGCTGTAGTTTAAAATGGCTTGTGTCAGCTCCGCTGTAAATGCCGTCCCTCTGTCTGTGATGAGCACTTCGGGGGCGCCGTGTCGCAGGAGAATTTGCTCGACAAAAAATTTTGCGACTTCTGTTGCGGTACTATTAGGCAACGCTTTTGCTTCGGCGTATCTGGTCATGTAGTCGGTGGCCACGATGATCCACTTGTTGCCTGATGATGAAGTCGGAAAGGGGCCGAGGAGGTCCATTCCTATTTGCTGAAAGGGCTTAGTTGCAGGTGGTATGGGGTTGAGGAGTCCGGCTGGTCTAGTCGGAGGCGTTTTGCGTCGCTGACACTCACGGCACGTTTTCACGTAATGGGAAACGTCGGTAGCTAGCCGCGGCCAATAGTACTTCTCCTGGATGCGGTGCAACGTGCGAGCAATCCCGAGATGCCCTGCAGTCGGCTCATCATGACAAGCCTGCATAATTTCTTGCCTAAGGTTCTTGGGCACGACAAGAAGATGTACTGTCCTGTTGGGCGCGAAGTTCTTCTTCAGGAGGACATTATTGTGAAGGACGAAGGATGACAGTTGGCGCTTGAACCCCCGGGGAGGCGATGCGGTCTTGCCTTTCAAATAATCAACTAGGCTTTGCAACTCAGGATCCGAGCGCTGCTGCTGCGCGAAACTGCTGGCGCTTACCGGTCCTAGGAAAGCATCGTCGTCTTCTTCTTCCGGTGCTGCGTCTACGGGGGCTCGCGATAGGCAGTCTGCATCGGAATGTTTGCGGCCAGATTTGTAGACTACAGTTATGTCGAATTCTTGAAGACGCAGGCTCCATCGAGCAAGGCGGCCGGAGGGATCTTTCAAATTGGCCAGCCAGCAGAGAGCATGGTGATCGCTCACAACCTTGAATGGTCGTCCGTATAGGTAGGGGCGAAATTTCGACGTGGCCCAAATAATGGCGAGACATTCTTTCTCTGTCGTCGAATAGTTGGCTTCGGCTCTCGACAGTGAACGGCTAGCGTACGCGATAACTTTCTCCTCTCTGCCATTTTTCTGAACGAGGACCGCTCCTAAGCCCACACTGCTTGCATCGGTATGAACTTCGGGTTCGGCGTTTTCATCAAAGTGCCCGAGCACAGGAGGGGACTGTAAGCGGCGCTTCAGCTCGTTGAAAGCTTCCTCTTGCGGCCTTTCCCATTTAAAAGGCACGTCAGCCTTGGTAAGTTGGGTCAAAGGTTCAGCGATGCGCGAAAAGTTCTTGACAAATCGCTGGTAATAAGCGCACAATCCAAGGAATCTGCGTATAGCTTTCTTGTCATTAGGCTGTGGAAACTCTGCGATCGCAGCCGTCTTCTGGGGGTCTGGGCGAACTCCATCCTTGCTTACGACGTGACCAAGGAACAGCAGCTCCTCGTAGGCGAAGTGGCACTTCTCTGGTTTCAGTGTCAGGCCTGAAGACTTGATCGTTTCCAGCACTATCCGAAGCCTTCTGAGGTGGTCTTCAAAGTTTGAGGAGAAGACAACAACGTCATCTAAGTAGACGAGGCAAATCTGCCACTTCAAGCCTGCGAGCACCGTATCCATTACTCGCTGGAACGTCGCTGGTGCAGAGCAGAGGCCGAATGCCATCACCTTGAACTCGAAGAGTCCGTCTGGCGTGATGAACGCAGTCTTCTCGCGATCTCTTTCGTCGACTTCAATTTGCCAGTAGCCGCTCTTCAGGTCCATCGATGAGAAGTACTTAGCCTTGCATAGCCGATCCAGTGTGTCGTCGATGCGGGGGAGGGGGTAGACGTCCTTCGTAATGCTGTTCAGGCGGCGGTAATCGACGCAGAAGCGAAGGGTGCCGTCTTTCTTTTTCACTAGGACAACTGGTGCTGCCCAGGGGCTCCTTGATGGCTGGATGACGTCGTCACGTAGCATTTCCTCAACTTGCTTGCGAATAGCTTGGCGTTCTAGCAGCGATACGCGGTAGGGGCTCTGTCGCAGTGGTCGGGCGTGTTCGTCTGTGACAATGCGGTGCTTGGCAAGCCGGGTTCTTCGCACATTCGATGCTGATGAGAAGCAATCGCTGTACTTTTGAAGAAGACTGCGTATTTGTTCTTGTCTGCTCCGTGGTAATGCCGGGTTGATATCAAACGTTGGTTGATGGCCTTGGTCAGATGGTTCTGCGGGTTGGTCGGGTAGGGCAAATACGTCTCTGATGTCTGCCAGCTCGTCGAGGAAAGCGATCGTCGTACCTTTGTTTAGATGCCGGTATTCTTCCGTGAAGTTGGTTAGCAACACCTGGGCTTGGCCATTTCGGATTTCGGTGATTCCCCTCGCGACGCCCAATCCTCGATCCAGGAGTAACTGGGTGTTCCCCTCGATAACGCCTTCGGCATTTTCGATGTCTCCAGTACCTATGCAGGCGAGGACACACTTGATCGGGGCGGCACGCTCAATACTTCGTCGAGGACGTTTAAGGCAACGTGATGAGTCGCGCTCGTCGCAAAAAGTATGGCTTTGTCCGTGGAAAGCTTGATCGACTTAGACCGAAGGTTGATGATCGCTCGATGTTCATTCAGGAAGTCCATTCCCAAAATCACGTCTCTCGAGCATTGCTGTAGGATCAGGAAGGTTGTCGCATAGGTTCTCCCGTTTACAGTAACTCTCGCGGTGCAGCGTCCTGACGGCGTAATCAGGTTGCCACCTGCGGTGCGGATCAGCGGGCCATCCCAGGTTGTTGTTACCTTCCTGAGTCGGACAGCGAGTGGGCCACTCATGACAGAGTAGTCAGCTCCCGTGTCCACCAAGGCAGTAACCGCGTGACCGTCGACCGTACCTTCAAGGTCACTTGTTCGCGTTCTCGTATTGTACGTTGTCTTCGGTGTCCGATCTCGGCTTCGTCGAGTAGTGAGGCTGCGGTGGGCGCACTACGACGTTACTTCACTGGGCAGCGGTAAAAGCTTCAAGTCTGGCCGCGTCGTCGTCGGTGTCGTCGTCGTCGGTGTCGTCGTCGTCGGTGTCGTCATCGTCGGTGTCGTCATCGTCGGTGTTGTCGTCGTCGGTGTTGTCGTCGTCGGTGTTGTCGTCGTAGTTGAGGCATGGTCTTGAGTACTCGTCTATGCAGGATCTTTGTCATTGCGCTTTGAAGCAACCTCACCTCCAGAGGCTGCTTTATTTAGTTTAACCTTCGGGGGCTGGGGGAGCGTCCACGCACGGCGTAACCTCGGCTAGGAGATACAAAGCGCGGGGACGATGGCGACGGGGAACGTGATTGGCGGCTCGGCGATGAGTATTCTTACCGACGTAAAAACTCCTCGATTTCGGCTGGTCGCTGGCCGGGTCGGGGTCGTGGAGCGTCGTAAGAGAACCCTCGGATGCCCAGTCTTCTGTATGGGCAGTGCCGGAGGACGTGACCGGCTTCGCCACAGTGGAAGCATAGTGGGCGGCGCTGGTCGGGAGTTCTCCACTCGCTCGTAGGACGCTCGCGTCGCTCGCTCGCTCGCTCGCGTCGCTCGTAGGACGGGCGGGTTGGGGCGAGTGGGCGGCGGTCCAACGCAGCTGCCTGAGGGTGGTAGGGGCTTGGGTCCCGTCGTCGAGGTGCAGGACGGCGCACAGCTGCGGCGTAAGTCATGGCTGGGGGCTGCATAGGCTGCATGGGTGTCGGCGTCACACCCAAGGCCTGTTGAACCTCGTCCCGGCTGACGTCAGTGAGCGATGAAGGTTGCGGCTGCGTTCCCGTTGGCAGCAATCGTCGGAGCTCCTCTCGCACAACTTGACGTATAACCTCCCGCAGGTCATTGCTGTTAGCGGTGTCCAGGCAGCTTGCTGAGAAAACGCGCTGCTGGCGGTCATACTGGCGGGCTCGGGCATCAAGAGTTTTTTTTCCATCGTGGATGCCTCTTCTACAAATTCCGCGACAGTTTTCGGTGGGTTGCGGACGAGGCCGGCAAAGAGCTGCTCTTTAACTCCTCGCATGAGCAGCTTTACTTTTTCTTCTTCCTTCATGTTTGCGTCGGTACGCCGGAAGAGACGCTTCATTTCCTCAGTGTAAACAGCAACGGTCTCGTTTGGGTGCTGTATGCGAGGCTGTAGCAGCTGCTGGGCTCTCTCCTTTCGGACGACGTTCGTGAAGGTCTTTAGAAGCTGCTCCTTGAAGGTTTCCCAGTTCGTGAGGTTAGCTTCCTCATTCTCAAACCAGACTTTTGCTGGTCCCTCCAAGGCGAAGAACACGTACCTAAGTTTCGTGGCATCGTCCCAGTTGTTGAAGATAGCCACACGGTCGAACGGCTCCAGCCATTCTTCGGGGTCGGCGCCAAGCGAAGCGTCGAAGGTTGGTGGCACCCGGGGCTGCTGAAGAATAATTGGAGTCATCGTCTGGGGCAAGCTCATGGTAGATGTTGCTGCTGGCTTTCGCTTCCGGGTAGGGTCCGGCAGAATCCCGAACTCAGGTTCGTCCCCTTGCAGGCGTCGGCTTGCGCGGTGGACTGGACTCAGGTCCTGCGGTAGATGACTCAAAGGGCTGGCGTCACGACTTGTAGGGGGTGTTCGGAACATAGGAGGCTACCCAGCACCTCCACCAGTTGTCACGTTCTAGTGACGGCAGTCCAGCGGTCAGGAAGACACCAGAAAGACTTGCAAACGAAGCTCTTTATTTGGGCTGACTTGCGCCCGCAAAAGAACTGACTCACTCGGTGGCGGCGTAAGCAACAAGCGTGCTCGTCAATCGTCGAACTACGAATGTCCGCCGCTCGCGGCATCGCTCAATTTAAAGCCGGCAAGGAAACTTCCAGATAACAGGTCAAGATCATCTACGGTAATCTGGAAAAACCTAGATGCAGCCTTGCATGGCTGCGAACAATCGAGATTAGTCTGGTCGCTTCTCGCGCCACGAACAAAAGTGATAACGACCCTTTCCTGCTGCCTTGAGCGTGAACGAACACACACTGTAATGATACGTGGCAGTATTGCACTCTGTTATTCTGGCTGTGTACACTTAAGCACAGCTGTTTTTCGTTTTTCTCTATTATCCTGCTGAAAATTGTTGTCTTCTAAATAGATTGGGAAGCTGTCATAGTTTGTGATGTGTAGCATTGGCTTTCCTCTTCCCCACTTTTGTTCGTTTAAAAAATATATAAGCACATAGGATAGTCTGTAGCAGTGCAGCTTGCTGAGCAAAAGATAACGTTATTCAAAATCGGTGACCACTTATCAATAAGAGAGTAACTTGGTTGGTAGTGAGGGCTCTAGCTTTGAAATAGGTCCTTAAGAAGGCCGACAATCATTCTTATGAGAAAAATTGGCAGTATTGTTGGCTGCCTTCCCTTCCGATGTATTTTCTTCAAAATTTTCCAGAAGACCTCATAGCGAGTCAACCTAACTTTTCCGAGATTTAAGAATATTTATGCCTGCTTTCTTGTAATTTCTTCTTAGATTCGTGCAGTCAAAGAGAAGTCAGACTTCTATGGTTGTAAAGCGTGGGTAGCCATTGCATATTCAGGCTGCTGCTGTATTGCATTTCTCCCTAATGTGCGACATGTGCATTTGTGACTTATCTACCTATAAGTAATCAATACATGTATGAAATAACAGGCGTTTCATCAGAGATGTTCTGCAATCAAAAAAGGCTTTTTCAGTTAAATGAGCAAATTTTTTGCAATAGCATTGTAAGGGGTGTACGCATCAGAAGAGAGCTAAGACGTGGTCACCAGTAGGTTTTTAGCTCATGCTAAACGCTCGATTTTTTAACTGTTACCACTAGTTTATTTATTTATTAAGATTCGTGTAACCCAGTGTCTGCAATATTCATATGACTTTTTAGAATTTCGAAAAAACACTTATGCTCGACGCTATAGCCCACGAAATTTTGGCAACTTGGACGAGGTTCGTGCACTGCAGGGGTTGCTTTCTCCGCAAGCTTTAGAAAGCGGTTTGTTTTTGCGCTATGCAGGCAAAACATGTTGCTCCATTTCACCCAGACTACCTGAGTTTTTGAAATTATAAAAATGATATGGATTAGTTTCATGTGGGTTACACTCCCGTTAACAAATTAGGAGGCTAACGTTTATAGAAGTAAATTAAAATTGACGAATATAGAGACTACCAATTGTCTTCTTTTTTTAGGCGTATTGTCGCGCCGCGCGCCTCAAGTTATAAAGACGTTGGGCGAACAGTGAGGCATGATATGACAGCTTTATTCTCTGCGAATTATTCAGTTTGACTGCTTTAGCTATACGACTGGGCCGCGCTAGGTTAACCGTACGGTTTGCTCGCCTTCATCAATCTTAGTCACACCATATTCTGCACGGCTGCTATCTGCAACCTACAGAAATTTTTCATGATCACACGCGAGGTGAAGAGAGAGTACTCACATGCAACTGAGTTCGCAGAACTTTTTAGTGAGGTAGTAGTTGCCAGGGGACGGCCCACTTGGCCACGGGTTGTCATTGGCTTGGTAATCAGCATATTTTTGTACACCGTAACACATTTGATACTCTTGACACTCCTTGGCCGTTTCGTTGTAAAAATACCGCGTCGATTCCTTAGGCCATTCGTCAGTACAGGGCACCGGAGGCTCTCCGTTACACGTAGGTGCGCAATCTAAATGAGGGATAAATTTTGTTACTGAGTTGACTGGAAGGCCAATAATGTTATAGAAATACTATCAAAAGTATGAAATTCCAACTTCGTTCATAAAGCACAAAAGTGTTCCAAGTGCAGACAGAAAACAAAAACTGATGCTCGATTTTCGCATTTAGGACGAATGCGAAACATGTTCAAAAAACTTTGCGCAGAATAACACAAGACGGAGGGAGAAACACATACACAAACACGAGAGCGTGTACGTGTTTTTCCCTCCGTCTTGTGTCATTCTGCGCAAAGTTTTCTTGAATATGTCGATACACCAACTGGCCCAACATTCTGCTCTACTAAGCGAAACATGCGCTCTAGCACTAGGCATCCGGGGTTCCGATCCAATACTCACGAATAGAAGTTGATTGGATTAGATAGGGTTCCCATATGAAGAGTAGAAAAAAGGTTCGTGAAGTAAGTTTGAAGGATATGGGAAAAGAAATAATAAAGAAAGAAAATGGCATGGTGGTGGCCGAAATAATGAAAAAAAAGCACATGCACAGTTGACAGGAATAGACAGGATGCACACAAAAATTTGTCACTGTTGTATCATTCTTTTAGCAGGGATATGCGGGGAATTGCATAGTGTTAGAAAGTGTCCGAAAAAATGAATTTCTCCGCAGGGAACAGCGCTTAGCAGCACAACAACAATATTAGAATCAATACAAACGGCAGGCAAAACCCTAGAGGCGTATAAAAAAATCAAATACAGTACAAGAGTGGGAAAAAATGGCCTAAAAAATGCAGCCATCGGCAAAAAACAGAACTGTAATAATGGGATGAATACGCATGAGAGACGAGCGTCACACAATTAGTGGTTAACCTGACAAGAATAATGTCTTAACCTCGAATAGAAATTGAAGTGTTAAATACGTAAGAAATCGTTATACAGCTGTCATCATAGTAGATTTAAGAAACAATCGTTTGGGTGCAAAAGTGTCCATAAGAAGAAGACAAACAAGCAAAACATGCAGGAAGATTTAGACGGAAAGGAAGGGGAGTTTGCCAGCGCTTTCATTAATGCCAGCAGGCAAGGTGTTAAATTTAAATAGATATTATCCACAAGCTTCCCTGTCGTAATGTGTCTGGAAGCCAGAATGCAGTTTGGTGGCCTCGAAGCTTCCAAATGAATAGCCTTTTGCGGTTACGTGTCTTGAAAGAGGCAGATCAGGCAGTGTTCGCATGTGTGTTCTGTGGTCATTTATTTTCAATCGGAAAGGAGTTTAATATTGCCCAATATACAGGGCACGGCACACACCGCACTCGAGAAGGTAGACTACGTTGCTGGTGGCATAGTTGAAGTCTTCTCGAATTTTGAATGAGAAAGACGACGCTGTGCTACGAGCTTCTGTGACCTTATTAATCGTCTGACAGGGTTTGCAGCGCGGTTTATTGCAAGGTGGGCACCATGAGACTTCACTGTTGTCTAGTTTCGAGGAGGTTACGGCATGTTTGATATTTCTTACCATCCGATATACGACACGCGGTGATTCGGGAATTCGTGAAGGAAGCGCTTCATTTTCTCGCTCTGAAGGAAGATGCTGCGAATCTTTCTGAGAATGGCTTTAACATTCCGTGGTGATGGAGAGTAGGTTAATGTCTTATTAGTTCGGAAGTTTGTCTGCGCTGTCTTGGTGCTATTTAGGATCGTACGGCGGTCTCGTGCTGCAGCTTGTTCCAAAGAATCGTCGATGATAGGCATCGGATAGCGCTCTCGGACCAAATCCTTGCGGAGTGTCTCATAGTTAGAATCCTTTTCACGGGACCAGATCCGTGTAAATCTTAGAGCCTGGCTGTATAGTAATCCTTCCTAGCATTGGTTTACGTGGCTTCTTTAAAAATGCAAGTATTCGTGTCTGTTGCGTTGGATTCCTACACACGGATGTGACAAGCTGGTATTGCGAGACCTGAGGTTTGGCGTCCAGAAAGTTGATTGTAGAGGCTGAGCAGATGTGAGAAAAAGCGATGCGCCTGTGAGCATTACTCAAGTCAGCGATGAACTAGAGTAGCTCTACTTCACCATGGAAACACATAAGAAATGTGTCACCTATAAACCGCCTATAAAAAGGGATCTGAAGAGACAGCTCTCTAGATATTCGGTGTCGAGAATGCCTTCAAATATATTGGCATAATTAGGACCCATTGATGTGCCACTCATTTGTACATAGTGGTCACCACATAATGCACAGTTATTCATTTCCAGCACCAAACGCAGCAGAGTTTCAAAGGACGTGCCGTCAACTAGTCTTTCAATCTGGGAACCTCTGTAAGCGTTAACGACTGCCCTGACCCTATCCGAGTGGGGTACGTCGGTGTATAGGCACACGACACGAGGGTAACGAGTACGCTGTTTTCTGGAATGAAGAGATCAATTATGTAAGAAAGAAAATGAGATGAGTTGTGTCTTTGACAAACGAAGGAAAAGTTGGTGGCACGTTTCTGGTTAAGCTCTCGACAAAACTGGAGATCTTTTCTGATGTTGCTCCTATTCGGGAAATTGTTGATCGGCCTGGACTTTTTTCCTTCTCTATTTTTGGCAGAAGGTAGAACCATCCGGGGTTAGGGGGTAACGGAAAAAAAGACTTGGCGATTTTATCAGTCATTTTGTTCACCTTTACGAGGTCTTCTAGAGTGGCTTCGAAGTTGTTTGAAATGTGAAGTTTGGTTGGAAGCTACATGTTTGTAGAAAGATTTGCTGCTTAGCTGCCGCACAGCCTCATTCTTGTAGTCTCCGGTATTCATCACGACAATTGCACCACTTTTGTCTGCGGGCTTTATAACTATGTCAGAACATGTGGTGAGGGTTTTCAAGATTTTATCGCCATTATGAGTGCCTTTTATATTTGGACAGTATCTCACTGTGCACGGCCTTGATGTAGAGATCGAGACATTCATTTCTCGGTAGAGTAGAGTCCAGTGCATAGTCGATGGAATAAATAGAAGAGATTGTCAAGCAGCGTCAGGGGCAGATGATGAAGAGCGTGAAAGGAAGCGTGAGGGGAAGACGATGAAGGTCAATGTAGGCTAGGCGTTCGAACGAATGGCCGCTTTTCAGCATGAGTAATCGATTCATGTATATTTTTGCTTCGAGCTTCTAATACTCCAAAATGCGTTAGAAAAGGCACTTTATCCCATAAATATGAATTTTTTTTTTATATGTGGACAACGTAGCACCACCTGTGACTGAAATATGAACAAGCGTTGCCGAAATCATGCAAATTTCGGCGGAAAAAAATATTTTTTTTTAGTGCTAGAACCTTACTGTAAATTGGAAGTCGAAGGAGATGCTTAACCCTTTCGGCCCTGGTGTCCTATAAAAAGGACACGAAGCAAAATGGCTATAAGTCATGATTAAAATGCCCAATAATCTGAAACAAGAACTGAGCCGACTCCCAAGGCATCCCTATAAGCACAGACAGCACTTTCTCCTTCGTCTTCCTTATCGTAGCGCCGAGAGTAAACAAACAAAATGGCGGAAGATGGGAACGGCGGCTGCAATGGTAAGTGCTATTTTGCCGTTTTTTTACTCCATAGCTAAGAGCGTGTTCGCGATTAGAATTTTGCAGGTTGTTTTAAAGACACTAAAGGCTTTAACAGTTGTAGAAAGTTTTCTGTGCGGTTAGTACATTTGTCGCAGGACGCCGCGATATGTGTGTCCTATATATAGGACACCAGGCTTCAGTGGTTATAAACCACCGGCGCGTGTTGCATGCAGTGCGCAACATTTTTTTTTTGTGATGCCTAATTTTTGTTTTTGTTTTATTGCAGAGGCAAAAACTGTGACCTTACTCGATGGCAAAGCGGCCTCGATTAAGACATCTGCGTCTCGAGGATCCAGATGTCATTTTTGCTGCACTGAAGGATGGTTACATGTCGGAGGTTGAAGACGCTGAGGAGGACGTGGATTTGAGCTCTCGGCTGCCTCCAGCGGTGATGAAGTTGACAAAGCAACACCGGAAAACAGGTCGTGGTGCAGGAGAGCTTTCAATAAGCTAGCAGCCACGTATCAACCTCAATAATCTGGTGACGAGAATGAGAATGATCTTGATGGTCTACCGACCCCGTTCCCGTATCCGTATTTTTCTCGGTACGTGCCGAAGAGTGTTTTTTGCTGTTCTTGCCGAGGAAACAAAAATGTATTCTATTTATCAAGAAGGAAAATCCGTTGAGATGACGAAGAAGAAATCAGAAAGCTGATTTCACAGCATTTAGCGACGGGTGTCTTTCGCTAGCCACGGCTAGAATCTGCTTGCACATTGTGACGTGAACGGAGACCTGCTGTGAACGCTCTGCCTTCACTGCGGCGAACGCTATGCTTTCACTACGGCGAACAAGAAGTCCTATTTACCTTATATGCTGGTAACGCGAAAAGATTAGAAGTTGATGATGCATGCATGTTGTCCTCTTACCGGAGCAGTCCCTTTTACTTCCCGTACTCAATTCTTAACCCACTTCTACAACTGGTGCAGTCTTACAAATACCTAGATGTAACCCTATTTCATGATTGGCCTTAGAGCAGACTCCACTGGCCTTATGTCCGCTGCTAAGAAAACCTTAGGTTTTCTGGAAAGGAATCTTCGAAACGCCCCGCACATAGCTTATAAATTTCTTGTTAGGCAAAAAGCCCAATACCGAACCCGCCACAAGCATATCTCGGCAACTGATTAGAATCCGTTAAAACTCGTGCTGTTGGAATTTTTTAACGCACAGTAGTCGCATGACGTCAGCGTTTCGTCTCTAAAACCAGAATCCGATAGTCTCTACTGCTAGGATATACTGAGTATTTTATTAGATTTTTTTTATAAAAACACTCTTTACAGAATTTTATTTCATGTCGTGTTAGCGGCACCAATTGTTAAAACTGTTAAGGCAAGAGTTCAGCCCTACTTGGTCCTGCGGAGTTTTAATTTCAGCAAATAAAACGCAATCTTCCCCGAAAAGTCGGATTTGGAATAGTTTTGTGATAACGGAGATAGAATCCGGTTACGGCGAACGCTATGCCTCACAACGGCGAACGCGAAGCGCATGCTCCTCACGCTTTCCCTCGTCCCTTCCTCCCCTTACCCTCGCCCTGTCACGCTATGTAAGCTGGCTGATCGGGATAAATAAACGCTCTTTCTATGCCGAGCGTCCGTTTGTGTTCCATGGGAGCACTGCACGCGCAATGCGCATACAAGCTTTCAAACAAGACCACACCACCAATTATCCTTTCTGGAAGGTCAGAACAGATTTGGACACATTTCGTGAAAGATTGCTGCCTAAACCTCTCTTTCAAGGAGCATCTCTGCAGCGATGAGCAAATCATTCCGTTCAAAGGACAGCGAGACAAAACAATACATCAAAGGGTAACCAAATACGTGGGAAGTGAAAGTTTTCATGCCTGTGCGCCGCCTCGGGGATTGCCTACGACTTCGTCGTTTATCAAGGTTCATCCACTGAACTCATTCCGGCTGTTTCAAAACTTTTAACACGGATTAATCTACGTCCAGTATTAGCTGCACCTCAAGGCAACCAGCTTGCTTGTTCTCAATATTTGAATTTTTGTGAAAGTCTTGAAATAAAGAGTAACGTCAAACTTTCCTTTTTTTGTTCTTGCAACCACTAAGCCCTGGTGTCCTATCTTTAAAACCAAGGGAGTCCTAGAGAAATTTTTTGCACTAGTGTGTTCCTTGGGTGGCAGTGAAGCAAAATAACACTTTAGAAAAATTCCCATAGTAGCAAAAAAAATTCAGGGTTGAAAGGGTTAAATAGCTGAGATTTCTTTATTGCTATTACAATATCTTTGAACGAAGGCCTCCGAATTAGTCTCCACAAGTACAGAAGAAGCCAGAGCTATTGCAGATTGTTGAACAGTTCTTGCAAAGACCGCCTCGAGGGACCAACATATCTTTTCCCATCGTCTCTTTTGCCTTGCCTTGACCACCGGTGCTGCAGATAATTATGCGTCGCATGCCACCACACGGACGAATCATATGACTCGAAACTATGGTCGTGGCCTCCGCGATCAAGCCCACCGTTGCTACGCTATGGCAAGTTACCTTTCTAGCGGTAAAAGGGCTGGGCCTATGAGCCGCACATATTATGATCATCATCAGCCTGACTACGTCTACTGCATTTTTGCCATCTGCGGACCCCGTATCCCCGCAAACTTCCTAATCTAATTATAATCTCATTCTACACTTTCTAACTTCGTTACCCTTAAGGACCAGCTGCTATCCCGCTTTCGCATTATATCCCCTCCCCGAAGCCATATCTACCTCTTGAGTCCGGCTAACATGTCATTAACCCACGTTTGTTCCCTCACCCACTCCGCCCGCTTCAGGTCTCTTAACGTTACACCTCTCATTTTTCTTTCCATAGCTCTCTGCGCTGTCCTTAACTTAAGCTGGATTTGTTTCATTAGCCTCCACGTTCCTGTCTCGTAGGTACCGGTAAAATAAATATTATACAGGCATTCGATGTCACAGTCAGTAGGGGTCGTAACAGAGTACGGAGTTGCTAAGTCATATGGAGAGGAACCAGAATTTCATAATGTTGTAACTATGTCAGTCTGAATCTGCAATGAACGGTCTCGTTGGGTTTTTAAAAGACAGTTCGGCTTTTTTTTTGTAATGGAACAAGCTCCACAGTCAGCTTTAGGCCAGGAAGCCATTCTTTTTAACCCGTATATTGAACCCATTGATTACAGTGTAATGTGGAATCAAACGAAAATTATCAAAATAAGCAAGCGCAGCACACGATCTTTCTGATGGTTTAATCCGTTTTGGAGTAATAAAGATGCCTATTGAAGACTACTTTCGCGCCCCTTAAGTAAGAAAACGCTTTAATTTTCTGAGCTGGCCTTTCCTTACTTTACATCCAATTTAGAACCGCAATTATATTGCGTTCCATCTGCAATATGCGAAACCCAGCGGATGCACAGCGACAGATATTAAGCAAAACTTGATGCTCTATCCATACCACACAACCAACACAAGCTAAATCGTGATATCTCCTTTTTCTCCACCTTTTATTGCAGCATAGCTCAATATGCATTCCACTCCTACCCTACAATTCTGGCCAGAAGCCGGTTTTAACAGGAAAGATTCTATGAACAAATTTTTTTCATAGATTGCAAGATTTAACTGTATAGTCAATACATCCGCTGATTTCCCGTCGGCAGACGTATATTTTTTATATATATTAACGTTTTTGCTGTCGGCAAAAGCGTTCCCCATTTGATTTTATGGCTGTCTTAAGTGGTCAGTGCGAGTGATGAAAAAACCTTAAAAGAAAGATTTTCCTACACATCGAAAGACTGGACCATTATCTTGAATAATTCCTTAACAGTACCATGCAAATTTTTAATACAGAAAATTTTTCTCCAAGAGTGTTCAACATGTCCATGTAGGCATGGAATCCCGAGCTGTAACGTGTGAGCTGCTCAAGAGGTCGTTTGCGTAAAGGAAATTGTTAACCCCCTTCACAAGGACTGAATTCCAGTACCTACTAGCATATCCCGAAAATATTCGGAAATGAACAAAGTACAGCAATTTTCAGACTTCACAATTCCTGCTGAGATACCATCAGCCCAGGCTACTCTCTACCGGCCTGCATCTATTCTACTAACAATGCCATTTTTTTTAGTACCCATAAAGTGGTCACTAGAAAACCACACAATGGCAGCAATATAACCGGGAAGGGTAGAATGTAACCGGAATGGGTAGAATAGGTTTGGTGTAGATCACAACGCTGTCTTGTACTTTTCTTTATAGCCTTTTAGTATAGTCCAGATTCCCCCCACCCCTTCTTTCGGGTTGGAAATGACCGTAAATAATATACTTTTTTTTTTAAGTGTCTTCGGTAACACCGAAGTCGGTTAGACGTGCTACACCAAACCTATTCTACCCATTCCGGTTACATTCTACCCTTCCCGGTTATATTGCTGCCATTGTGTGGTTTTCTAGTGACCACTTTATGGGTACTAAAAAAATGGCATTTTTCTACACAAGAGAAAATTCTGTGAAGCATACGAAAATTACTTGAATAAATCTCACCTTCTTGAAAGCTCTTGGTGTTGTATTCATTAAAACGTCTGAAAGAAAGGAAATGTTGCTTTTAAAGAATAAGAAGTACTGAAAAGGCAGGTATTGGATGCACATGGAGCATTATGTAATAAAAATTGCGTCATTGACATTGTGGTAATGTGTTTTGAAGATAACTCGCTTTGGCCTCCTGGGCATCGAGGATGTTCTGTAGGAGGCCTGGTAACACCGGTTAGGCAACAGGGGCTCTAAGCTCTGTGTTTTCCTTCCTTCAGTGATCCAGGTGAGGCCTTGTGGCCCGTAGGGCGTTGTCTAATTTCACAACACCTGCACTTGATCACTACCTGCTGTGAAGGAATCGCGGCAATATTCACTTTTAACTAAACCGCCAATTTATTGCACTAATTTTTGCCACACTTTCCTGTGTATATCTCCGATGAGTGCAGTCATTGCGTGCGCCGCATCGTTCGACATCAGAAATATTGCTCTCAGTATATACAGGCACGAGAACGTAATGATCAACAGTAGAGATGCAGTGTAGTCATTGTTTATATGCAGTTTACGCGTTTTAACGAGCATCAATATTCGTGAGGAAGAGAAAAATGCAGATATAATGTTTTTCTTAAACTAAATCTTGAATTAGTGCTTCAAATTTATTCTTACGTATGGTGTGACGTACTTAGTCCTAATTTTTCGGGTGTCATACAGTTAAGCCATTAATAATATTGTGAACTTTGTTGTCAGTCCTTGATGAGGGATAGCGCCCGAATTTCTCGAAGTCTTGTGCAGATTAGGTGCCTGGTAGATAGTAATCGTAGTGGTTGCGCGGGAAGGCTGCCGCGGTCCTAGGCAATCTACGCAATCTAAGAAAAACTCCGTAGATTCTGCAATCGATGTTACAGAGCTTGAAAAGAAGTGGAACCATTCTTCTAACCTCTCCATTTCGCAGAAGCCAACTAGATCGAGCCCGTAAGCATGGGCACTCGCTGGAGACAAGGGGGCACGTAGCCTGTCTATTCAACAGTTAACGCACTCCTTAGCAAGTTCGCAGATCAAAAGTTTATCCTCTAACACTACGGCATGTTTTTACATATCCGAAGAAAAAGAAGCTTCATATATAAACACAATCAGCAAGTGCAGGAAACCCTACTGCTGAAAACATGCCGAAAAAGCGACGTCTGGTGATGTTTTAAAGATAAACCCTTTCCTCAAGGCCGATTATGCACTTTTTCAGCACAGTTTACCTTTGTAAAACAAAAATTTTAAAAATAATTCGCAGCCATTGAAAGACACCTTTCTTATCGCACGCGTGGCCGCATCACTGTGTTATTTGTTAAGCGACATATATTTGTGGAGCACGCCTTTGAGGTCGCTCTTTAGCCCCTAAGGAGGTTGGAGAAAAGTTCGGCATGTGGGTATGGCACGTGAAAAGGCGACACAAGACAAGCGCTTGTCCTGTGTGTTCTTTCTTACGTGTGCTTGTCTTTTTGCGCTTTAGTATCTATTATGACCCTACAGAGGGGATTAACGAGCAAATAGTATCATGAGTAGACGAGAATGAAACTGGTTGGCGCAAAACGGCGCTTAGCGCAAGAGCAACTTTAGGATTTTAACTTTATTTTTAACAACTATTTGTTCTCTCTGCTGTAATACACGGGTTGCTGTTTCCGAAACTGCGTCAATGTCATAAATTTCGTTTCGATAGCAGCATCGCCCGTTGTTCGCGTAATAGTGGAGTTCCAGGCTAACCGGCGGGACGGTGTGCCATAGTGTCTCAAAATCACCCCAGTCTGACCAAGTGGCAAACCGCTAACGGCAGCTTAGTAATGCAAGCCGTGGAAAGTGGTTTGAAGCACGATAAAATCCCTTGCAGTGCAAGCAGACGGCACGTAACACACAGTGGATGACAGCGATTCCTTCTCCACATCGCTCGGAGGCAGCGTTGCCATGTCTTCGTAGAGATGACAGGGAGCTGGAGCTCCTTTACTGCTCTTCTAGCAAACTGCGGCGCATGTGTCGGTACGAAGATTCGTACGGTGTTTATCAGATCAAAGCTGTGCTTGTGTGAGCTATGACTTGGTTCTAAACAGCGAACTGACGGCTGGCGTGTCTGAAGAAAGAGCGCGCAGCGCTGGTAATGAGCCCGTCTTGTTGCCGGGCAGACACCAGTGGTTGAAGAGGCTCAAAAGAGCCCATTAACGCAGGCATGTCTGGAGGGCGGCGTTCGGAACGGCCGCATACATCTTCAGTACTGTCGCACTGCCCAGTGCAACCCGTCCCTCCTGTAGCTTGCCTTTGTCTTGTAGTAGACTATTGCAGTTGCAAATATGTGTCCACGGTGTTTTCAGTCTCTGCTAGCTTGTGCGGCATTTCATCATTATTAGCAATGTGTGTTGTTCAAGCGCCCACACACGCGCTTTTTTCGCCATGCAGGTGGGGATGGGTGAAGTGGATCTGCTCCCGATTGAACTACTACGCGCAATTAGCGGTGCTAACTTGCTCGTGATCACATTCGGAGAGGTAGTCTACGTAAGCTCCAAGGTTCATGTAATGATCCAATGAAAAGGTATGAAAGCTTGCCAAAGCCCATTGCCAGGAGCGCCAATTAGAAAGTGTGATCCAAAGGATGCCATAATTATGGTGCCCCATTGCGAAAAACCTAATAAAAATGTATTTTCATCGAAAATTAAAAGGAACATTTTAGAACAATGCGCATCAATTAATATTACTTACTACTTCTGCTTAAAACACGATGCGTTTGAATTGTTTGTGCTCGTAATACTTTGCCTGCGAAACGAGGCCCATGAAGAAGCATTTTTCGTGCGAGAAGTTATCATCCTTAGTGTAGACGTATTTCTTTTTACATCATCTGGGTACCGGGGCACACGGGGGTGGCAGGAAACCAAGAGGCAGACAGGATAGCTCGAGGATATACTAACTACCGAGCATCCAACGTCAACGACCTTGATGAATCCCTGCCAGTACCTCAGGAATACTCGGCCATACTCAACAACTACAAAGGCAGCAGGATGCGGTACCCACCACCGCACAAATCTTTAAACAAAGAAGAGGCTGTCACATGGAGACAACTTCAAACGGGGTCATATCCAAATCTAAACACACTAAGTAAAATTCACTCCACACTTTACGCACAGAATTGTCCGCGGTGCCATGAAAAACCTACACTGTATCACATTACATGGGCATGTCAAAAAGTCGACATCGTCCCAGTTATACAAAACCCAAGTGTGGAGCAATGGGAGGGTCTGTTCTCCAGCGACTGCCGCGATGCCCAGATCGGTTTGATACGGCGAGCTCAGCTGACGCTAGCATCCAGCGGAGCCCTGAAATAAGGGCAACCGACCGTTGCGGATGGACTCATCTGACCACATAAAAAAACCTTGTGCTAGAGCCGAATAAAGTTATCCTATCCTACATGCGTCTGCGCTACACATGGGTTAGATGCTGAAAATATTTCCACATTGCTTTAAGTTGGTAGTTGTAAATTTACTAGCGGCACCAATGAGAAGGCGGCGACTGCAGGTTGAAAGATGTAAATGTTGCTTCAGTGGTGCCTTTTCGAGCCATCCGACGATGTCATGAGAGCGTCGGCCGCTTGGAAGACGTGAGGGTGAATGGCAGCGCGTTGTATGGAGGCACACATACACCACTGGAGTATGTAGGAGATGCACACATCGTCACTTTTGAATTTAATACCGAAGGCCAGATTTTATTGCTTTCATTACAGCCTTCGCACACCGAAAGCCTTAACTCTATTTCTAATCCGGCCCATCTCTTTTCTTGTATTGCATTGGACTAACGTACCAAAATAAGAAATGTGCTCATGAAGTTTTCACTGGCAAATATATTCTTCTGCGAATGGGATCTTCATGTGTATATTAAAAGATTAAGTCGCTATAAACTGGGAGTCTAAAAGAGGGTAAGTTTAAAAGCTCCTATTACAAGCCGAGGAATACATGGCGGTTACTCAGTCATGCTGAGAAACTGTATAACTGCAACGGACCGGAGCATAATTTACACACATTGCGGCTTTCGCAGTTTGTCAAGTACAAATGCATGTACAAGACTCGTAAGCTGACGGCGTTTTGGCTAATCCCGGGTTCTTCCAGCATAAAATGAAATGCTGCGGAAACAATTAACCCTGCGTACCATGAGGAAATCTTAGTTGACGGAAAATCAATTCCACTACTGTAGATTTTCACTTCGAACGCGCAGTAACAGCTTTTTTTGAGTGGTAACGAACTGCAATAAATTTGCTATCCTGGAGGTATAACGGGTTCTGATTCTCGCGTTTTAGTCATCCTGTGCGCGATTCTATTGTTGCGAAAGCAACACTACGCGAGTCGCCGAGCCATTTCGTGGAGCTGACGAAAGGCCATACTGCGCATGCGCGAGGAGCAGTGACGTCACGCGGCGCACAGCTGGCGCGCCGCTGCCGTCGCTGCGCAGGTGACTCAGAGGTGCCGCCGGCGCGCTCACCAGTTGCGCATGCGCAGTAGCGGCGCATAGCTAGCGTGCCGGGGCCACCGCCGCTGCCGCGCGCTCTCTATCGCCTCTCTCTCCTCCTTGCTTTCGCAATCCTCCAGGCTTACCCAGAGATAAACAACTGCCATTTTTTTATATTGATGCTACTTTGCTCGTTATAAAGTGTGATGCCTCTTTTGTTCTCCCATCTCGTTTCGTTTCCAGGTGCCACGCTCAATTTATTTTACAAGCACAAGGTACTACGCTTCAAGACCCTGTGGCAGCCGAGTGGGGGGCTTGGGGGTCACATTCATACAGTTCAAGATTTTATTCCTCATTTGATATCGGACGCATCATCATCATCCTGACTACGCCCAATGCAGGACAGACAACTCTCAATTTATCTGTGTCCTGACACAGCCGCTGCTGTTATCCCTGCCAATTTCTTAATCTCATCCCTCCACCTAACTTTCTGCAGGCGCCCACGACACTTGGCTTCTTTAGGAATCCAGTCTCTTACCTATTACGATCATAGCTCATTTTTCCTTCGCATTAAATGCCCTGCCCAAGACCGATGCATTGTGATTCGGACTAAGGTGTCAATAGGCTGCGTTTGTACCCTGACCATTCCTGTTCTCTTCCTGTCTGTGAACGCTGCAGTTATCGATTTCATTACCATTGCTCGCTACGTTATCCTCTATTTAAGTTGAACCCTTTTCGTTAGCCTCCACGTTTCTGCCACATGGGTGAACACCGGTAGGATACAGCTGGTGTACACTTTTTACTGGAGTAATGTTCGTGAACTACCACACACGACCCTAGAGTATCTGTCATATGCGCACTACCCCATTCTTTCTCTTCTAGTTGTTTAATTCTAGTGGTACGAGACTGCTGAACAGCACTCCAGTTTTCTTCGTGTTAACTTTAAGACCCACCGTTCTCCTTAGCCTGTCGGATGCAGAGATCATGCAATGAAATTATTCCCGTGAGTGACTTAGGAAGCAAATATTGACAGCGAATCGAACATTACTAAGGTATCCCCAACTAAATTTTATCCCCAACCATTCCCAGTCCAGGCCTCGAATCCTCTAGACAGGATGTTATAGCATTGGAGAGATAGTGTATCCTTGCCTTGCACCCTTCCTTAGTGGAATTTTCTTGCTGTCTTTACAGAGGAGAGTGGTGCCTGTGCAGTTGTGAAAGATATATCGTCAAGTATTTTTACATAAGGTTCTTCTACAGCATGATTGTGAAATGCCTGAATGCCTTCTAAGGCTTCGATTGAGTCTTTCCTCTCATAATCAGTTAAGGTTGTGTATGATTATGATCTGTGCATTGCTTTAATCGCTAAATAGCTTTAATTGCTTTAATAGCTGCGAATAGGGTACAATGCCGAATGCCCTTTACGAAAGCCCGCCTAGCCACATGGTTTATTTAAATCTTCCGAAATTTCCATTCAGACTTTCTTAAAGGCTATTCCACAATAGACCTCCACCTGACGATCACGGACGGTCAGCATCTAAGACTAATTACTAATCAGAGTGATTACAGTACAGTTTTCGATGTAACACGACTCCCGTTGGTGTCACTACTGTTTTTAGTGAAATCCCTGAAGCTATGTCATTCGCTTTTGCGGAACGCAAGTGCTACTTAAGGCTGCATATATATATAGAACGGTGTATGCACAAACCAGCCAGAGCCTGCTTATCCAGTTCCCAGGGTGCGCGTCCTTAAAGGGTATCGCTTTTCGTGTGCTTCAAGTTTTATATCTCTCCTTCACATCTCTAGTTCTGAAACGCATTATTCTGCTAATTTCTTTTACTGAATCACTGCCTTGCGGCCAGCTAATGCTCAGCACCGAATGACAAGGCACTTTTCTGGCTTGATAACAGGGTCCCGGCGGATCTTCCTGCATTAAAACTGGGGCACCAATCAATAGATAACAAAAACTTGGGGAGCCCTGCAGCCTGCTGCATTGGAGAAATGGGAAAGCATTAGCGTCTGAACGCCACCAAATTTTTTTGCAAGTCATTGTGTTCGCGTGGCACTTATCACGTGACCATTTTAGGATGCCAGAAACTTTTTGAAAGTCATTCCTCTCACTTGACACTTAGTGCGGGACCTTTAGATGAGGTCGGCAATTTTCGCATGTCATTTTTGTTCCGTGACACTTTTCACGCGGCCCTTGGATCACGTGAGGAACTTATTTTGCATGAAATCGTTGTCCAACATCAGTACACATCCCCAACACACTCTACCGTTGTAGGCACCTCAACGCGTTCACTTCGCGCCCCTCTAACACGCTTGAACCACCAGCTCCTCGAGCTGTATGCGTTGCGTGCCCGCTTGGAACAAAGAGGGTATCGGTTTGAACCGCAGTGCCTGTGAATTTCTTTTCTCGAACAGACTTTTCGTGCGAACACGCTCTGCTAACACGCTGTGCCTACAGGTTCTACACAAGCTACTCATCAAACAAGAAATGCTTTACGGCTCCTACGCAGTCTGTTGGTTCATGGTTCACCTGTGGAACTACTGAGATGCGTTCAGGGCACACTGTTTGGTACCTCTTTCCTCTCTGTAGCAGCGCCGTGTCGTTTACAGTTTTGTGCGCGCCAGATGTTGTGACACGGTGCGGCTACACAAATATCCTACCAGCGGGCTGGGTTCCCTGCGTTTATCGTTACATGGGGCAGCCTACCGTTTCGGTTGGCGCAGCCCCTTGGTCACCATCATCTAATAGAGTTAGCCTGTACTCAGGTGCGTGTCGTCTGTTAGCCTTGCACAAAGGTGCACCACGTACACAGAAAAGTGTATTCAGCTGAATTTGCACACTGCCAAGCATTGGGCCTTGCCTAACTGGTGTTTTGCAGTGAAGTCAGCTGTTTCCTTCAATCGCGTGTTGAGCTTTCAACCTCGTTTAGGCTCTACAGCATGTTCCAATTGCCATCGGTAGCTGCAAACCAACATCGCTGAGGATATTTAACAGGGCCTCTTTAGCATGCTGCTCCTTGCTCTCTAGAGGTGACACCACTTGTGTAAAATATTTTACAGAGCGTTTTGACATAGCAATACAGGCGTAGTCCACTGTCCCTGAGAGCACGAAACTGCTCTGCACAAGTCATTTTCAGAACTCACCACACAAGGTCTCTGGTGCTTGGTTGGCTTGTTTTGGTTGGATTTCGATGCTAACCTTCTAGTGCAGCAGATCTGTAGAGGTGGTCTTTGTGGGTATTCGAGTTGAATTTGAAAGCTCTGCGTCAACCCGATTATTTTGAAATAATTTCTTCAAAAAACCGATGCTCACAGTAGCTCGTAATGGATTACAGCGACACATCTCACCGCGCCTCCCCTACCCCGATGACGTCAGTGGGAAGAAAAGTAAGCCTTCCAGCTCGCCTCATCTGCCTACTGACGTCATCGGGGTAGGGGCGCGGGGTGATGCGTGTCGCTGTAATCTATTGCGAGCTACTGTGAGCAGCGGTTTTTTGAAGAAATTACTTCTAAATTGTAGGGTCTACGCAAAGCTTTCAAATTTCACTCTCATACCCGCAAAGACCACCTAAATATATATTTTGCTCTAAATTATGCCAACTGAAATAAATTCAGGGTCTCTTTAAATGTCAAAGAATTTTCGGCGTAGCATGAGCGCTCAGCATTCGTAGGCCGGCCCAATTCTTTCGGAAAATCAAGGCACGTCTCATTACAAACATGCTGTTGATGGAATCGGTCTTGCAGCATAATATCCATAGGGACCATTGTGAGCTATGCAGGCGATGCTGTATCCCTGGCTCGCTATTCGATGGGTCTTGTATTAGCTGGTACAGTCTCAAAGCTATAGCGCAGCTATCTTCTTAAGCTCCGCAGGGAAGGCATTGGCAGTTTCTGCCTCAAAGTGAGCGCTTTATTGGAAACGAATCGGCAGAAGGCCTGATATTCTCGTAGGTTGACGTGGTTGTGCAGTGTATTTTCTATGGTGTCCGAACGTGCGGCAGCAGTAGTTGTTGGTTAGAAAAAGGCGCAGATGGACTCCCCTCTGGGTCTCTTAGTGGTATTGTCGTCTTTCATATAGAAACTCAGGCGTCAAAATCGCAATGCCAGAAAGGAGCAATAGCAGTCTCTCATTAGTCTGAGAACCCAGGCGAAGCCTTCTTATTGCAAAGCGTAGCTAACCGCCCGCGTCGGTTTTGCTTCTTTGGAGCTGTCTTTACCTACTCAGTAATCTTACAACAGGATATTTTCGCACATAAAACTTGGTTTATTTTCGCACGAGTGCTAGGCATTATAATAAGGAAGTAATTCCTCATTGACATCCACCTGAGTGCAGCCATACGGCTACAAAGGAAAGCTATACAGCTTTCTCAGAAACTTCGTAGTTAAAGAAAAATTCGTCCTGGTCCGGGGTTCGAACCCAGGACCACCGCTACACCGGAGCAGTCGCTCTACCAAGTGAGCTAACCGGGACGGCACGCTTATGGTAGGACGAGAGCGAATTAATCAATAACTCGAAGTGGGAACTGTGTTGGTCAAATCTTTAAGGGAATTCCTCAAAATGGAGTAGATATGTAATAAGATTGTATCAGTGCTATGCATTAAGGGCCTATATTCAATGGATGTCCTAAATTAACTTGTTACTTACTCGGGGTTCATGATATCCATAGAATTACGGAAGTCATCGAAATCGCTCCACGTTAAGCAGGGAGGAGAAATGCGCGGGCGTATTCCGGTGTGCGGCGTGGATTTCGACGATCGGCATATTATCCATGTGTACAGAGTACTGCTAATATATTTTGTACAATATGTTCTTTGCCAGCCGCGAAATTTCCTATGTAATAAATTTAGTATTCGGATCGGTAACTGGCCATTTTTCGTGTGATTACTTCGCATTTGCGCTGTTTTTTTTTTGCATGTTATCTGCATAGGAAAAAGTAGGCTATGATGTAGACTAGAACTGCTAAAAAAAAACAGCTGCCTCATGCTAAAAGTGTGAATTCAACGCCTATTGCTTTCAAAATATACTCTATTAATTTCAATTTCAGAGGTGTAATGAAGGTTACCTGCAGTGTATGGCTATAAGCATACATAAATTGTTCAATTTTTTCGTGAAACGCCAACCCCTCCAAGTTCTCTCAACGTATTTACTTGCATTCAACAAGAAAGCTCCGTAGTTAATGTGGATACATTGTAGAATACGTAATAATAATATGTTCACCAGTTTGAGCAAGGTTGAAATTTGCACCACACGCTACAATTTCGTAACTGACACACTTTAGATCACTCTTTGCACTTGGAATGAAGTTGGACGTTATCATAGTGGCTCGTCCTGCACAATTTCTTCCAAGTAGAAATACATATCGACAGAAATTGTCGCTGCCATCTGCCGTCGTCAATATGAGACCTGTGAACACCGTGTCTTCTGAGCATAATATCTCGCAGGTGGCTCTTTCGGCTCGATACGTGTTGTCCAGAGTGTCTGATGTTCTGTTGGACACCGTAGAGATGGGGATTAGCCGTGCCTGTTGGTCTTCTGTTCCGTTTTCTGTGCCGGTTTCCTTACAGTTTGTTTAAAATTACAGAGTAAGGGATCTTTGCAATTTTTTACTCCGCAGGCTGAATTTCCGAGCCTTTTCCCAACCCTTTCCTAGCGGACAATGTGCCAACCTCAGGTATAAAGGTAACCAAGCAGTCCAGACGGTAACGCACGAGCGCGCAGAACCACGCCCCAAACAAAGTTTCCTCTGCTCACATTGAAGCAAATTTTCAGATGAGTAAGGCCACGTATTGCTCCTTGAAGTCAAGGGAAACGTTCCCTGAAAAAAAGGCAGGCGCGTACCATGTGCCACAGCAGCTAAGGAGCGAAATGTTTTCTGCCCTTCCGGAGCTCTTGCCTTATGAAGTGCTCCCATCTAAGCAGGCTTTTATGAGACTTCTATGTGGCGCGAATATTTTGTGGCAGTTTGGGAGTTTGGCATTAGATGCAAGATTTGGGAACACGCGTAACTTTCTCATCCTGTATGTGGCCACTGAATACAATGGGCTAATTGTGATAACCACAGTGTTTTGTACGTGTATGGAAGTGCTATTTGCTGTTGTGTTCGAGTGGTGCTTGGAGCACGGTCCAACGAATTTTACTTTCACCTTTTGCTCTCTACACAAAGAAACTTGCCGGAGTGTTCTGAAACAAGTAAACAGGGCCTATCTGGGAAATATTGTATGATAGTTACCACATCTCAATCTCAAGTTGGAGGTGGCATAAGTTTGTTAGTTCTTTCTTGAATAAAGTGATCAAGTTGGGGCAAATGTTTATATGGGCATGCCAATATTTGGGAATAAAATATATTGCCTAGCACTGGTGTTCTTGAAATCTACACCGTCTGCATCGAGCTGTGATAAGTTGGCGGTGTACATAGGTTTTAAGAGTGTGGCCCAAAACAATATTAAGCAATTTCTAGCACGCTGAGACTGCGTTTGTTTTGCCATATCTAGAACTCAACAAGAGAAGAGGAGACGTAATGATGTAAGAGAAAGTAGAACTTACACACAAGCGCTTCTGCAACCCCAATGTGAACGGTAGCAATTCGTGCTCTTTGGAAACTCTTCCGAGGATATACATGCGTTGTACGCCTGACAGTCTTGCAGTGTCAAGTTGTAGAAGTATGCTTTGCGTGGTTCATTGAAGCATGTATTGTTGTTATAAGGCCGATAGGGGTCACCGGTACATAAATAGGAGCTGTCATCTAAATAGCCGGTAAGAGAACAATTTTATTGGCTGTTACAATACTGAATTTTCTGGAATCATTGTTAAGAAGAGTAATTATGCAAGAGGTATAATTTCAATTAAAAAGAAGTAACTTCGGGTACAGACTTCAGAAATGTGCCCTTGCCCTACATATTTACGCAGTTTGCAGAACAAAATTTCGGACCTCATCCACGCTATATTTTGGTTTGCTGGTCCTCCTAACACTGACATTTAACGTCCTATGGCGTACATTCCGGAATCGGTGATTGCTATCGCAAATGTAAATTGCAAGTATATTTATGTTTCTTTTTTTAGTGACACCAGCAATTACCTTGCCGAAATCAAGATGACAGCCGTAATACAAATTATGGCTAAAGGAAATAAAAAACGAAATTCTTTCCTAAAGACTACGATATCAAAAAAATGAATTAATCGAACCTTGAAGTGAACTCGAAACTACACCGGCACTAACATGGCAAGTTGCTGGAGCGGCGCGTTAGACCAGCGATGCAAGCATTGCTCCTTAGGGGAATTTTGACGCGAACACCGTGGTTCCTAGAGATTAACTAACAAGAATCAAGAGTCCTCATGTTTACTGCGTAAATCAAAAGAGTGTCGCTTTGACAATACGTAGCGGCTCTTTAAGGCCAATTGTAGTGCTTGCGTAAACAACTGGTCGCGACGCGTACCCCGAGAGAACAGAAAAAGTCTGAGATCAAAGTCTTTGTCATCGGACAGCCTTCATGCCTGATAAAGCCAGCCCACGCTTTCACGCTCTCGGCAGCAGTAGTGGTGTGTTATTTAATGTGACTTTAGGAAGCCAGCTGGCGTCTCGAAATCGTAGAGGGCAAAATTGTCAGACACCAGAGCTTAGCCACCCGCATGCAATCACTGGACGGGTGCTTTATGCAGTCGCACGCGAACGCGAAGAGGTGCCCGACCGAGCTGTAATGAGAAATAACAAAATCGCAAAACATGTGCCGAGCTATAATACGAGCAAATTTGTTTCCATAAGCTTTTATAACCTGGGGCCTCATTCTACAAGCTGTCCATTTTTCGTTATCGACTTCACGCTTACTGGTTCCTGTGTCAGTGGTGACTCACATATGTATACCCGCTGCTTTTAGTCGTTTGTGGCAAGCGACTGGGCCATCGGGTGGTTGGGGACCGGACCTCACCATTGGCTGCACATCTCAGCCAATGGCAGCCAGAGGCCAGGTCTGGTCGCCTGCTGTTCACAGAGCACTGCGATGGACCTCACCATTGGCAACATGTTTCATCTAATTCCAGCCAATGGTAAGGTCCGGCCGCCAACCAACCAACAGCCGGGTCGCTTGCCCCAGATGCTTCAAAGCTGCAGGTATATCTGAGTGATCAAAGACAGAGGTCTGGATAAACGTGAAATAAAAAATGGAAGATGGACAGCAAACAGAATACGGCTCCTGGATTCCGGATAAAACGGGGGTACTGGGGTATCTTCTACTTCCGCAATTGCTTGGGCGGAAATGGCTGCTACGACGTGCCTGTTTGTTCAATTATGTTTTTTACTTTCTGTTCCTTACAGCTCCCTTCTTTCTGCACACGCTTGAAATTAGTTAATTTGTCCGGTGTTCTCGCGGTGCGGACGGATAGACAAACAGAGAACAGTCCGCGGAGAAAGAGAGTTGGAAAAGAATGCGGTAAACTCAGTAATGCATTAAAAATGACAGGCTTTTTATACAGTCACCCATCTATAATGTGCTAGAAAAATGCTGGAAAGCAGTTGAAGCCGTCACCCAATTTTGGTGACGAGATAGACGGAGATTCTTTTAGAATATGAGCATAATTTTAGACACCATTTAGGTTTCAATCTGATCTTTAAGAAAACTGCGTCTTTAAGAAAACTGAGCTAAGTAAAATTAAATTTTACGAAGGATATGGCGTTGCACGGGTAAACGCTTTTTTCATCGATCGCAATCCGAAACTGAAACATTAAAAATTACAGAACGATTTGGGTTAACTGAGTTCGATGTGACAACTTTCCCACGAGCATGGATTGCCTTCTCTCTGCCTTTGATATTTTTCTTCCTTTTTCACCTATTTTATTGTTGGCTGTCCTTGGCTCGACACTGAGTTTAGCATAAAGAGTTCTTGATGAGTGATATTGCACATATGGATAAAACTGACGTTGGGAAAAATAGTTTTAGATATATCGCGAACATGCAACGTACTGTTGAAGGGATCCTAATAGAATCTAATGAGCTTGCATGAGTCCTAATAAACACTTACGTGGTGTGCAGGCCTGGAGACAGTCGAAGCCCGTGAAGAAGACTCCATACTCACCCTTGCGGTGCCAGATTACATTTTCTCTCCTGTCGCGAATCTCACACTTCTTGCTCTCATTGTTATACACAAAGTGCTCGGAGCGTCCTAAATCATACCACTCGCGCGGAAGCTCTGATGTGTTTGGTGAGGAGCAAAGCGCCAGACGATAAGCTTCAAGATCACCTTGGGTGGACCGACCTATGAGAAGAAAGTGCACCGAAGTAAGCTGAAGTTTCCCAGCAAGCAGGCTACTCTAGGTCAGACAGTCAGTTTCCCCGCGCACGCAAAAGTATTTGACTCACCATAAGTTTTCATTTTTGCACCCTCTAAAATCAATTTTTTTCTTCATGAATCAAATCTCATTAAAGGGGAGAACGGTTTTGAAGTCGAATCAGTTCTTTTCAATTTCTCACATAGTGCAGGGGCTTTTTTCAATGAGGGATTATTTTAAGGCTCATTGGCAACAAAACTCGGGTTGGACGTTGACAAGCTCCAGCGCTTCCAAAAATCACAGATGACATCATCATGGTATCAAAGAAAAACACCACTTCTTCCGAATGTGCGCAGAACTGAACCCAGGACTTTCAGGCTGAGGCGAGCACGGAACTAATAAGACACATAACCGCGTTGTTTCTTGACCAACAAAGATTAATCTACAATCTACAGTATAACCAATGTGCAGGTGTGTCATTAAAGCCCATTTATAAAACAAATCATCAAAACGCTGAGGCAGCGTATGAGTATCGAGCGTTAGGAACATCGAACAAATATTGTGTCATTAGCCATCTTCGCTATACCCGGTACGAATTTTTCGCTATATCCAGTAACCAATTTCGTTGATGTTGTGTCATTAGAATAGAAAAGAAAAGTTGAAAAAAAATTAAAATAGAACTAAAACGTAAATAGAAATAAAAACTAAACTTTTTCACGTTCAAAAAACGTAAGCACTCTAAGAGCCCTCCGTTATTTTTCGTTTATAATGTATTTTTTCTTTACCCGGAAACCTGTAATAGGTTATATCCGCTAAATATTTTTGTTGCAATGGGAAGAGGCTGTAAGATAATGGTGTGGGCAGGTCCCTCCAAATTGTTTTAGGAGAATAGGCCCTTAAATGCAATGAAGGCACGGAGGGCCCTACACGGGCTGTAGCTTCCAAATTAACTTCTCTTCGCGGCTAAGGCCCCGTATAAACACAATATCGAGGAAAAAAAACTAAAAATACCGCAACTGAGAGATTCAATGAGCCATTCTTGATTATTATGTCTTGTTCATCAAACAAAACAGTGCTTTTCTTAGAAAAAATGTTTATGGTGCTCAGGGACGCTTCACTCTCACTTTCAATGTACTTTCAATAACATATTTCCCACTTCCTCTTAAATTTGGTTTTCAGAATATTTCTGATACGTGGCACTCAGTGGAGACAATGCTTTGTTAATTCGTCTGGAAGTGCACGGTGGCACAAAATTTCCACAAACGCTCGCTTACGATTACTTTAGTATGAATAATTTAAGTCTGGAACTTTTAACACAGAGAACATAATTAATCCCCTTAAATCATGTTCTATCATCGCAATTGTTACAATTAATTATTAAGAACTTGTTTTAAAACGATGTGTTCAATACTGATTTGTGAGATTTTTTAACTGTCCCTCCACACGGGGCCGGAAACCTGGCTTTCGTCTGCACGGTCAGAAAGGTGATCCTAATGCATGAATCAGCTAACAAAAGACCAACCCTGAGTGACCGCCGACATCTTTAACGTGCATTCCGTCTAAAGTCCAAGAACACATTAAAATCATGCACTGTGACTGTTCAGGAAATCAATTATTTCACAAATACGCGCCACGGCTTCCCCAAGTGGCTGTTTTGCGAAGATGAACTGGCATCATTGGCGCGTACGTTCAGGTCATTCTCTATATTCGTGCATTGCCTGACTACATCTTTCTCTATTTTCTAACCACCTTTTAAAAAATATGCCGTAAATGGCTTCTTCATAAGCTAGGAAAATTAAAGCATGGTTGAATTCTTTTTGCTGTGTTCGCTCTAGAAGTCCTTTTTTTGACTAAACCCTTCAATAAACTGCTTGGAGCCTTGAGATCCAAGCCCCGCCTATTCATGTGTGCTCCACGATTTACTCCAATGGCTTATCTTTTTTCTAATTTATAGTATTGACCTACCCAGTTTTCTCTCTTCTAACATACTTATTTTCAGATGATGTCAAAATTCCTTTAAAAGTTTTTGACCCTCACGACCTCAACGTTCTAGAAAGTGATCTGACTTCTATATTGGAATGGCCTAGTATATCACTAATACAACTTTAATTTACTAAATCCAAAGGGTTGTATCTTTCGAAAACATCAACTCCGCTCGTAAGTATTACCTAAATAAACTGCTCGGGGCAGGCACGTCGTTCTGTACCTTGCCGTTGAAATATATTTAGTCTCATTTGGTCCCTGCATGCCAGTGACAAAAAAAAAAGAACTCTAACCGCATTCTACGCTGCCTTCGCTTGAATGTCTCTGCCAGCCCTAGCTCTGCAAAACTCATGTTATACAAAATGCTCATCCACATCTGCCTAGAGCGCGCACCAGGCATTTAGTATCGCAGCTCCAGTAACTTAAGCACTGGAGGCCCTTCAAAATAACCCAGCGACTATCATATTCCTGAGCATATGAGAAGGCAGAGGGAAGGCAGTGATTAAGAAGGCGTCAACGCGACGTCAAGTTAGATCAATAGGTGGCTGAGCAGGCAGGTTTCGCGCATTAGATACAACCATCTCTGTCTCCTTCGGCGGTTGCGTGCACTGTGCCTGCGCCGGCCAACTATAGTGCTATCGTCCTCCGGCGAAGAAGGAGCCATCCTGACGGCTCAAAGCGAGCGCACAAACTGGGGGTCGTAGGAAGACTTTAAGCAGTAGGCGTAGATAATTTCATGTCCACGACGACGCACATCCTATGAGAAAGCGAGCGGCTCGACGAGGTAGTTGACTATGGAGTTTGCTCAGTGACGTGGTAGGGACAGTTATTGCGCAAAAGAAGTTTGTGTCTGGGACGCGGTAAATAAAAAAATATGAAAAATCCGCCTTTAATGCATGTGTGACTGACTGTGCGTTACTGTGCATAATGAACGGAAGACGCGTGCCTACCCTATCCCCCGGCCTGAAACATAACTCCCGATATACCAAAAACTCTTTCTCCTATAAGGTACATTTCCCCTGCTTCCATATTTCTCCAGTCGCTCTATCCTTTCCTTATGTTTTGCTCTAAGCCAACCTTGTATGGAGAAAGTAGTGCCTGTGCATCACGTCCCTTTATTCCAAACGCTGGTACCCTGTCCCCCTGTGCACACGACGGATTACTTCACCGAGCCACTCGAACACACTAAGCAAAAAGCCTTCTTTAAAGCTCGCACAAGGCGCTGAATATGCGCTGAAAAGGAAATCACATGCCACACTGCTATTTAGAGCTAATAAGCACTGCAACTGGCATGAGCATCTCGCTTCTCGTTGAAATTCCGATTACCACAGGGGTAATCTTATTGTAGACTTAGTTCTGAAACTTGCTCACGGATATTTTTCCAATAAACGGGACCCATATTTTTGCTGTTTATATCGCTGGAAAGGCTTGGGTACTGTGTGCAAAGCGACTAAAGAGGCAAGTCGTTACTTTCACCGCGTAATATCTATTAAATCGGTACCAAGCACTGCCAAAAAGAGAGACTCCTTACCTCCGAGTGCGCGAGAGATAGTAGCCAAGGTTATAAACAGGAGGATGAGACGATATACAATGGAATGTAGAGACATTGTTCACAATGGGTGAACGAGTATCTTGTATAGAGCTTCTCAGCTGCCCTTATCTATATATACTGATGTATGAGCGGTATATTCTTTCTTTCAATTCAACTTTGAAATTATTTATTCATCATCACATTCACAGCTCTGGGTTCATGGCAAATATACTATCTGGAAAGTTATTAGATCATTTGTCAAGCCATAGAATCGCGAATCTTTCTTAGCAGAGATGCTGGAAAGCAGCTGATCCGAAAGATGAAATATTGCAATTTTGTTCTTATTTGCACCAGAAATGTCACTACGACTCAACGCGGATGAAGGAACAAATATAAAAAACAATAGTAATTCATTGTGCAGAAAAACAGCTACAAGATCGCAAAATGAGGAAAGAATATCAAGCGATTTATTACAATATTCGATGCAAAACCCACCCTACGCCTTCGGAGTGAAAGTCTAAATGCTAAATAAATGCTGGCATGTACACTCGTTGTAGACTATTTCCTCAAAACATGCATGCAATTTTATGCTGTAGCAGTTTTACAATAAAGTTCTGGACATATTGCCTCCGCTCGCCTGTATCTTATATATTACGTAATGATTCAAACGTAATTTCTTCGCATTCAAGCGCCCGCGCATCCTTCAGCGTCCGTCGTTGCACACAAGGTGCCGTGCAGAAAATCATCTCGCGAAAACGACGAGAAAAAACGCAGACGCAACATCTGCGAGACAGCGAATTTAAAAGGAATATATATATATATATTATCATTCGCTTCTAGTGGCCTGGAAAGATATATAACGTTTTGAAACACGGAAAATCCACCCCCTGCGTCTCCTGGGGTGAATTGAAGAGCATTATATCGCAAGCAAACGAGCTGTGCCATTTAGCCCTACCAGAGTTTTCATCTATGAACCTGCATTCCCTGACACAGTCAACACCTAAGTGTAGCAAGAAGTGACTGACTGTGCTGACCAGAACAATAAAAGTCGGTGCAAACCGGTTGAAATGGCGGAGACAACTGGTGAGGAATGTGGGCGACAGAGCCATGAAGACTGCATTAAGTAGGCTGAATTCTGCCACTTGACAACATACGAACAAGCTCTGCAGGTCCTGTGCTAGCTTGACATTACTCTCATCGATGACGAGAATATGGCGTGTCGTTCACAGTCTTGCTGAAGAATTTTGCCTTTGAAAGTCTTTCGAAGCATTTGAAGTACGCAGGCAGAAACCTTTAGCTTGCTTGGCAGAGAAATTTACATATGCGTTTGTATGTAGAAATTCTGGAATTAACCTCTGTCCTTCACCTGCTTCCCGCACGTCTGTCATGAACACCAAATTCCAGACAGCTCCAGACAGCGCTCAGTGGTCTGCGGTCCAGGTGTACACCAGGTCCCGACGCCATCAATAACCGAATGCTGCGGATCCTGCCTCTGCAACTCAAGAAGGCATTCATTAACTACTTCAGTCGAAGTTCGGAGACTGGCGACATTCCGAAGTCATAGAAGGTAGCTTCTGTTGGTGCAGTGCCGAAGCCTGGCAAACAGATGACGCACCTGGCTGCGTCGTGCTGTGTCACTTACATCTTGGGTGGCTTAGCTTATGAAGAAGCTGGCAAGTAAACAGTTATTGTGGTGGCTCGTGGGCAGCCTGATAATAGCTGACTGGTTATAGCCGATGACTTGTTTCCGGCGAGGTTTAAGTGCGCCAGGTAGCGTCTTGGACTTTGTAAGCTACATTCAACATAAGAGTGTTTTCGGCCTTTCCACAGTAACCACTTTCTCATGATAGTGTCCTTCACGCTCCCTACTGAATAGTTTCGAAGATATAGATAGGCCTACAGGGCCCTCTGCGTTTCATTCGCTCCTTCGTCTGTGATCGCGCGATTCGAGTACGGTTATGGAGTCCCATAAGAAATGAAATGGGTGTATCCCGAGGTTTGTCACAGAAAACTGTTGTTTATAAGGGCTTTTTAAAGGCGTTGTATTGGCTTGTCTCAACGATTCAGCACAGAAAATTCTAAGCATGTGTGTATGTCCATATAAGCAGACAAGATTTATAATTGTGTTTGGTTTACTGGCTACCAGCAATAGCTGTTCGCCTTGATAGCTCGACAGTCACTACTTTCGGTAGAAATTGCCTTCAAGGTGTTATATTGTCTATTAGTGTCAAAATTTGGCTTCGTCCTGTTTCCAGGTGAACAAAAAACGTTATACGCGGTTGAACGTAGACCTTGGTTCCTGTTGCATTTGTCAGTTCAGTCACATGCAGTTTTTGGGCGTCATTATGAACTCCCGTCTGCAGTGGCAAGGAGCTGTGGACTCGACTGTGTCGCCTCTGTGTTCGGGTATAAATGTGTTCCGTAAATCTCAATTGAGCAATGGAGAAATCACCCTTACTCAATGCTCAGACCTCACTAAGCACTGGTGATTATTCGCATAATGTAACACCTGCACTTAATTTTCCCCTTGGTATCACAGCTTGTCCTTCTCGAAATTTTGCACAGAAAGGGCATAAGAAATGACCACGAGACAACGCTTACGGAGCGCCTCAAGAGAACGTCAACAAACATGTTATCTATTTGTGTCTACCCAGACTACCAAGATTGAGACAGCGCCTTGCCTTATGTGACATACAATTCTTAATAATTTTTCAACAGCGCATGCTACACAAGGACACAAGACGAGGAAACACACACACGAGCGCTGATCCTCGTCTTGTGTCCTTGTGTAGCATGCGCTGTTGAAAAATTATTATGAATAACCAACTAGCCCGTGAGCTCACCCTATACAATTCTTCGCGTATAATTCTTGATTGCGTGACACCAAGGGCAACTCCCCTTTCCACCTTTAGTTCGGTAGGAACAGCACCTACACCTTGGAGACTCTATGCAGCCTTCTCGAGCCCCCACCATAGCTTACGCCCGTGACGCCATCGCTCAGGCCATCCAGGCGGGCCAAATAGCTCGCCGTTGCCTCCAAGCATCTCAAATGTCCCACAAGACCGCATATGACCGCCGACACTATTAAGTCGACTAGGATTCTCGATCACTCGTTCTTTTGTTCACGCTTTCGCATCGCGCAGCCTCTCCGAGAAACTGCTTTGCCACGACAGCGATCCTTACCATGTGGTTCACAGAGTGACTGACGTCCACTATGAAATTGCTCCCCATGAGTCCTCAGCATCGTCCGCTCGCCACGTTACCGATATCGTCAAAACCTTCCCTCAAGCGCTACCGCGTCGCCCATATGTCGGCACCCCATTGACGGTTGGGCGCTTTTGCCGCCAGGGGTCACGTAACGGGCAGACGACAACGACGAATAATGTGCACGCGTACCACGGGTCGAAGGCGGAGGAAGACAGCGATGAAACTCTCTCTCAGTTCACTCGCCGCTGCCCGCAATTATCCCGGCTACCGTTATAATGCTCCCTGTAAACACTTGTAAATATTTTCTTCCCCTCTACAATATGCTGGAATGAGACATACTGAAAAATTCGGTGCTACCTAAAGTACCCTCACTTCGCGCAAATTTCAATGCTTGAAATGAAATCATATTTATTGTTCGTTCTTGAAATGAACGTGTCGGGGCTGGACACGTTTGAACAGCTCGAAGCCGGAGCTTTAAGGGTCCAGTTTGGTAGAAAATATGGTGCATTCAGCTGAGCGTTGTAAGCAAAAATCCGGATTAGTCAACAGAGTTGCTATTGATCCTTCACAAGTGAAGCAGCGGATTTGATAAGTGGATAAATCATAAAATAACTGATTGTTAGAAGGTGGCAACATGCCAAAAACGTCATTGGGAGATTTTAGTGTATCAATAAACGGTCTTTTGGTTAAAAACTTGCAGTGTAATAAAGGTATCGAATCAATGAACCGTACTTCGCGAGTCAGCAATGCTACCCATACGCGACGCTGCATGCCGGCACCGCTTGGTTAAAGTGCTGCTTTATACGTAAGCCGTGTGGCCCTTCAAATTGTACCTTAACAGTGTCCTCGTCTACGTGGGGAAGACTAGCCTCTGCTGGTAGCCATTAACGCTGTCGTATCATGCACTAAAAGACGCAGGTTGTGTCTCCGCAACTTTTTTTCCCGCCTTTAGCCTTACACTGCTCGGTAAAAACTGAAACAGACGCAGTTTTTAGCATTAGAAAGTGAGTGACGAGTTATACTACCCTCAGGGATCCGCTACCAAAAGCTGCCTGTACATCACCCGATGATGATATTATAAACAACCGCTAAGGGCGTCACCCGCATTTCACTTTGACTTTTGCTAGCTTGCAGAACTTTCATTTCCAACAGATTTGCACTCTTTTCCAGCAGTGCAATGTAATATATACACAAAAATCAAATTCAACAGCCTTCGAGTCAGTTTAATTTTCTATCAACCGAATTTGAATCAAGATCATTTCATATTTGCTTGATGAAAAGCTACTTAGCATGAAACTGCTGAAATTCAACGCTCCTGTAATCTTGGGGCACAATTTTTATTTGTGTACATTAATTCCTCAGCGACAAACCGTAGACAGTTCTCATGTGTGACATATGTTTTCCGAGAAAACAGCTGCACTTCGTTCCTTTGAAATCATTAGGCTGCTTCGGTTCACAACAATTAATTAATATGCACTATTGATAAAGTGCAATACAAGTGCGCACTCAGTTTCCTGTTTTTTTCAAATTCTTCGACACTGCCTTGTATTTTTCGTGCCTAAATTATATTTAATGTCTGACGATGACTCAAGAAAGCTCAATGATATACGCAGGTCATGTCGGAAATAAATTCTGACGGCAACATCACATGGAAACTTTCCAGTTTAAAAGAAGTGTTAATCCGAAGAACATAAATGTCTGTTGACATTTCTGAAATTCCCAGAAAGTTTTCATGCTCCCTAATCACTCCTCTTCGAGAGAATTTCTATGTATATTAGAGTTGAAATCAAAATTATTCTCAGATTCCTCGTATGATTTCTTTCAACGTGAATTTATTTTAGCGACGAAGGCCGTAGCAGATGGCTGCTTTGTGCACTGCTATAATACCAATAACGCGGGCGCACTGAAATGTTTTTGAATTCATTAGGAGTAGTTTCGCATTACTCTTGGCAAATCTTTACGTGCGAATTTACGCGTCAAGAGGCGCACTACTTCATCCAATACGCTCCATGATCACTTAGAACATCATGGTGTATTTTAATCATGTAATTACAAACTTAATATCATGCTTCGGGAAACCCAGCAGAATACATGCCGCCGGTGAAATGACATTAAAAACGATATCGAGTTCAAATAGCCCCTTCCTTATAGCTGAATTTTCGCCGCCTACTTGCGTTTCAGAACGAAAGATATGATTCATACTAGAACCTATGCTAACTTTTCTCCAGATATTTTTTCAGCTCCCTCATCCTCCTTCACCCCTATTTTTTTAATCCCATGCTATTCAATGTTAGGCGCATTCAGAGCCACGGAAGTAGCGTTTGTAATTTGTATGCACGCCTAAAGAATGATTTCTTCTAAGATGTAATGAGCATCGAAGGAGATTTTCGCTAGCACTAACTGAAATTGACTGACTAGGATTCTGGTAAAAACTTTGCATTTAAACTGAGAGAGAAAATGGATGTCTTAAAATCCGGCAAATTGCCGAAAAAATTCAGGTTCTCGTGTCGTTCAAGAAACGTGGCTCTGCACCAGCGATAGAAATAAACGCTCTCATGAACCCCTGGGATCACATTATACGTCGTTAATAAGTGGCGATTTGAAAACCAGTCAGAAGATTTTTTCAACACACGCTAAAACGTCGCGAGAAGTTGAGACTGTCACAGGAGTTCTTGAGTGTAATCGTTACTTTTACAAAGCGTTGGGCAGTTATGGTGGCACAGGTCGCACATTATTTTCACCATGTCCCTGTAGTTCCAGTTGCTGTCAACATCACGTCCATGAAGGCTTCCCGAGATACCCGATCGAAAAGTTTCATCTACGTCTCCTAGCACTCCGCAGAAGACGTTTCACGTCAGGATCACGCATCTGGCCTCTCTTGTAAGAGACGGCAGCAGCGGAACTGCAGACACTTTAGCAGTGGCGGTGGCGCAGCTCGCACATCACTGTGACCAGGACCCTGTACTAGAAGGGCGGTTGATACTCTTTTGTGTGCACATTTTAATCCCTGCGCCAAGGTTGTTGTTTCGGCTGTTGCTTGCCTATTACTACTGATGACTATAGTGGGGAATGTAATGCATGCTTGTGCACATATCACTTATATATAAATAGACAACAAAATATTGGCTCTGGTTTAGCTTTGGTTAAACCTGAAGTGACGAGATAGCTACAGCTGGCCAAGTGGCACTCGCTGAGTCGAACTGCAAAGTCAGTCTTCGGCCACTGCTTTCACTGGCACTGCGTCCCACGCTGCCTGAACGTGCATTCACACTTACTGCGTTATTTCCTTTCCTCAAATTCATTTTCTACATTACGGCCCCACGTTCTCTTTCTTCTATCACTCCTCATTACGGTCTCTCTATCTGTTTATTCTTTCACTCCCACTTTCTCCCTTCCTGTACAAACGGATGACGGGTGTCTACCGAGATATGCCAGACAGTTACTGCGTAATTTCCTTTCGTCAAATAGTTTTCCCTTTCTTCATTACGGCGCCTCTTTCTCTTTCTTCTTTCACTCCCGCAAGACGCGGGCTCGATCCCGCCCGCGGCGGATGAATTTCGATAGAGGCGAAATTCTAGAGGCCCGGGTACTGTGTGATGTCAATGCACGTTAAAGAAGCCCAGGTGGACGAAATTTTCGGAGCCCTTCACTACGGTGTCCCTCATAGCCTGAGTCGCTCTGGGACGTTAAACCACAATAAATCAATCTTTCACTCCCACTTCCTCCATTCCTGTACGGTGTGGTTCGGGTTTCCACCGCGGTGGTTGCTAGGCAACGGCTCAAGGTCGGTGCGTCCATGGCCGAGGTGCAACCACGACGAAAGTGCGACCATGCTGAAGAGGCGAAGCTGCTGGCGTAGCTATAGTAGTGTAGCTATCGCTACAAAAGAAACCGGGGCCTCGTTTCTTCACATTGCAGCGGCTTGATCTCATGCGGCCGCTCGCTTGCCCTTCTACAGCGCGATGTGCTCGATCGGTGGCAATGCGGGCATTCATTTAGAATATTTTCAATATTTACAAGGTCGGAAATTCCTTCTTTTCAATGTTAAATGAGCAAGTGAAAGTGGCAAATGAATTCCTTTATGAAAGTTTCAATCTAATCTGTTTAAGTTTTGATTTCAATCTGCTGTCAAAGACATGGCACACTGACGATGATACTCCATTTACAAAATCAGGTTTCAATGCTTTATTTTTGAACCCCGAAACACACCGTGGGGACGGGGTGTATATGCTAGAGAACAAACATATAGCTATGAACTTCCACAGGATTTTAGCTTAGCAAGCATAGGTGTAGAAATACTGGTAATAAAACTGAAAAATAAATAAGTTACACCGCATACCGTACGCCAAACACGACCATAGTTCTTTCTTCGAACAGAGGAATTTATTTTCTTGGTATTTCCTACCTAGCAAAGTTACTTTTGTACGTGGCACCGATTTCGATATCAGGATGTGTTGTAACACTTCTCTGTGACGTGAATTAGCTTTGCTGTATGAAATCTATTCTTTAAGAAATGTTATCATGTTGCCTACCCAAATTAATGCCACGTCTTCTATGTTGTGATTTTTTTCTCTCGAGCTTAAAATAGCAAACGCGTAATCGGGAGTAGTAGCCAATGATTTGAGTTACGATCTACCTAATACCTTGCCACTTCACAACGGTGCAAAGAGTCAAGAACTCCTGTTATCAGAAATATCTCCATTGGAATTCTAAACAGCTGTCGACAATGTATTCCAAAGGCATTTTATGAAGAGGTCTTCTCTTCGAATAATGCAAACCTAGCACTTAAAAATCTTTATAAATAAATTCCTTGCAATTTACGACTCCAGTTTTGCAAACATTTTTCCTCAACGAAGAGAAACAGGAAGTCTTGAATCACTCGCTACCTGTTTTTTAAAATTATAATTAGGAATGCCATGTACAATAAATTTCTTGCCGACAGAGCGGCTGCGACTCTTAAGCAATATAAAAAATAGATACCTTAAATAACGAATTTAAGCATGCAAGGAATGACCATTGCAGCAAATAATTAATCTAGTCCCCAAACAATACAGCTGCGATATAGTAAAAATACTGTTTGCAGCAGGATTATTTAACACTGTGACTTATATTGTCGTCAGTGGTATAGTAAGAAGAGGTAAGTAACTACCAATTACCTTCAACGAATAATGAGTAAGCTTTACCTTTTTGGCCGAATCAGAGAATGAGTCTGATTGCATGAGAGATAGCAGGGTGTCGAACCGGAACCGAACCCGAACCCGAAACCGGAACCGAACCCGAATTTTCGCCCCGAACCGGAACCGAACCGAACCCATAATTTTTTCGCCATCTTGGAACTGAACCCGAACCGGAACGATTCAAAGGAACCGTTCCGAACCGGTTCGGGACCCGGTTCAGCCCAACTATTTTGGCATCCCTGCATATTTATTGTTTTCGAACAAAATGAGATGATCTGGCGCATATATTTAACCACCCGTAGCTGTCTGCGCTGGGAAGTACGAAAATGGTACCCAGTATATGCGACAGCAAACTTACAGGAAGTCTGGTGCCTGGGAAGAAGCCTAATAGACGCTTCTGTAATGTACTACCGCCAATTCTAAAGACTTGTATGTCAGGTTTATGTGAATCTTGAGTTATGACTCCTCCACTTTTACATATTTGCGTAAATCATTAATCAAATTGTTAGGACTGCTCTAACTCAATAAAGTACTATAGACACCAAATTTTTGTTTGCGTGCTTTCTTCTTTCAAACGATGCGTTAGACATTGGTGTACATGGAGCACCACGTGGTATTCACCAACACATAATTAATAATTTATATTTGAATTTATCCTTGAGCCTGTTTCGGTTTCATCAACATAACGGTGGTTGTGACGTGTAGTGAAAATTAGGTCGCGTGAGGAGCAATAAAACGGCAATATGACTGCTGATACGTCATTCGTTGTAATTATAGGTCTTGAAGCCGGCTGATTTAAGTGCTATAGTGAGTCAAAACAACGTATCAGCGTTTGTATTAGTTTTCCCGTGCCTCACGTGACCTAATGTTGAACTCACGTCACAGCCATCATTCGGTTGATGAAACCGAAACAGCATGGGAGAAAAAATTATTTTCTAAATTATTTAGTGGCAATAGGCGAATACCACACGGTGATCCATGTATTCTAATATCTATGGCGTCATTTGAAAGGAGAAAACACGCAATAAAACTGGTCGTCTATAGTCATTTTAGCACCGATTGAGAATACCTTCCTTTGCGTCATTTCCCACAAATAGATGAAATATTAGCGCGAGCACCCAACAATGTTGTGATGGCGGTTTTTGAGGAACACAAATGGCGCAGTAACTGTCTCACTTCTGGAATGCACACCTGAACCGCGCCGTAAGCGAGGGAGGAAGTTGGGGGTGAAAGAAAAAAGAGAAACAGGCGCAGTAGGGGAGGGCTCCGGAATAATTTCTACCTGCTGGGGATCCTTAAAGGGTAACTGCATAGGTTTTAGAAATCGACGAGCTTAATAGGGTCGAATGTGTGAAACTTCCAGGTAAAGTATGCGAAGTCCTTTTGGCCTAGCATTTCAGACGGTGACATATTCACCAATTAAAATTTCGAAGGTTTCCAAGCTTCTCCGCAGCGCACAACGCTAAGTGGGGGACGCATGATGACGTCATCAAAGGTATGGGTACATTTCCAACGCATGAACGCCTGCTTGGAAGGAAAAAAAAACCAACGCCACCGAAGGCAAAGCCCGCCAAACGTTGTTTGGCAGCGTCCAACAAGGCACGGCACGGCGTGGCTGACGGCAGCGGTAATTTGAAATAATGCCATCCGTGACGTCACACTGAACTTCCCCGCGCTCCTCCGTTGCTTTGAGGAGAAGTGCAAAATTTAAAGCAGAATAAGATGCTTTAGGCTACTAGGTTGTCTTCTAGGCTTATTTTTATGGTTGTTGCATGGAATATTTGGAACCTCTCTGACCCTCCTCATGCCTTACTTGACCTCGTCGAATTCAGCGGACTCGGCATAAGGCCTCATGCCACCATAACTCCCTTTCTCCGCCCGCACATGAAAATTCCAGACGGTGCAGACGTCAAGAAAGGGGTACGAGACAGGAGGTTGAACTTGCGCAGCATATTCCTCCTGCGTTAAAGTGCACTGCTCTCTGAACAGTGACCTCGTTGAACGCGGCGGTTCTGCGTGTTCATCCATTATGCCGGTTTTGAATTGAATTGAATTGGCTTTTTATTTGCAGGAAACAATACAGATGAATCCCTGCGGGTGGCGTAAGGCTAAAGGCTTGGAAGCCTGACGAGGCCTTAGCCCCCTCACATCAGTTACAGCCTGCAGCAGCAGCAGACACACATTTTCTGAATTTAAGCATGTACGCGGTTGCAATAGGATAACATGTTCACGCTTTTCAATTACAACACAATGAATACGAGAAATACACAGTACAATGCAGCAATATAACTAAAGTGCAGTTCAAAAGTTTTGAGCAAGAATGAAGGTACATAGGCATTCATGTACAAATGAAAAGAAACTAAGCCATAACTTGCGTACGTTGCGTACAAACTGCAAGTTTCTAATAACACAATTGAACAGAAGTGAGTATTAGCGTATATCACAGTCTAACAAAGAGCAGTACGAAAGGGAAACAAAAGAACAAACTTAGAATAATAGTTGCAAATGCATGATAACCATGTAGAAGATGTTTACTGTATTTGCAATGCGTTTATGGTTCTAAAATTATATTTGAGGAAAATAGGAATGCTCGATAATTTCGTTTGAAGGCTCTGAATGGTTGGCTGAAGTCAACATAAGATTCGTGTATGTTAAGCAGTCTAACTATTTGATAGTCCATAGCCTGTTTGCCATAGTTCGTTCTGAATTTTTGTACCTTTCTCTTACGATTCCTGATTGCATATCTCATGGAGGCATGCTGGACGTTATCGGCATATAGCTGTTTTTTGTATATTAGTTGCATTATCCGGAAATTGTACACTTTTTTAACTGGAAGGATATTATGTTTGAAGAAAAGTGGTTGCGTAGGCAAGTTTCTTACTTGACCTTTGTAATTCTCTAATATCCGAAGTACGCGCTTCTGCAGAACTAATATTCTCTCATAATTCCCTTTGGTGGTCGTACCCCATACTAGCATACCATAGAGCAGTTTGGAATAGAATAAAGTGTAGTACATTGATCTCGTCAGCCAAAGAGGTAAGATATGGGCCACTTTACTTAAACATCCTACAGAACGCGCGAGTTCCGAAATTAAATGATCTACATGATAAGTCCATGACAAATGTTCGTGAAACCATATTCCAAGAAACTTTTGCGTCTGCACTTTCTCCAAGTAATGGTCTTCAAACTTAATATTGATATTATCACATGCATTCTTATTGATGGGTCTGAATACTATGTATTTAGTTTTTTGCGCATTGAGCTGCAACTTATTTTTTTCTAGCCAACGGGACAGTTCTAGCAGATAGTCATTAGCTTCATTTCTTATTTCTTGGATGGTTGTGCCTGTAAAAAATATACTTGTGTCATCAGCAAACAATGTGATTTCAGGTGTGTGTTTTAGCTCAGTGATATCATTAATGTATAACAGAAATAGTACTGACCCTAATATCGAACCTTGTGGGACACCTGCTTTTATAAGTAGTTTCTGGGAACATACGTTGTTCAAGGTAACGTACTGTTGCCTCATTGACAAGAGACTCTGGAAAAGATTTAAGGTAATGCCTCTAATGCCACATCTGTTCAATTTACTAAGCATAATATCGTGATTCACCGAATCAAAGGCTTTCCGTAAATCGAGGAAGATACCTAGGGTATACAGCCTCCTGTCAAGATTGTTAATAATATGAGTTTTAACTTTTAAGAGGGCTTCTTCTGTCGTCTTGTTTTTTTGAAAACCATATTGGGATGGCGAAAGTATATTGTATTTGTTAAGGTAAGTTGTAAGGCGCTTGTGAATGCACTTTTCATAAATTTTTGAAAATGCGGGCAGGAATGAAATTGGTCGGTAATTTGAGATATCATTTGTAGAACCACCCTTATGAACGGGGACTACTTTCGCCACCTTCAGGTTCTGTGGGAAGATTCCAGTCAGAAACGATAGGTTTATTAGGAACGCAAGTATTGGACTAATTACAGACGAGACTTCCTTTATTGGCGCTACCTTAATTTCATCATATCCACTCGAAGCAGTGGCTTTTAATTCCTTTATAAATCTGGCGACCTCAGCTGGAGTAACATCAAACAGCACAAGAGAATTAATTTGACTAGTTTCATCATAGTTACAGCCAATTTCAACCTGGCCTGTTGCAGGCATTGCTGCATGCACAAAGTATTCATTTATCACGTCCGCTAAGGGTTGACCTTCGAAAACGATGTTATTAATTTTCATTTGTTGAGGTGCACTGCTAGCTTTATTTTTCCCTGTTAAGAAATTAACTTCTTTCCATATTTTTCTTGGGTCCGATCTTATTCGGGAGAATAGTGACTCATAGTAGTCTTTTTTTTGCTTTCTTTAAGTCGCTATTTAATTTGTTCCGAAAGCGCCTAAACTCAAGAAATAAGCCATAATCCTTACTGGCACGCTAAGCGGTCCTATGAAGAGTTCGCAAGGAATTCCGGGGTTTTCATCGCAGTCATAAATGTTATAATGAAATGTGTGCTGTCAATAGGTTTTTTAAGACAGGTGTTATGTATGTCCCAAAAGAACACAGCATCGAGACAAAAATATCATTTTATTGCTCAAATTTTCTCGTTGCTCGCACAGGTAGAAATGCACTGACCACGGCACAAACGTCTCCTTGGCGCAAAGGTACGTCCTTGAAGCGTGAAAAAGGTTTTTGTGGTCGGTTGAAACTATAGTCGAGCCCACTTATAACGAACCTGACGGTCACGTGGGTTCCGTTCGTTATATCTGATGTTCGTAGCAAGTGGATTTTTCGTACAACAGCCAAATACTAAGGCCGCTAAAAGTGGCGTTTATTTCTTATAAAACTGCATTATGCGTGCCTACTTGTGCAAAGCAGAGCTTGTGGCGGCTCTTTTCAGGCTATCTAGGGCGGTCATTTAATCCTCGTCAAGGACTTTTCTGCCAACTATCTTTTTTAGAGACTGGGTGTAACTAATCATGGATGAAGTGTGCACGGCAACTGGTGGCAGGTCAACCACATAAATGAGATTCCTGGCGGTAAGGAGAGGTCGCACTTGGTGTTCAACGTCTTCGTCAGAGCAAGCGCTTCTGCGATCATTTTGTGGTCCGCGGGAACGTAGTTATCCGAGGAAACAAAACATCTGGCCAGCTATGGGTCAACGAAGCGTTGCCAGAAATCTGCATGCGTCTGGTCACACGTGTTTTCGAGCTTCTTCTGTCGTTCCTGAGCTGATGCAGCGGCGAAGTAGCGCAGCGCTTGCGGCGCAGAATGTATCCGTTGCACTGTCCGCTGTATGACAATGCCTGCACATGGTAGCGGCGCAAAAGGTGGAGACGACTGGGCAGGCTATGCATACCACGTGACCGGCATGGACAGCAAGAATTTCAGAACTATCAAATCACTGCTGTTAGTTGATCCGCGAACATGGTCAGTAGCTTCGGTTTCGACGATGCCCCCGTCTCACGCACACCGCGCTTCTTCCATTCGGGATGCTTTGCCGAGCCGGCGAACGCGTAGGCAGTGATTGCCCTCGTAGGCCATCGAAGCGGGTTTGACCGGCGATTACTTACTATTTCAATAGAGAGTTATAGCATAACGTTACCGTGTTTACTTTACCGTTTACAGTGTTTCCGGACGCCGGACTTGCCGGTTAGCGCTGCGCAAACAGTAACGCCTTTTAATTCCATTTCTGGGCTCACATGCTCTTTCCGCGGCGGTGTCATGAAGGTTGAGAGGCGCTATTTCATCTGCGTGCTTAGTGGAAAAACGACCTCTACAACCTCGGGGTAGTTCACCGCGCCACCTCGTTCGCTATAACCGAGTGGTGTGACCAGAGTTGTTCGCTGTGTCTGCGACGAATTTCCGTTGCCCTTATGCATATTCTCAGGGTAGCACCTCACCCGCTCCTAATAAGCGAGCGTTCGTTATATCTGCGGCCATCGAAGTGGGCTGCACAGCACATCCGCTGATGATACACTAGTGTCAAGAAAGTCTAGGTAAGGCTGTAGGTAAGGCTGTATAGGAAGTAATGACCGATCGCAACATTTTTCATCTGCCTTGTGGAGAGGCCGTACAGGTAAGTAAAAGCGAAGAGTGAGAAAACCGAATGAATCAGCACAAAGTTTTCATGCGAGAATATCCAGAAAAGACAGGCGAGCACTCAGTCGCCTCTTATGCACAGCTGCCAGAAAGGGTTTGTTTGTAGTTCTGAAAATAAATGCCTAAAACAAGTTGGTGGACAAATGAAGCGCGCCAGATTAACCACTCTCTATCACTCTATCAAGGGCGTAAAAAATTGTGCAAAATCCACCGGCTTTTCGCCTTACACCTCATGAGGTGGATTAAAGCGTATACATAGCCGATTTTCATTAATTACGAGTTCATTTTATTTTGCAGCTCTTGCTGTAAGTTCGTCTTTCTGCTAGCGGACAATAAATGAAATGAATAAAGTGAGAACATCTCGCATTAAACAATTTTTTCATGCTTAAGTAACGAGCGCCGACTAACAACTGGTTATTTTATTCTGGAAAAAGTATATAAAAGCGCAGGACACAGGGAACAACCCCAAAAAACAGGAGAACAAAGGTTAAGACTTAAAAATCATACTGCGCATGCACATCACAGTCGAGTCATGACGTCTTTTTCAACGAAATTCGAAGAGTATCTTCCATAGTAGACGGCACTTCCCTATCTCCTGGACCTCACACAATTGCCAAGAAAGCCTGACTTCTATCTACCAAATTATTAGATGGTGAAGCAACACACTCATCTGCTTCCTTCCTGATCACATAGGCCTCACCTAACTCCCTACAAATGCAAACAGGGTTATTAAACAGGACACTTGTCTTATCTACTTGGAGGCGCAATCGTTGCACTCGCTGCAAAGCAAATTGTACGAAACCGCTACTTTTTCACCCATCTGTGATGTTCGAACAAATGCTCATTGCTTCCCCACTTAGGAATACGTCTCCTGTTAAATCACCCTGATCGAACTTTTAAGGAGATGGTGGAGGCCTTTATGATCAGGATGGAAGCAGATGAGCGTGTTACTTCACCATCCATCAATTTCGTAGATAAGGAGTCAGGCTTTCTTGGCAACTGTGTGAGGTCCAGGAGATAGGGGAGTGCCGTCTACTATGGAATATAGTCTTCGAATTTCGTTGAAAAATATGTCATGAATCGACTATGATGTGCATGCACAGTATGGTTTTTAAGCATGAAATGCTTTTAGCACCCGTTGTCGGCAGTGTGGTGACGTCACGCCGAGACCGAGAGCCATCATCCGGGCACTGAAACCCACTCATCCGGGTATTGAATTCCACTCATCCGGGCACTGAATTCCACTCATCCGGGCTCTGAAACGAGAACATCCGGGCACCGTACGAGACTTATCGAGATTCAACGAGACTCTCTAAGCCCTCCTACGGGACCGGCACACAAGCGCCGGTTGCTCTCCAAACGAGCCACAAAAAATAACTGCTGCCAGTCTCTTCTCAATGTTTATCAAGATATCAGTCGAGCTGTGCATCTGATAATGCACGGAATTATAATTTCCGATTTCTAATAACGCGTGCAAAAAGCACATAGATGCCACAATACACTTCGTTGTCATACGTGATCTGTTAGGGGCTTTGAGAGAAGGCCGCTTAGAGAAATGTAGCTCCCGTTGTCGGCAGTGTGGTGACGTCACGCCGAGACCGGGAGCCGACATCCGCGCACTGAATTGCACTCATCCGGGCACTGAAACGAGAGCATCCGGGCACCGTACGAGATTTAACGAGACTGTCTAAGCCCTCCTACAGGACCGGCATACAAACGCCGGTAGCTTCGCGCCGAACGGGGGGTGGCGTTCCTCTCTTCCTGTACGGTGCGGTTCAGGTGTCCACCGAGATGACAGAGAACTACTGCGCCATTTCCTTTCCTCAAAAAGCGTTGCGTTCAAAGGGCAAGGCATCGCGCCGAACGGATGGTGGCGTTCCTCTCTTCCTGTACGGTGTGGTTCGAGTGTCCACCGAGATGACAGAGAATTACTGCGTCATTTCCTTTCCTCAAAAAGCCTTGCGTTCAAAGGGCAAGGCATCGCGCCGAACGGGTGGTGGTGGTGGTGAAAACATTTATTACGAATGAACAGGAGGTATGTTTGGATCAGCCCGTAAGGCACCGATCCTTGCAAACACTAGGTGGAGGTCCCTAGTATGAGACCCCAGTGGCGGTTGCCGCCGCCCGGGCGCGCCTGACTAAGGCTTGTTGGGCCTGTAAGTCGTGGCAGCCGAGCAGGGTCGCCTCCCAGTCCTCCCGGGTTGGGTTGGGGATGGGGGGAATAGCGGGGTTGGAGGGGCAGGCCCACACCATGTGATAGGTGTCCGAAGACACTGCACTACAGTGTGGGCAGCTGCCGCTAAAGGAGGGGTCAAAATGTTTTTGCGCTGCCGGGCACAGCAAAGTATTGGTGAGAAGGCGGAGAAGGAGCCGCTCATCCGCCTTCTTCAGGCCTTTACATGGGCTAGGGTAAAGGCGATGACAATTTTGATAATATGTTGAAATATCTTTGAATGTATAGACCGGATTAAAACGGGTGGTGGCGTTCCTCCCTTCCTATATCCACCGAGATGACGGAGAATTACTGCGTAATTTCCTTTCCTCAAAAAGCGTCGCGTTCAGAGGTCAAGGCATCGCGCCGAGCGGGTGGTGGCGTTCCGTGGACTGCCTGGCAGCGCTACAACACGCTGTCGCGTTCCACTCCTAAAGGCGAAGCTTAAGTCATCAATTAGGTTGGTTGGTTTATGGTTTATGGGGTTTAACGTCCCAAAGCGACTGAGGCTATGAGAGACGCCGTAGTGAAGGGCTCCGGAAATTTTGACCACCTGGGGTTCTTTAACGTGCACTGACATCGCACAGTACACGGGCCCCTAGAATTTCTCCTCAATTAGCAGTTAATTAATTAGTTATTAATCAGTAATAAGCCACTAATTCGTTACTGATAAGTAATTTGTCATTACTTCGTCATCAATTATTTGTGACGTAATTCAGTGGTAACGTCACCAGTGTCACATAGGCAAAGTGGTGCGGAAAACGCTTTCGCCTCTACGTACTTTAGACAGTTTCGAACGCGTTGCATGTAGTACATTCTTGTCAGCCCTGCGTCTCGTCGTGTCCGCGTACGCTTCGTGTTATGCCCGTAAACATTTCATGCTTACTCTACTCTCGGTTACGGGAGAGGTAGAGATTTTTTTAGTTTTGATCTTTGTTCTTCTGTTTTGTTGGATTGTTCACTGTGTCCTGCGCCTTCATATATTTTTCCAAGAATGTAACAACCAGCTGCTTGTCAGCGTCTGTGTTGTTTCCAGTCTTCTTTTTGTCCTCTTTACTGCGCTGCTTAGGCATGAACTCTAACTAGCCCAGTTTTATCAATGTTCTCGTAAACAAATCTTTGCATTTTTTGTTTTCTATACCAATGGGCAAGAAAAAAGAAAACGCATAGCAAGCTTGACTGAAACCCATCTCCTTTCTAATTTTTTTTATCCCGAACCCGTTTGAACCCGTTTGAACCGGTTCAGGACGGTCCGAACCGGTTCGAACCGGAACGGAATGGCCCTCTGGAGCCGAACCCGGAACTGAACCCGAAAGGCGTGAACCCGAACCCGAACCGAACCCGAAAATATGCCGGTTCGACACACTGAGATAGTAGTACTGGTTCTATAGATTTAAACCCTTTACTTGAGGCTGAAATTCGTCCATAATTAGACATTTAAAGAGTAGTAGCAGCTGTGATAAGTTTTACATTCAGGTATCTCCAGAAACGTTTGTCGAACACTTAACTGCATTTCCACTTACCTGCATCTCTAATATGTGCATTTATACCGGTATCTCTCCTGAGAAACTACAAACAGAAAAAGTACGCATGCCCTACAAGAAAGGCGAGAAAAAGTATGTAGTTATTTACCAGCCTAGTTGTATCCTACCGATTTTTTCTAAAGTCCTTGAAAGTCGCCTCCATACGCGCTTTATAAATCATTCTGATAAACAGGGGTTCAAAACAGAATCTCAATAGGGCGTCAGAAAAATGCGCACCCCACTATTAGCTCTTGTCGACCAAAAAAGAATATACATGGTGTCCCAGCTAACTTCGACCAAGAGTTAAAAGAATTCTAAGCGTTCTTCAGAACTGAAATCACATGGAAGTTATTAGGGTTTATCTAAAGTTACAGTGCAAATTTTTTCGCTCGTCTTGTTTGAATAACTATTCGAGATGAATAAATTAACTTTTTAAAAATGGTTTGAAACGTTCAGGCGTCAATAGGGAAGTTGTGGAACTCTACAAATATTGTCCAACCCATGCTCTTCCAACGAGATAGACTTAGCGTGGCCGTTTTTATTCAGGAAAAACGAAAACCCACGAAGTTTAAAAAATACCACGCGCTCCGTGCGTCCGAATGCGCCACGAATACAAGGCTCTCCTCTGTGCTTTGTAAAAAAACATCACACGCTTCGCGCCTTTCGGGCTGCCCAAGACAGTGCTTCGCGTTGTGCTTGGTTCCAAGATGAGCGCCAGTGGGTACGCGCGGCAGTTGAAAGAAAGCGCGGCTCCCGTTTCGGGGGCGATAATTGCGCTCTTACGTTAGCAGAATGCATGCGGAGGAACGATGACAATCTCATGACTTGGAATTTGGGAGCAAGATCCCAACAAGCAAAGACGCATATAACAAGCTTGATAACGTCGTGTTAATTATACTGAAAAACGACAGTTGAAATCGATATGTTTGCGGACGACATAACCTCTTTTTGAATGACCACAAGCTCACAAGTTAATTAACCACGCAAATTTGATTTCGATGAAACTTCTGGACTGGCTCTCCTGTAACGGGCTGCTTATCAAATATAAGAAGACCAAGGAAGTTATGTTCTGGTCGACAGCTGACTCAGAATTTCTCTTTCTATTTGAATGGCAATCACATTGAAGTAATTATTCAAAACTTTAGGCGCATTTTACAATGAGAACATGCTTTTAGGCACACGCTAAGATCTGGTGCTCTCCATTTAGCACGTACAATTGGTGTATTGTGTCGACACAGAGATGTTGTTGCTGCTCGTACAAGGTTTATAATTTACTGTCCATTTTTTAACGCACACATTATACTACTTTCTAATATGGGGAGCACTATTGCTACAAGCAATAAGAAGCTAGCGAAGATTTCAAAATAAAATAATTAGTGTGATCTCAAAAGTTGCGATAGATCACTATGCAGCTCCTTTAATCTAAAAGTTTGGTTTAATTAGGATCAGCACTTTTACAATTATCGCCTGTGCTATGCACTGAGAAACGAAACAAGAAATAATACTATTTTTATAAGTAGAGTTGCAGATATCCGCTTTCATTCGTGTAGATATCGGGCCCGTCATCGAAAATATTGGAAGCTTAGTTTAAGCAGCACGACCTGCAGTGCCTCCAAGCTGCGTTATTTACTTCGAAAAACACTAAATAACTTTCAATAAATAGGTACTGATGTGATAATCCTCTCTGCTCGAAAGGTTTGTAAGCTTTTTTTTTCGACGTGTAAAACGGCTGAAGCACCTAGTGTATTTTCTTTTCTTTATTTTGTGTTCTTTTATTTTTTTGCCTCAGCCACACTATGTCAACTGCAGGAGAACGACCTCCCCCTACCTTTCCTATTAACCCTCTCCGGTGCTAGCGGCGGCCACCTCATCGCCGCTAACTACTTTACATCATCCGTTCACCTAACTTTCGGCCACTTCCTGCTACGCTTGCCTTCTCTTGGTATCGATTGCGTTACTCCCAATGACCATCGGTTATCTTGCCTTCGCATTACATGCTCTGCAGAACGAAGCCCATTTCTTCATCTTGATTTCGACTAGGAACAATTAACCTGCCTTTGTTTCGGACCCACTCGGCTCTTTTCCAGTTCCGTAGCGTCAAACCTAATATTTCTTTTCCGTAGCTCTCACCGATGTCCACAATTTAGGGTGAAGCCATTTCATTAGCCTCAATATTTAAGCCCCGTAAGTGAGTGCCGGCATGATACAGCTGTTTTATATTTTTCTCTTGGCGGATATTGGTAAACTGCCATTCATGATGTGAGAGGACAGCCTTAATATGCTGCACCTCATTAGTATTCTTGTAGTTACTTCCTTCTTGTGATCCGAATCTGCGGTAACTACCTGCCATAAGTATACGTATTTCTTTACCACTTCCAGTGCCTCGCTACTAGTTGTTAACTGCTGTTCCTTTCCACTACTGTTGAACATTAGTTTGCAGGCAACGGGGAGTAAGCTGATCGGTCTGAAATTTTTCAAGTCCTTAACGTCCCCTTTCGTATGAATTACGATTATGTTAGCGTTCTTTCAAGCTTCTGGCAGCCTGGAGGTCTTAAGGCATTGCTTATACTGGGTGGCTAGTTTTTATAGCAGAATCTCCGCAGCGTCCTTGTACAAATTTGGTGTTAAATGATCTTCATTAGCTGATTTCCCCCTTTCGTTTGCGCCTGAGGCTTTCTGTACTTCCTTTTCTTTTACTGGCGGTATGTCCGATATCTGTGCTCTACTAGTTGGTTCTCTCATTATCTTTCTCACTGCATTCGCTGTTGTTTAAATTTTTGTAGAACTCTTCTGCTACGTTACATAGTTATCCACGTTTCTAATTATGTTGCCATCTTTGCCTCTTAACGCATACATCTGATTTTTCTTATTCCTAGTTCCCTCTCCGCCGTATTTAAGTTACGTATGCAAATTCTCTCCATATTGAACTTCCTTACGTAGGCATTCAGTTTTTTTAAAATTTAGTTCTGCGCTCTTAAGAACGAGCGAATATCTGCTATTGCATAATTCAAAATCTGTGTTTGTATGTAGTAATTTTTATTGGATACGCTGCTCCTGTTCCTGTTTGATGGGGGAGGCGAACTAGTCAAGCTGCCTGAAGCAGCAGCGTTTTTATTTTCATCCACCCATGTTCATGGTGAGCATGAAGTAAATATTTGATTTGATTTCTGGTCACGCCTGTGTATGCTCTCAATCCTCGACTGCTTTTAGTGTGACATAAAAAGACATGTCGAGACGCAAAGGGCAATGAGACGAAAACTTGCAAAAGAGGTGTATGAGGAATTTTCGGTACAAGGCAGCCCATGTTTATATCATGCTCTCTTTAATTGTCCAAATAAGCAAAATTATATGAACGGTCTTTCGAGGTTACAACCAACTTGAATGGTAAATTCCGCTTCACCACTCTCCCAACAATTGTGTATTTTCACAATTTGTGAGTTTATCTACAACAATGTATTCCTGAGGCTGGACCCTGACAATAACATCACCCAGTAAAATCCGCACTTCTTTTGCGCCCTTACGAGCTAAGACTTTTGTCTCCTCTGTTCCCCCAGTCTTTATTTTCCGAATTGAATATTAACGCTGCGCAAATCAGCGGATCGATAATCTACGCAGATTTTTCTTCGCATTATGCTTCGGTCTCTAACACAGAATTTTAGAATGTCATTGTCGCTTATCGTGGTCTTTAGGTTGCACAAATCCTTGCTTTGCCGCATACTGAAGTCTAGTAAATATTCTCTGTAATTCCTTGCCTCTTTTTACGTGGCTGACGCAAGGCTCAAGTTTCCCTTGAGATAAGCTTTTTGCGTAAGCTACGCAACCACCACACATTTCGCTTGCGGTGCAAAACTGTCCCTCAAGGTAGTGCTCTAGTAGGCGTTCATACTGCTGTCTCTTTAAGTGATGACTGGTCAAAGTGCTCCAGACAAGGCTGGGAAAACTTGCTATTCTGAAATTATCAATTACATTTGTCAGGGGATTAGAAGCTTTTTTTATTTTTTCTGGATCAACATTCCGCAAATCGACAAAAATGCTGAAGCTGACAGGAACTGCTTCACCTGCTGCAGTTGCGCCACTTCTTCGCGGCTGACCGCCCGAGGAAGACGAAAATAGTGATCCGCGTGGCAGAAAAACTCGGCCTCTTGATCTGCTCGTGCAGCTTACAATAAAGCCTGCTCTGTTGTCCAGCATAGGTCTGGTTACGTGTCCCGTCTCCGCCTGCGCTCTACCGATGATGACCAGTGGAGATCTCTTTGGGCCCTGCTGCGAAAAGGCAGAAATGTGGTACATCTCCAGGACCCACTCAATACGTCCGATTCTGTGGAACAAAACTCGGTCCTGACTCATTCGCACCAGGCCACGGAACCCCTCTAAGGTGTTGCAGTCCACATGTCGTCCTACTAGGAGAGGAACCCGGCGCTCTGCTTCCTCCACATCGAGATCACATTGGCTTGGCCACATTCCCTTCAGAAGCCACGTGGTATTTACACGTCGCCTTCACACTAACCGGCACTGTGGCTGAGGAGGTAGCCTACGTCCTGGCCCGGTTCAGTTTGAACCGTTTGCTGGATGCCTACCAACAGCACAATGCGGTGCTCCTCGCGTGCACTATGATTCAACATGTGATATGAGTGAAACAGCGCGAAAGAAGCCCGAAGGAGAAACGAAGAAGGGACAGGAAACAGCGCTTCTTCGTTTCGCCTTCGGGCTTCTTTCGCACTGTTTCACTCATGTCACAATGAACCAACTAGCCCAGAAAAAAGTTATGATTCAACAGTTTGGCTTTTAGAGTTCCCGACTTCTTGGTCGTCTATTATTGTTGTCTGCTTTGTAACCAAACATGGTCTTGTCAAGTGCCGTAGTCTTCTGGGCTCGACCATTCAGCACTCTTTCCAGGGTCTTGCTGTACAGGGAAATAATAGCTCCCAATTTATCCCTTTGCTATGAGGCCACCTTTCCCTTACACCCCACCGGACTGAACTCTAAGTATTCGTCATAACGTATGTCATGAAGAAGTTAGAACGACCCATCTATCTGCGCCCATTTCGCCTTGGACAGGACAAACTCAGTACAGCTTGTGCCGAATTAGAGCACATGCTCGAGCATGGCATTATTCGACCGCCTTCTAGCAGCTGGTCCGGTCTACCTCATATGGTCTCCAAAACTATCGGGAACTGGCGGCAATGTGACGTCTACGACGCTCTCAACACCCGCACCATCCGTGATCACTACCAACTGCAACATATTCAAGACTTCACCGCAGCTATGTATGGCTACACCTCCTCTTCGAGTCTTGATCTCATCCGCGCCCACCACGACATCCTAATTGCTCACGAAGATATTCCGAAGACAGCCATCACAGCACTTACTGGTCAGCTCCAATTCAGGCGGATGTCGTTCGGCTTCCCGAATGCTGCGCATCTTTCTTAGACAGCGTCCTCGCTGGTCTGCCCTTCGTTCTTGCTTCCGTAGGTGACCTTCTTGTGGCCAGCATGTCTATTAAAGAGCACCTGCGCTATCTGTGCCATTTTTTTAACAGACTTTCCGCCAATTGCAACGTCATCAAGAGTGCTAAGAGTGCGTCTGGTGTACTTTCTCTTGAATTCAGTGGTCACCACATCAACACAAGTGACATTCGACCTCTCACGACCAAGGTGCAATCTATTGTTTCTCGCTTCCTCGTACCAGTTCCTCGGCATAGTGAAATATTATCGCCGTTTTATCCGGAACTGCGCATTCTTGATCAAGGCCTTGATCGCCTGTTTACGGCGCAGATTAAGAAGCATGCATTCCAATGGAACGGCGATGCACGGACGGCATTGGTCGCCCCAAAACAAGCCGTGGCCAACGCAGCTCTGCTTGCACACCCTGCGCCAGACTGTTGCCGCACCCATTGCACAAGGAAAAGTTTTGTACGAAGAAAGAAAATCGCATTTGCTCTGTCGCTCGTTAATATTAGAACTTGCTTGCTTCAAAGGCGGCGCACGCTCGCTTTCCACGAAGTGGCGCACCTTGCAAGCGCGGACGTCACGAAAGCCGAACCTGGTGCGGGCATCACTTCTGAGATAGGATGATGCATTTATTTTCCAGGGTGCCTGCGAAGGCTGAATGCTGAAATAACGACTTTTTAACATTTCCACACTTTGCAATTCAAGATATTCATGATTGCTTTTAAAATAAATGCACCAAAAGCAAACAGATTACAAAAAACACGACATACACGTGCGTGCATGTGTGTGTGTGTGTTTGTGTGTGTGCGTGTGTGTGTGTGCCTGTGTGCGCGCGAGTGTGTGTGTGTGTGTGTTTGTGTGTGTGCGTGTGTGTGTGCCTGTGTGCGCGCGAGTGTGTGTGTGTGTGTGTGTGCGTGTGTGTGTGCCTGTGTGCGCGCGAGTGTGTGTGTGTGTTTGTGTGTGTGTGTGTGTGCGTGTGTGTGTGCCTGTGTGCGCGCGAGTGTGTGTGTGTGTGTGTGTGTGTGCGTGTGTGTGTGCCTGTGTGCGCGCGAGTGTGTGTGTGTGTATGTGTGTGTGTGTGTGTGCGTGTGTGTGTGCCTGTGTGCGCGCGAGTGTGTGTGTGCGTGCGTGTGTGTGTGTGCGTGCGTGTGTGTGCGTGCGTGCGTGTGTGTGTGTGTGCGTGCGTGTGTGTGTGTTATCGGTTCTTCTCTACATACCACTCACTTCTGGCGTGTTCTTATAAAAATGACAAACCCACTACTTTGACATTAGCTGTTAGGCAATGTTGACCATAGAAAATGTAGGATCAGCTCGACAAAAATAATTTATTTATGCGGTAACATCGCAAAAGGAAGCCCGGGACGCTCTCGATGAGGGTTTCCCTTACAGTGTTAGTCTGTTTACGGCCGTTTGGTTTAGAGCCTATTCTTATGGCACCACGAAACTGGACGCACTATAACCTATACGACACTGGAACTTAGTCGTATAGGCACTAGAACCTATACAACTATACGACACTGAGAACTTAGTTGTTCTCGCTTTCTGCGTGTTTTTTAACGTGTAAGCACTCTATGGCTATGTTTGCAGAACTTGTCCGCATAATTACGTCCGAACGAATGGGTTTATGCAAACAAGAATGATACCATCGGGCAGAGGATCAAAAAATCCCGTACGGGAAATCGGGGGGTTGAGATGGGTTGATTAGTTAATTGTTTAAAGCCAAAAACGTCCAAAAAGTGGGCGGTTTCGTGTTGCCACGAGCTTGTCCGCACTATTGCGTCTGAATGAATGGGTTTATGTAAAAAAGAGTGGCATCATCAGATAACGCATCAAAAAATCACGTACCGTAAATGGCGGGTTAGAGGTAGGTTAATTAGTTGATTAATTAGGGCACAAAATGCAAAAAAATTGGGTGGGCCAAATTTGAAATCGTCGGAAGCGTTGCACTACTTGACCGGAAGTGTTGGTGGAGCTTGGCGTCCAATTTCAAAACGAAGCGTGGAGCAAAGTTTGAAAACCCATGCTTACGCATTTATCCAATGTGGGCGCCGCAATGATCTCTAACATTTTTTTTTTGTAGTGAGCTCCGTTGTATTATGCTGGAGGTGGATGATGGAAAAAACGTGCGCATTTATGCGACATCGGGTCTGCTGTTTGCCTATGTTTAAACCTGTGGCACGCAACAGCATGGCAGTCGTATTGCGCCGTGGCCCGCCAAACGAGAAATTGCTATTGTCTGCCGATTCCGATAATGACTAAGACGCAAGACGTACAGAAGGGGATTTTGAGTAGTGCCCGTCGGCACACGTAGCAGTAAGAAAATCGGGAGGCATTGCTTTCTCCCCCAGCAACCTGTGCGGAGCCTTTTGCAACCTCGACGACCCCCAGTTTGAGTTTATAGTGTCGAACCTCGCAACACTACACGGGCTGCTTGTGTACAGTGTAGCCATGCCGGAGCTGCCTACCGCCGCCCAAACCTGAAAGTGAATAGGTTTTGCAGCCAGCGAAGTGATTTCTGGGCACAATGAAAACCATGCTGCGGCATGCCAATTGTTCGAAAAACTGCGCGATTGGATAAGTCGCCAAAGCTGAGTCGACTTCAGGATTTTCGCTGGGGTGGGAGCCAAAAGTCTTGCTATATATCACAAATGTCTGAATCAGTGAGTCGTTCGTATGATAGACAGTGGGTTGGTCGTTGAGTAGAGTACATTTTATTTTATTTACAGGAATGAGGAAGGGTTAGGTTGGAAGCGCCAGACGTGTGAGCGTATCCACCATTTAGCACCCTTTTACATAACGAAACGAAATAGTAACCGCTCACTGCGTTCAAAAATACTATTTACAAAACTGTAACATAGATATGATTTGACAGGACAGAGAGTTAGACCGAACAATCGTCCTTCTTAAGTTGAATAGAAAGTACCGTGAAGGATTGTGAGTACTACTGGGTCGGAATCAACTTGTACGATCAAAGTGTCGTTCGCTGCCCGTGCCACCCCAGCATCACCTACATATGTCTGCTTAAGACTGCGCATTGCTGAGAGCGGAAGCCATCGATCTTGGTGGCGTTGTCGTGCTTCAGCAGGATTGAAGTGGGTGAACTGGCTGTATACTTCGGCCAGGCAGGCGATCCTGGGTACTCGGGCACTCTGAAAATTTTTGTTAAGAAAACGTCTCGTGAGGACAGTGGAACTGAATTATAGCAGCCGCAATAACTCTGGTTACGGTCATCTGTAATCGATTTGACTTATATTATTTTTAGTACTGATGCGCTGTTCATGCCCGATTACCATGATAATTAGAGTCCTCAGGCTCACTCTAATCAGCAGCACTAGAAATCGGGACAACAACACACTGCTGATCTGATTGCGCAAACCTTCCAGCAAACAACCAGGTTTTAATGAGGGAGGTAGCCAAGCGCAACCAAAAAGATGTCGTTTTTGTGTTTGGTCCTAAAAAAGACAAAAATCCCCAAGTAACCTGTCCTCCAAGTGATGTGCTCATGACATAGGCGGAACCCGTTCAAAAATATTCCTAAACGACGGCAATGAGCTCTTTATGATGAGCATAATTTGAGATAGGTAACGTGTAAAAATTTGGTTTTCAAGTTAAAAGCAAATTCAATAAGAATGATAACTATTGTTATCCTTTGTCAACTTCATGGATGGAAGTTCGTGGAAGCATAGTTCTTAATTTGAAGGTATCCAGCGGTTTTGTGCGTTATAGATGCGCTGCGAACACAGGAATGCCTCGTTCTGCTGCGAGTACGTGAAATAAAAGCAAGAGTTCTGCAGAAGCGAGTGCAATATATCAGATGCCTTGGTTCTTGTGGCACTGAATCATGATGAAAACGACTCTGGGATAGCAAGAACGAATTATCATGTCTCTGCCGCGAACAAGAGATGATGAATCGATAAATCGATCCGGGAAAAACATTGTCGCACCACATCTTTAAGGAAGAGAAGTTGGTGACTATACACTAGGCTGATTTTATAATTTTATTGTTGGACCAAACTTTAAAATTGCAATTTCACAAAGCAGAAATTTTCCCTCCTCAAGGAATGTTTCCTTCACAACAAATAACCCTTTCACTCGGACTCTTAATGAAGTTTTAGTATATTCCTGCTGCTTGAGCAGAACTAAAATACTGATTTTCGCGCTAAGATTTTTCTTCACGGATACTTTTTTGCTAGAATGAGGGAGAAAATTCGGGAACCCATGTTAATAGTTATTTTTTGCCGAGAATTATAATAGCGGTCACTACTCTTTTGGTTCCGAAGCGAGCTGTTGTCCTGCGAAAAAGTGAAATCAGTTCCAGTGCTATAAAAAGAGCAAACCTTTAAAATAGGCGGCTTAAAAAAACCAGTTTCGCTAAAGCTCGAGTATGCTAAAGCTTGGAATAATGAAACATAATCAGCCGGAATTGAAATGCACTTTAACGCGTTATGCAAAATTTCAATGTGTTTACTTTATCTTCAGTTCAAATATTGGTAAGCACCATGGACTGCAATATTAGACTACTAAGCACCGCTATGTGGGTCCTTTCTGAAACTTTTGGAATTTTGGTAATGGGTTTGAACAGTCATTAAAAGCTTCACAGAAATAAGCACTATCGTCTTCCTTAAACCAAAGTGAAAAGTTCTGTCAAATTAAACTTCAGGTGAACTAAAAAACCTCAAATCAAGTTGCATTCCAGATATCTCTATTTAAAACGCACTTCTTCCTATGTTCTGAACGTGATTATGTGGAAAAACGTCCCAGGTAACCGATAGAATGGGTTGGGCATCAAGAAAAGCTGTATGTAGTACTATGGCTGATTTGCTATTTACAATTAGCAAAAGGAAAACTGTATCCAATGAGATATTTCGATCGCACGTATTTTGGAAAAGAAAGTCTATTTTGAACGGCTGATCATTTATATTTCTGCACATACCTGTGTAAGTGTCATTGCGAATTACGGGCTTCATACTTCAGCCTTTGCCTTTGACAAATAAGCAAGACGGTCAGCTTAAATTACTGCGAAATAAAATTTTTAAATAATGGTCCTGACACAGGCACTCGCGAAAGAGAGAGGCTCGAATTGAAGAAATGGGCACCACAGCCATTGTCCTTTTTTCAAGCTTATTGCTTATAAATGCACTTTAAAGAACGTCACCGACCCATATAAACCAGTGAACCTTTTCAATTGCCCAGTAATGTTTAATAGCAAAAAAAAATTATGTTCAGGCCATCCATCTTAAAGGTTCTGTCTCAGCATAGCTTGGAGTGCCCATGGGGGCAGGAGGTGGATCCTCATCAAAAGCGACCACTTAAATTTCTATTGCAGAGTTGTAGCCAGCCTGTCAGCCTTTCACCATTTCTCTTAAACACCATTCCACATTTTCACCCTCCCCATCAAATTTTTATGCTCCTCCTGCTCGGATTGAAAAGCGGAGGTCATCGATTGCCACTTGCGAACGCAGCCCAGATAGAAAGGCCAACCTTTTCTACTTGCATTTCGGAGAGCACTAAAGAAGGGCGGCATCAACCGACAGTGCCTTCCACTGTACTGAACAATACAAACAATTCTCGCATTGGCAGACACGCTGGCGCGGTTCGGGGGCAAATGCTTTCCCCTTCTTTGCTCCCTCTCGTTTTCCCAACAGTTTCTTTCCTTTTCTTTCTATTTCTCTTACTTCTTAAGCTGCTCGCGCTCTTCCATGTGAATGATGCTTAGACGAGATCTTTAGTAGCGGGGAATTCTTAGTTGTCGATCTAACGATAAAAAACAACGGCAGTAGGGTTTCCGACGGTTGAACATAGCTCACCCCTTCTCGGCGAACGTGGCGATCACCTTGAGCAGATTCTCAGACGCCGCGACGTCTTGGTCGGCGAAGTTAACGTGGTCCCGGTCCAGGAACGGCAACCCGAAAGTGTAAGGAAGGTCCATACCGTGGCCTACACCAGCCCAGGAAAGTGGTGCCCTCTTGGCAGGCCAGTGGCCGAACACGTACGTGTACACGTTGCCACCGCGAGATGCATGGGCAGCGGCCGCAGAATGCATGGGGCACACGAACAGTCGGTTGCCCAAGTAGCCGAAGAACTTGCGCCGAATCGAAGCCTTGCTTGCAGTCTCGTTCGCATCATCTTTCAACAGCGAGGACGGCACATCTTTCAACCACGAAGAGATCCCCTGCAGGATGCAAGCAACGTGGTTTTAAGCTTTAACTCAGCTGGTTATTCTTAGTGACTGTCTCGTTCACTATTCAATGCATCACTAGGGCGCGAAGTGAGTACCAGAATTCGTTTAAAAAAATGCGATATCTACTTTGAAAGTGTTCAGCAGTGGCGCACCGACCCACAGTGAAACGTGATGTATATTGGGCAGTGGCATCGTTACCTTAGGTATTCTTTGCCATCAAGACTCGGGGAACGAAGTCCATCGCTATGCTGTGAGCAGAAGGGAATATTGAAGAGTAAGGAATGGATACGTTACAAGGTGTTGCAAGACAACGCTGGGTTGGACTCCGACAGCTGTCCCAGATGCTAGTTTGACGAAACGTTCCAAAATGTGACCCATTACGTGCTCAAGAAACGGCATTGTACGTGGCACAGAAAATTGAAGGGACATTTGAACTCCGCCATAAGGACACGACGCGGCAGGGTTAACGATTATTTGCTAATTTAGTTTAACTAGTGCCTAGTTCTAACTACACAGACTCATTACCACACACCAGTACGCGTACCACACCAGGTTATAGACCACAGACGCACAATGTCTAACTTGAGCAAAGTCGAATGAACGCACATAGATTGGCTAGAGATAGCGTGCCAGATTCCCTGCCCAAGCGTCATGGGTTTGATTCCCAACTAATGGCAGCAATTTTCTTTCAAGCACAGTGTATTTACCTTAGATCCTCCTTAGTCATATCGACATTTCACTCATTGCTACGAACTGATGGTCACAATTTACCTTAAGTTATAACCATTTTCATTCTACAGCTCAACTTGTGTCGTGACCACCCTCGCGACCAATCCTCAACCAGATTGACAACGCGCACTGCTTATTTGAACGCACGCTCTAAGGCTCTTGCGTGTAAATCGACTATGACGTTGATACTTGCGCTCTACGTGAAAGCGCGTGCATGTGCGTCCACCCAGAGGCGTAAGGTTTCGTGCGAGTATGCTTTGAGAAGAGAGTGCAGCCAATGTACAATCGTGATAAAAAGTTTACGGGACACGAGTATGAAGGAAAAATATTATTTCAAAGCAGTCACGTAATTCAGTCCCTTGAAGACGGGAATATATGAGAGGACGTGCATGTTCTGTCAGCTGGTAACATTGCCAAGCGACGGCGTAGCGAGGTAGAGCTTTTCCCTCAACGCGAGTCCCGTAATATTTGTATCGCGACAGTACATATATGAGCAGTGTGATTTCTGTGAGCGTTTTTATGTGCCTACGCAAGAGCAAGAAGGTGTTTCTGCTTATGTAATTTAGTTTTTTCCTTTCTTCTCGTCTCCACATTTTTCTCATATCCTGGTTATTCTTTCCTCACCCTAGACGAATAGCACTTTCCGGCCCTTTATAGGGAGTGTAAATACTGGCGTGTAACATATATATCTTACTGTGATTGAGAATGGTCCCCCAGACAGAACATTAAGCGTGCAGCTTTGTTATTTTCAAAGCTTGTCTCTTTACTTTTTAGGCGTACAGTCGAGCCCATTTATATTGAACCTGGCGGTCGCACTGATTCTTCGATGTATCGGAGGTGTTTTGTACGCGATCTTCTCATGTTACAGAGAAAAATGCAAAGGCGGACTATCTAATTCCTTTACGTGCGTCTGCTTACTCAAACTCCACCCTACTACGGTGGTTTCAAAACTCATACTCCTCGGTGATGTCCTTGTTAAGTTGGCTTAGGGACGCTATGTAACTAATTGCAATGAAAGCGCTCGGGGTAGCAGGTGTCAGGTTAGCTCCCTCGCGAACCTGAGGGGGCCCCCTTGGCCCCTCAGGTTGGCCGCCTTGTGTATCGCGAAATATGGTGTTAACGCATCGCATTATACACACTATACATCTCCACGAACTCTCCCCACTGGTCCATTTTGTAGCGAAAGTTACACTAGGCTAGCAGAAGCGCATTTCGCGGAGCAGAGGAAAGGCCACTATTGTGCATGCGTGGTTACCATGGCAACCAGCTGCAGCCACACGTGTGCGCCGCACGCCGCAGTTTGCTGCACTGCACACGAGCAGAGGCGCGTCGCGCTGCTGAGATATAAGCCAGAAGTGATCCCCTCGCTCCTCAGACGATCACCGTGGAAGAATAAGAGCGGCCGTTCTCGTCACGGCAGCGGTACAGGCTCCGTGAAATTGAGTATTCAGATCCAGAAGTCGTCACAAGGCCTACCGACGGCGTGAAAACGGGGCGAGCAAGGCTAAGCGGGCGGCCGAGACACCCGAAGGACGAGAGGAACGTGTTGAGAAGAGACGTCGCCAAGCTGTTGAACGACAACGACAGCCTGTAGCTACCGAAATATCAGTAGACGAAACTGCTGTCGCTTTGTATATCCTGGCCTAGCTTGGCTAAGCCACTGCCAATTTTTTATATGAATGGGCGAGCCATCAAATTTACGCGCTGCTACGGTCATTGCGTTCGCTCCGTTCCTTTAGGACCCACGAGAGGACGCTAAAACATGTTTGTGCAAATGTGGTGACAAGTGGCTCCTTTTTATATATAGCGCCGGCTTAACTTACTTCAAGGAGAAAAGCAACACGCAGAAGGTATGCTAACAAAAAAATGAAAGTAATGTTGGCGAATCTTCCCTACTATACATTAAAAGGGCTCTTTGCCTGCAGAATCAATATTTGAAAGTATGCAACATTTATGTTGCCTAATAACTGTATTGTTGGGATTTTATAACTTGTTTCAAAAGAAGTTTTTAAGAAGTTACAAGCGCCGTAACTGACTCAATTCTCAGCTGGAATTTTCCACCACACCGATGTGTAAGGGAGGAAGGTGCGATTACAAGAAGAAAGAGAGAAAGATGTGCCGTAGTAGAATGTACTAGAATGAGTTCTACCCCATCGGGATCTGAAACGAGCACTTTGCGAGCTGCGCCGTTGAACAGCAATCATATGCAGTTTTAGTTATCCATGAGCCGTGTGCTACTTTTTTAAGCCTTCGCTGATGTCACGTGATACCCTGTCTGTATATTCGTATACACAAAGCCAATGCGCCAGCCTTCGTTTATTGTATTTTTCTCCTGTTGTACCTTTCATTTTAGATGCACTCCACTGAATCCCAATCTACAGGGCTGAACCTGTTAGTATACAAACCAACAATGCACAACTACGACTCACCTCGGTTAATGCCTTCTTGAGCTCCTCTCGCTCAACGTTGTCCAGATGTTCGGCAAGAAGCTCGGGTTTGGGTTCCTTCAATATGAACAGTGTGAGAGCCTCGTCAGACGTCACTCCTGTGAGGAGGTCCACGCCCGCGTCGAAAGAGCCGTCACGGACGACTACGGATGGCACTTCGGGCAAAAAAGTATCATGGTGCGTAGGCAGGAAGGGGAACAGCTTTCCGGGCACCGCTTGAAACGAAGCCAGCAAAAGCTCGTCGGCCGACCTGCAACGGTGAACGAATGCAGAGGAGCCACTTTTTTTGTCTGCACTCAGCTATACTGTCGCGGATACAGCCGGCCATGAGGCTCTCCTTTGTTTTTAAATGTTTTCTGAGAGCAAGGGCAACACCATTCGGTATTTATGCACATTAGATTGTTCAGTGGTGCTAGTGTGATCACTAGTGGCGTAGCCAGAAATATTTTTTCGGCCGTGCTAACGGTGTTATACAGCCCCGGTAAGAAAAATTTACATAGAAATGGAAGCTGCACCTAAATGATATCATAATAATTTCTCTGCTTTGTTAAAACGAAGGGTTAGCTCTTTCGTTCACTGTAATATCTACATAACAATACGAGTGCACGCAGGCTCCGAGGACTTGATTCGTAAAGAACATTTATTTTCTCACAAAAAAGCGTCGAACGAAAAATTGCGGCTATTTGCAATTTTCGCACATGCTATGCGATAAAAAAGCTTCTGATCCACAAATAAGGCAGCAACTGCGAACGAATGGCATTTGTCAAAAGCCGCTGCGGTGGCTCAGTGCTTATGGCACTCGGCTGCTGACCCAAAAGACACGGGTTCGGTCCCGGCCGCGGCGGTCGAATTTCGAAGGAGGCGAAATTCTAGAGGCTCGTGTACTGTGCGATGTCAGTGCACGTTAAAGAACCCGAGGTGGTCGAAATTTCCGGAGCCCTCCACTACGGCGCCTCTGATTGCCTCAGTCACTTTGGGTCGTTAAACCCCATAAACCAACCAGCCAGCAATAGTCAAAACTTCTACCCCATAAAAGTCCTCCTGGCTCGGCCACAGAGACGTTTAAAAAAATAGCACTTTTTCTTTCCGCGAGAATTTATGATAGTATGAAGATAATCCAAAGCATGAAACAGTAGGCTGAGGTGAAAAGGTATGTTTAAAATGATGAACAGCGCCCATAAGTAGAAGGACTGCTATTCGTATTACGACGGAAAAAAACAGTGATTCTTTTCTGCAATAACTTCCACTTCCTATTATAGAGCAGCGACAACGTAGTAGATCAATATTTCTGACAATAAAGCGATACTCGTCTCATTTTAGTACATGTGTATGGTAGGTAAATAGCATGGGCGAAAAAAAGGTCGAAAGGAAGGGGGGGGGGGAGGGGTTTCAGTGCTCAGAAAAATTAGGGGGGCGTTCTGACAGCGAAACACCCCCACTGGCTACTCCGGTGGTGACCACTGAGCAAGAAAACTGCGAAATTGCATCAAATAAGTACTCGTTGAAATCCCGTTGTCTTACAGTTGGTAACATAGTATTATCAGCGACTTAACTCGATTTCCGACTTCCGTGATTTCATCCTCATGTGCTTTAGAAACAGACCGTAAATTACGACGCGCCTGGAAGTATTGGCAAGTTCACGTAATCGACGCCACGTTGGGGCGCCGCCGCGAACTAGCTTAAAAAGCTTCAATAAAACGGAGAGTTGAGCTAGTTGGTTCATACTGCTGAAAAAAAAAAACAGCGCTGTACGAGGGACAAAGAAAGGAGAGGACAACAGGACCGGCGCTGACTATCAACAGAAAGCTTTATTAGAAAGAACACTCTTGGTTGTCGATGGAGTATACATTGCGTGTTGTTTCTAATAAAGCTTTCAGTTGATAGTCAGCGCGCGTCCTATTGTCCTCTTCCTTCTTTGTCCCTCGTCTCAGCGCTCTTTTTTTTTCCAGCAGTACCTCAAAAAGGACAACCACCTGCGCATCCATATTATCTGCGGCGTTGTGTATGTCTTCGGAATTAGGGCGTAAAAATATACCTTGGGAGGCTATTACAGCAATGTTTATCGCAGATATAACACCGAGATTGATACACAGGGGAGCTGTTTTTAGCCACTGGCATGAATATCACGAATTTGTTTCCAAAATCTACGTTATTTAAAAAGGGCCTCGGATACTGACCGCTTTCGTAGGCAACTGAGGACCTCATCGGGATGGGACGAAAGCGTCCTGTTGGATGAGTGGCAGCCGAGAATGGCGGCCATGACGTCACCCTTGGCAGTGCTCTCGTGTGCAGACTCCGTGACGTCCGGCGCGCTGACCACACCGCTCATCGCGACAGCCCTCCGGAACAGCCCTCGGCTCAGGGGTGACAGCATGTGAGCGTGGACGCTAATGGCACCCGCACTCTCTCCGAACAGGGCCATGCGTGACGGATCTCCGCCGAAATGCGCAATGTTGTTCTTGATCCACCTGCAGATAGAGGAGAAAGAAACGCCGTTTTGCCTTGGATTCAAAGGTCTCTCTCTGTCAGAATACTTGTGTAGGTGTATGTTTACAAGCCCTGCGACACAGTAACGAAATGCACTCAAGCACCGATGAGTATGTGTGCATCCACATCTATCTGCGTTTCAGTGTTATGTCACGTCCTATGTAAGATATTAACTGTAAATGAACACGAAGAGAATGTTCTTGCCGCATGCATGAGCGAATAACATGGGCCCGGAAATTTAGGCATTTGCCTAAACATGCCTATAAATGCCTAACCGGGGGATTTTTGCACTTGCCTGCCTTTTTGTCATTTTTTAGGAAATACTACCTATTTAACCGCACTGTTTACCTATAAATGCCTAAACCCGGCAGTTCGGTCCTCGGTACCGTTTTTCAATTTAGAGACATCTGTCTATGTATGGTGAAAGGCTCGCGCCGATGCACGCACAAAAGGTGCGGGTCTCGCCGAACGTTTTTCTCGAATTGTAACTTGAACGCAGTGTAACGAAGTGTTTAGCTCAAAGCGGAGCAAGAGGCGAGTTTGGAAATAGACCTGACCTACATTAGTGCAAACTTCTCAACATTGGCGGAAAGGATGACAGAGTTGGAAAAGGCTGGACTCTCAATAGATGAATTGTTGAAGGTAGTGGCAGAAGTACCAGCAGCACATCACGGACTTGAAGGAAAGGGCGCTATTGCTTCTACGAAGATGCAAAAATTGGTAGAAAAAAAATAGGTTCCTAGAAACAATTCCTTTATAAACTCTCATGTTTTAGGTTAGCGTCACTAAGTTCATGTGATGTCATCAAAAGCCTTTTAAAGTACAAAGCTATGCTTAGTGAAAAATGAAGGAGCTTCAAGTTCAAAAACCTGAGAATGCGCTTTATTGCTTCAGTTGAGAACTGCGTGCGCTCTGTGCTTGACTTACAAACCTTGTACTTCTGAATAAAGAGTATTATTCAAAGCGCCTATTTTTGCTTTATAGCGCCTATTTCAATATTTTTTAGAGCTATAGATGCCTGCCTATTTCGGGGTTCTTAAGTGCCTAAATTTCCGGGCCCTAGATGACCTTCGCGCATAGAGAACAAAACGAACCATACAAACTGATAAACCTCAGACAATAGAACAAGGAAAGCAGTCAGTATTAGCCAAAGAGAGCGTGATTTGCTAAAACAAAGCATTCTCTTATTTCGAACCCCGCCGCAGTGGCTCAGTGGCTACGGCGCTCGGCTGCTGACCCGAAAGACGCGGGTTTGATCCCGGCTGCGGCGGCTCAATTTCGATAGAAGCGACATTCTAGAGGCCCGTGTACTCTGCGATGTCGATGCACGTTAAAGAACCCAAGGTGGCCAAAATTTCCGGAGCCTTTCACTACGGCGTCTCTCATAGCCTGAGTCGCTTTGGGACGTTAAACCCCAGTAAGCCAAACCAAACCTGTTTTGAAACATTTTGAGCGTCTTTTGAATACACGCACGTTTTTACTTGTACAGAAAATTCACCTTTCAGTTTTGTGCTTTCAACTTATGCGCTAAGAGGATACTTCCGCTAAACCATCATAAAATCGAGTATTAAGCGGCGACCGCTCCATGTCTTTTGCTTAGCAGGTTACCGCTGCAGACACCCCAATCAGGGCTAACTAAGGAAGCATTATATAACTCTTTATTGACTGTTTTATTCCTCATTCGCTATTTTGTCCAACTTTCTGAGTGCATGAAAAATTTAGAATTATGACTACCAACCACGTTCACTCACGGGGTATACCGCTGGAATACTGGATGCGAAGACGAGGGGTTAAATCCTTGTCGTGACTGCCGCATTTTTAAACAGGCGCCCTTGTTGTGAGATATCAGACCAGCTTTAAGAACCTAAAACGTTCATAATCAATACCGCGCCCTAAACGAAATGACTTCTTTCTTTTCTTAGGACCTCCTTAATTCCTTACCTTACGGCGCGGTCCAGTTACCTAGCAAGAGTGGGACATTAGATGCCCTTAAATTTTCCTCACAGCTGCATTTAGTGTTGCCAAACCAAACTTTTAGCCTTTAGATTCTCCTTTTTTGTACCAACCGAATATTTTAATATTTATGCTTTGATTGCATAAAAGAGTGAACACATTGCTGACAGCTAACTAAGAACAGCTGGCTCAGAGGGGATGGGGGCAACAGCTGTGGAGCGGCGCATAGAATTGCAGGTAAACAAAAGTTTTGAAAGTTGTACACGGTGTTTGCTGTACGTTCCGGAACAGATATTGAATTTACCTAACATCATTTCAAAGCCAATTTATATTTAAAACACTGCAACATACGCGACTTGAAGTTACCGCTGCGGGGAGGGGAAGGGTGTCCAGGTGGGATCTCGGTCCTTATATTAGAAACACAAGTAACTCAAACTAGCCAAATTATATCTTCATTTCGCAGAACCACTATCAAGGCAGGCATTCGTTAGCAACAGCCAAGTAGTATCGAAAAAACCGTGAAAAAAAACTGACAGGACGATAATGAAGCTTGGTGCAGGAAAACTGCGAAAGCAGTTGGATTTACCCCAAATGATTAATTTGGTGCTTTTACTCTAGCAGTGGCTGTTACTATCAGGCGAAGCCCGAAGGAGAAGGTTGGCCTTTCTGAAGGGTTAAATTTACGTAAGTGGGTGAAAGTGTTTTTCAAGGGTGGCGTTGGATGAAGACTATGGGGGTGCGGAAGGGAGGTTGCAGATATGCCATGCTTCAGAAGGAGGATCTCGCTTTGCCACTGCGTCTTTCGATTCGATACCACCCTCGCTTTTTAATTGCGCTGCTGCACGGGTTTCAAGTGGGTAGAAGCCTTGGGGGGGGGGGGGGGGGGGGCGCTTCTGGCGGGTGCAGGCTGTACACGAATGACACCGTAATTTTAGTGCCAAAAAGCACTAATATAGGCCTTAAGAACCTCACAAAATCTTCTCTTGCGTGTATGGGCTAAGTATGTGCCTAGCGTGAGCGCTCTGTCCCGCACCACAGCCCGCTCATAGTCGTCTTCTACGCAGAAAGACTAGCGCGAGCGCTCCGTCCCGCGGCAATGCCTGCTCATCATTGTCCTCTACCTAGCACGGATGCGGAGGTTCTGACCCGAGCAAAATCATCTTTTGCATGTCGGCTAAAAAAGGACGGAGAATTGAATCAGCCATCATGTGTCTGCCTCAGTTCAGTCAATCATGCATGTAAAATCAGTAAAAGCAGTCCTGAGAAAAAAAAAAAGCCCATGCTTTAACACTGAATCCATCGTTTTAAACATTCCCTGTCATTTTTTGCCAAGAGCTACTAGTTTCATTGCACGAGTATAGATATGCAATCTTATTTCGAAACTGATTTCGTTTTAAAGCGTCACTATAAATGGGCTGTGATACCGCGCATACCCTGCAGAACGTCTAGGCGCTAGGTCGTACGCGCGTTTACCCCAATCGCACAAGTCTCTTATGCAATGCGACATGCTGGCGTGGATGGCCCGTTTACTTGAATATAAAGGCCTTCAATGTTCACAGCCTAGACACTTTCGAAGCGGCATGATATGGAAAGTGCGCACAGTAACAGGGGACGGCGCAAACTACACCTCGGCCACCCCCGATGACCACTACACTTCCCTACCTTTGTATACACACCGTGGGTATGAAAATGATATGCCTGATCAATAACAAAGAGGCAAAGGGCTGATGGAAAAAAATGAGTGTTAATAACTGTATGCGGCATTTATTCGCTAAGCTGCCCAATCCTGCGTCATGGGTTTAAAAAAAACCATCCCATGACGGAGGATTTGTCCCACGACGTGGGTTTTTTCACAACAAATACGACTTCTCGTATGCTTACCTCAGCGCTAAGTTCTGGTCCAGGAGTCCCATGTTTCCGGGCGCCTCCGGGCTTCCGGCGTTGAGGAAGCCTAGCACTCCCACCCTGTAGTTCATGGAGGTCACGACAAAGCCTGTCTTGGCGGCGATCACGGCGCCCGTGTAGTTGTCGTATGAGGCCGAGCCATAGGTGAAGCCGCCTCCGTAGATCCAGACCAGCACCGGCGCGTTCCTACTTCCTTTTTGTGTCCACACGTTCAGGTGGAGGCAGTCCTCACCGTATTTGACGTCGCCGGTAAAGGGCAGCCCCTCCAATGGCTGGGGACAGCCGCTTCGGCGGCTGGTAGCGTCCAGCGTCCCTTCCCATGCCTTGTAGGAGCGAGCAACAGATGTTAAACAAAAAATTCGTTTTTCCCTAAAATATTACTTTTTTTCTTCTTGTTTGTAGAAAAAAAACGGTGTGCATGTTTTAGATCAGACACTTTGCAATGAGTCCCTCGAAGAGAAAGAAGCCTTCACTCAATACCTAAGGCTTTTTGAGCGCTATCAGCCACAGACATTTGTTCGTTGTCTTGCTGAATCTAACGGGTGACAAGAGACTCAATGCTTTTCGATGCCTTTCTCGAGCAGGAAGACGATTATAATGCCTTATTAAAGGAGCATAATTAGCTGGACAAGTTGTATACTTTTAATGGTTTTTTTAGCTTCCACGTGGTTCATTCTGTGCACCTCAACAGGACTTCAAGATTTGGTAATGAGTTAACATGTGAAGGGTCTATGTGATCAGAAATGTTGTTCGCCATCTGTGATTAGCCAGTGGATAGGCTGTGAGTGGACTGATAAGACTATCCATATGAATTATTATTATTTATTATTATTATTTATACATACTGCAGCCCTATTGGGCTATTGCAGGGGTCGGTGTGAACAACAATGTAGAAAAACATGGAGCACAACAATGGCGAACATCTGAAACAGTATGAGTGAAATGCAAGAAAAACGGGAAACCTATTCAATAGCCGCTAAGAACAGCTCCAAAAAAAGAGAGCGAGTAGAACCGGGTAAACAATTCCAACATTCGGTTACACGTGGAAAGAAACTGTATTTAAAAGTGTCCGTGCGGGCAAAATAAGGCATTATGTCTAGCCTGTGGTGACTTCTAAGTTTTAGATGGTTCAGCAGGGATTAGGTAATCATTTGCAGAGGTCCGGCAGGAAGAGTTAATAATGCAATACAGAAATTTTAAAGACTCAGGCCTTCGTCGAGAGGAAAGTGGTTGCGGGCCTAGTGATGAAAGTCCTGTGGAAGGCGAAAAATCTCTACCAAACTTGTTGCATATGAAGTGAACGGCTTTCTTCTGCACTGCCTCGATTTCGTTAATTTCGCGTTGTTTGTGCGGGTTCCAGACGGGGGGGGGGGGGCGTATTCAAGTAGCGGACGGATTAGCGATTTAAATATTAGTAGCTTCGTATCTCTAGGAGCAGCTTTAACTGTGCGACAGAGGTATCCTAACTTTTTAAGTGCCTTTGTGGTCATGAAATCTATATGTTTGGACCATGACATATTGGGTGTGAAAATAAGACCAAGGGATTTGTACTGACTAACACTCTGGATGGGAGTATTGCTAATTTTGTAAGTAAACACGGTAATTAAGGATATTGGCTCGGATATATCAAACTTATGTATTCCACCTTGGCTATAACGCCCTTTTATGTTTTATGTTCGCAGATAAAAATCCTCCGCATGGCACCTCGGATATAAGAACTTTAATGTGTGAACCTTGGCCGTAAAGGGCTTTTGCATGTTACCTTCAGTACTTGTAATGCCATGAAAGCTTATGCGCAAAAAAAGACGACATGAAGAGAGAAGAGACGACAGGACGAACGGAAACTAACAACTGGTTTATTCAGAAGTTGACACCTCTAAATATAAGTCGATGAGGTGCACGCACGGCGGATACATCCACAGCATGCCTGGTAAACGTGATAACACCATCATACCCTACAATATAGATCTCAACAAAGCTGGCTTGCTTCTAGCGTACAGTGAAACGGACGCGCAGAGCGGCAAGCCACGTAGAAGCGCTGCCAGGGGAGGGCAAATTTTTCTACGCTTCCGTATTCATCTTCGTGCCCTTGCTCAAATAACGAACTCTACAGAATTGCCAATCTGCGGCCCGCGTGTCCTAAATAGCTTAGGGCCGTATTTGTAAGCCAACCTAAAACATCGCATCCAGAACCGGTATTCCACATGAACCATGCTCGGCCAGTTGGTCGCACAACCATGACATTGTTATTGTGCCAGGAACTTTTAGGAATATTCGCCCTATCTTCTCGAGTTGCTTTAATTACGGGGAACTTAACGGGAAATAGTCTGCTATTGAAATGTCAAGGACCCTCAAAACCACTGCAGGAAAAAAAGCGGCACTAATGAAAGTAACATAATATACGGTAATGGAAAAACAGTTACACAGTGCGCTTTCGAAAAGGCCAATGTGCCTAAAATATTGAGTAAAATTAAATAGCCACTTTTGGAAGGCTGTTCGACAAAATCACTCTAAACGAACTTTTTATGTTTACCTTGGCAGGAACAGGGGGCTTAAAGCGTAGTTTTCCGACGGGTGGTTGCGCGTAGGGTATGCCGCGGTACTCTTCGATGGTGGTACCCAAGACCTCAATATTGCGCCCGCGCACAAGGCCAAGGTCGGTGGTGCGCTGAACGTCAGAGGCAGTGCATAAGAGCGCCTTTAAGACAAGCGCCAGCATTACAGGTCCGATCATGCTGATGGTCATTCTCGCCTCCTGAAAGGCAACGGCAACAATCATTTTTAAGAAGGAGATTACAGTGGTGCTCTGTATCTCTACGGCTGTCTCCATTGCTTTCCTGTGAACATAATTATCCTCTTCATTAAGCTAAGAATGGTTTTATTGTCCAAAGCATACTCAGAGCTTCACTGTGCTCGAACAACGCAAACCATACGCGAGAAGAGGTGGCCGGAAAAGCTGGACACAGTGTTCGGGAAGCAGCCCTCGTTGCAGAAATAAGAGAAGTCAGAATATTCATACTCCACCTTGGGAAATTCCCCTTTATACTTGAGCGACACTGCTCCCATTTAGAGTTATTGATCAATTCGCTCTCGCCCTACCATAACCTTGCCGTCCCGGTTAGCTCAATTGGTAGAGCCACTGCTCCGGTGAGGCGCTGGTCCCGGGTTAGAACCCGGGCCAGGACACATTTGTCCTTAACTGTGAGACTTCTGTGCAAAGTGTATGGTTTTTCTCTGTAGCCGTATGGCTGTGCCTGCGGAGAGGTCAGTGAGTAATTCATTATTAAAAATGCATATCACTTTCGGGAGTTCCTTTAAACATTTGGCATTTACTGTAGGTAGGTCTAGTAAAAGACAGGCAACAGCACAGAAACAAGGTGACTAAGTATAGCTCGCAATGCGGCAAAGTGCACACAAATGGCGCTTTCTTCATCTCGTTCCCAGCTTTCCTGGAAATTAGTAATTAGCGGCATCTGTACAGTACCAGTAGCCAACTCAACTTTGCGCAATAAAACGAAACTAATTTAAACTATTAGTTTTTCCAAAGCTATTGAGCCCCGAAAGGTTCTCAGCAAGCAAGGTGGTTTCTGTAACCGGCATTTGCTCATCGATGCAAAATCTGAAAAGCAATCGCCATGTAAGCGAAACCAAAGAAACCGAAGACAATACGTCTTTCTTAGGCGGGAGCCATCCGGCTATGTCCTGTTACGTCTGATGTGCCCCGGAGGAAGTTTTCTCGCATACGCACTGTCTACGTTATATAATAAAAAAATTGTTCGCGAATATTGTCCAAAAGTCCAGACCCTGTTGGAATGCGAAGACAGGATATTATTTTGCGAAATCTCTACTGCTCAAATTCAAACTGACTTCGATGCTACCCTTGCTAGCATAGCAAATTTGTGTGGTCGCCAGGGCATGGTTATGAATCCGAGCAATATTGTTCTCTTCTACATTGCTCATGCCTCGATACATTACTATGAAACGCGCTCAGATTCTTTGATCTTCATCGATAAAGGTAGTTTCTGGGGTCAAATACGAATTAGCGACCTTACTAACAATCACTCTTGGAACACCCACGCTGACAATATCTGTTCTTTGGTCTTGAGAAAACTTCTTCTGGAAGCACAGCCTTCGGAATTTTTACCGCAAAATTAGCTCATTTGTTACACTTTTTGACAAGACGAAAAGTAGAATACGCTTGTGTATGTTGGGATCTGATACCAATGACTTATAAAGAAGATTGAAAAACGGCAATGAAAGCATTTAGGTTTGTGTACTGAACCTAATAAAAAACTAGTTCTTCCTCAGAAATAATGCAATGTCAATATTTTCATACCGTTGAGCGAAATTAATTATTTAGATTTGTAGTCCTCACCACTGAGCCTGAACGTGGGCTTGATTCGTCATCATATCGACTAATTTCCACTGTATGGAAGCACTCGACCTTACCACCACTCTCGTCAATTGTTGTCATACTTCACACGCAAAGATTTATGTTTTACGTTCTTTGCCGCTTTTTAAAGAACTGGAACTGTTTTACTGTGCCAGTTTACCTCCCGACAAGCTAACACTCAATTTTATGTGCCATGCCTTGTAGCTACTTGTGAGTAGTGAATGGCCTGTAAGTAGCAAGTTTCTGTGCAGGTTAGTGTGTTTTTTCCATACTATTTGAAGTGTCTCCCCCCTGGTTGGACCAAGCATGGTCTGCAGTATGAGGAGAAATAAAAGAAAATAACAAGCTGACCTTAAAAATGATTCTTCCCAAGGAACAACTATTTGCGACGGCCGTAGAAAACCCATGGCATATATCAAAAATTACAAATTCGTTAGGTGATTTCAGTGTAGAGCGCTACGCGGCGCCAAATGGAAGGCACGGAAACTATAAGCGTTTACCGAGGGCTTAGTGGGCCTCTGTACGCTGGCATCGAACTTCCCTGCAAGAACAGCGACTCAAAATTCACCTCTTTTAGCTATTTTTCCCCCTAAATCTTTAAATTGAAAGCAAAAAGAACACAACGCATGCATAAAATATGCTGCTGTATTGAAAATATGTCTGGTGAGTCACAAAAGGCTTTGGTTTTGTTATGAACAATACATTCGTATTCCTGTGAATTCGTATTCCTGCATATTCCGACATGCCGCAATTTTTTTTTTCGCTGTGCCTGGCAAACCATCTCTCTAAGATTACAAAAAAGATGGATTTAGAACATTGAGTTTTTTTTGCCTTGATTGGGAAGGTTGCTATAGTCGCAAAACACGTTTGGTATAAATTGAAATGACAGCAGTTAGAATCTCTATCTTTTATGCTTAAGTCAGTCTTGAGCCCGTTTTTTGGGGTGGTTTGTTGCTCTATGTAACAGAACGGCCAAACAATATAAAAATGCAATCTTTGAGCACTTAGAACACAAGGAAGAAGACACCTCAATTACATCAACCGACAACATCCACAGTGCGCAAACAGGTACGCTAGGACATCGTTCACAAACAGCTTCAATCGGGTCGTTTTCTATTTCGACATTATTAAAATGATGCAGGGCAGAAGTGCGTAACTGGTTAAAAAAGGACGCTTTAAAAAGCTATCTCTCTTTCCAAAGTAAAGGTTTTTAAAACTCGACCGGCTATTTTCAGGCATCCAACTAGAACCTAGTCCAGCTGAGGTTGCTAGAGCATCATTACCTCAATAATGTCAAAGTGCATTCTTTAAAATCTTATCATCCTTTTCATTATGTTTAGCAGCTATTGCAGACCGCGAAAAGCACTTAATGCCTACGAGCATTGGCATATCAAATGGCATGCGTCATCATTTTTTACTAGAAAAAAACCTCATTATGTGCTAGTCTAAAAGCCGGCTTTTTAAGGGTCTTGATTTAAAAATACACAGGGTTTATTTTTCTCCCACTCACGCCGACTTTGAAAAGAAGGTAAGGTAGACCGAACTACGCAGTACAGGGAACCGAGTTCTGGCTCGCGACACATGAAATGATGATTCGTGGATAGTAGACAGCCATTCTGAAGATATACATCTATCCTGACATAGAAGATCCTACATATATACACAAACAATATATGCAAATAGGAGAAAAAAAACACCAGAAAAAAATAACAATGGAGTACCCTGAAACACAAGAGTAGAAAAATACTTTAAGCTTCTCGGTTCAACTAACAAAATGCAACTTTTAATGCCCCGAGAGGTTAAGTATAGTCTTCGTTACCCTTTGTGGTAAATGTTTTCAACAAATGAGGCAATGAGAACTGTAGCGCTTGTCTTCAATAAGTGATTGGTATGCGTGGCAGAACCCGTTTATCTCTGCATCGGGTGAAGACATATTTCTCTTCTGGTTTTAATTTAGGAAGGAACGAGAGAAGAGCAGAAAAGCAGTCTTTATGGGAGTAGAGAACCCGAGAGAATATACCAGTTGGTATTCAAAGAGGACATAAATACGAATAATACTGTATTGAAGGAAAAATATAGGCAGTATGGGCTCTGTAACTGGCTCCGGCCGTTAATCTAATCGCTTTCTTTCACAGCAATAGTAATTTGTTGTTTTTAGTGCTTGACGAGGTGGCTCAGACGAAAAGGCATTAGTTGACATCAGACTGTAATATTGCAATGTAGATTATCAGGTTTAGATTTGGAGGAAATTCTGAGCTAGAAATGCAAAGAACACCAACAAACTTTGATACTCTCTTTTCAATGTACGTTATGCGTACTGCCCATTTCATGTGGGTATCAATAATGACGCCCAATATTTAAAGGTGTCGGCAATTTCTATTCAGGCAAAGTTACTGTAAATTTGAAAGGTCGGAAGAAAACTGCTTTAGGTTTCTTACTATCTACGACAAGTCCATATGACAGGCACCACCTTTTTAAGGGCTGACGACCGCTGTTTCTTCTTTTCAATAGATTATCTGTTGATGAGTCAGTGAGCAAAGAACTTGTGTCATCCCCATACACAACATATATAACATCAGAGGCTGTTTGAACAACATCGTTAATATAAGCATTAAAAAGAAAAGCACCCAGAAAGCTACCCTAGGGATCTCCGCATTGTATAGGTTTTAAATCAGATCGGTTACCATCAATAAAGCAAGCCAGTTCTCGCTGGCTTAAATACAAGCTAAACAAATTAAGACACTATCCGCAGATACCGTATTTTTCTAGTGTGTGAAGTAATATTGCATATTGAGAGATTAAACGCCTTACCAAAGGATACAAATATACCTAGTGTTGTATTCTTGCATTGAACACTCCCTAAAATAATTTCCTTTTGCAACAGTTAAACAGACTTTGTGGACCGTCCTTTAACAACCAAAAAGACTGTCAGGTAATAAAAAGCATTTATTGAAGGAGTTCTCTGTTCTTTCAGTTATAACTTTCACTGGGGTTTTTGAAAAAAAAAAGAATCGGCGAAAGGGAGATTGATGGGTAGTTAGATAATTCGTTCTTGTCTCCTGCCTTAAAGATAACTGTCCCTCCGCTCTAACCCCTCATTTCCCTCCTCAATCACGATTTTTTCATCTTCTGCTTTTACACATGCACTGCACATCCTTCTAATATTTCTCAGAAGCTTTTAGTTTTCACATTCCTACCGCCTTGCCCTGTCTTTGACGATTCCAGTGAACAAGCCCGCCTTTTTTCTTCTTCCTTCAATTCACCTTTTTCTCCCCCCCCCCTCCCCTCCCCCGTTCGTATTTCGCTCGGCCATGCTGCGTAGTTACTTTGCCTGAGTTTTTCAGGTCAACGCAGCTAGTCATACAAATTAACCTATCTCGGCTGGACACGCAGGCTTTCAAGACCAAGTTCGCTATCTCCCCACGTACCACAATGTCTGATTCCTTTCTGCTGAACTGGCCTTTTTCTCTTCACAGTTTTGCCAGTCAACCGGTTAATCCTCTTTAGCAGCCATCATGCCTGGACAAGTTTAACCCTCCGTATCCTAACACCCTTCCACTTCATGTCCTCCTCCCCCTCAGCGAACCTTCCTCCTCGAAGTGAAGACCTTATTTAAACCCCGCCAGTGATGAACGCTTTGACAGGTAGACAGGCACCTTGATGCTTTCCCCTCCTTTGTTTACACTGTGAAGGAGTAACTTGTCACAGATAGTATATTAAGGAAACGTGTACCCTATTTAGGACAGAACATGCAAAAAAAATACAAATACCAGTCTGCAAACGCTACTCCGAAAAATTCTCAACAAAAATACAAAAACAAAACAGGGAGAATTGTTTGACGCATCTAAAGCGCATTAGAAAAAAAAGAGAGAGAGTTCTTTGCGCAATGCGTATCCTGTCGCTTCTTTTTTTGACTTTACTTTTTAAGTTACGAACTTTTGAAGTAGACCAAACATCATCCGACATCATTCTGTACTGAAAAAAGAATCTTTAATTTAGATCTGTAGTATTACACCGAGCATACATATCCCGAATTATAAAACTGTAGATACCGTGTTTAATTCAAAATTTCTAGATGAAGAATCCCACCAGCAGTTGCTTGTGTACATCCACTTCAAGCCAAAGGTCTCTTTGATATGCTTCCTGTTTGTATTGTTCAGAACGAGCTGTGGCCAGTTTATTCCCACAAACTTCCTAAAGCCATTCGCAAACAACACACTGGGCCACACCCAACTACGCTTGTCTTCTCTTGGAATTCAAAACGTTTTCCTCACTGCCCATAGGATCTCTTCTCTTCGCGTTACGTCAATGGCGATTCCCATTTATGCTTCTCAGTTTTAGCTAGGACATCCCTGAATCGAGTTTCATCACTAACTTTACTCTCATCCAGTTGTCTTTACGCTACACCTTTCTTTTTTCTTTCCAGAGCTCACTGCGCTGCCGCCGACTGAATTTCAGCCTTTTCTTCCGCCCTTAAGTTCCCGCCTCAATTTGGGCTATTGCTAAGATAACATTAAATACTTTCTCAGTGAGAAGTACCATTAAAATCCTATTCATGCCTTCAAAGCCCTTGCCAGATGCACTCCAATCGTTTGCTATGGTCTTGGCTATTGCGTTCTTGTGTTCGGAATCTACGGACTCTTCCTTCCGTACTAGATGAAGAGATGCATTCCCTTGGGGGCTTTCAATACTTCGCTAAGTGCGGTAATTTTTTTTCCTTGCGGGCATTTGTATAATAACCCGAGAGTGTCAGAGGCCCCTTTTTTCGATAATCCGGCGTTATCGTTGTCACCGTTGTGAGCCAAAAATAGCGGCCGTGGATCTCGCAGGTGGTCCCCGAGAGAGCCGCCTAGGATGTAGCTGGGCCACCTAGGTCACGTGACCTTGCATCGTCATCACAACCTGCCCACCGGATAGTGAGAAAACTGCACACCATGGCAGGTGGCAGCTAAATTAATAATTGTTCGCTCGGGAAGAGTAACCATGGGCCGCACAAGACCCACTGCTGTGACCACCTGACATCTCAGGGCAATGGCGCATATCTTAACCGCTGCAACAGTGCGCCAGGTGGGATATGAGAACTCCCAGGGATCTGTGAATGTAAAGCAGGGAATGACCTTCTGCATATGCGAATTTGCCTGAAATAATTTTATTTGAAGCAAAAATGTGCTTAATTTATCTGTTACTTTCGCTAAACTCATTGCCACCGCACATGAATGTTCCATTGCTTTTGTAAGTGCTTTCTAGCTTCATGCTAACACATTTTCTGTATAATTTTATGGTAGTTCTTCTCAGTGATTGTAATTGCAGATGTTATGATTTTTTTTTTTGGATGAGACATGCCGTTTCATTGCTCCTATGATGCTATCAAGTATATAGGGGGGCCTCCGGCTTTGTCAAGCTGTCGCCTGTGACAGCTTTTACTGCGAGTCTCCCGCGCCATGTATTCATTAGGCGCAAATAAAACCATTATTATTATTGTTATTATTATTATTATTATTATTATTATTATTATTATTATTATTATTATTATTATTATTATTATTATTATTATTATTATTATTATTATTATTATTATTATTATTATTATTATTATTATTATTGTAACGACGAAGAAGTTCCTGTTCAAGCGAAGACGACGACGAACTTCTGACCGTTGTGTTGAGCGGCATTGCCATCGCTTTGTGTGTGTGCTCGTGGTGCTCGACCTCTGTGTCTACGAGGCCCATTATTAACCCACTATGCTACCGCGTCATACCCTTAATGAGGACCTTAAGGGTCCCCTCCACTTTTCACTTTTCTCGGTGTTAATTTTCCGATGCTCCTGTCCGCGTCATGTATCGTGCACTGCTATTCTACCCAGGAGTTACCTAGCTCGGCTATGTCGTGAGCATATCGCAGGTTACGAATGCACTCTCTTTTTATACAGCGCACCATACCACATTTCTCCATTTCTTCAAAAGCGTGTTTATAAAAGTGTTCAACTGTGAGTCAGTGCACGTCTCATCAATTCGATACCTTCATTACGATTCGCCCGTTGCTTTTGTGACGTGGCTGAGTAACATTAATTTCATTTTAATTAGCTGCATAAACTGGGATACGCACAGTCGAGAGCAGCATCAACATATTTCGAGTAAGTCAGTAAAATGAGGCTCGGAGTTTGCTCTTTCAGCTTCGGGCTGCAGAAGTGATTAATGTGTGGGACAGCTACTGTGGGACAGCTAAAGTGTGGGGCAGCTACACGGATTTCAAAACTTTTAATGAATTTCAGTTTGTCTTGCGTCCGCTTTGAATAATACGAACACATATTTGAAGACACAGCGTGGGGATGACCCACAAAGAAGGAAAGGGCGCAGGATATGACGTGTGACGTGTGAAATGAAATTGCATGCACTGTACCACAATTCGCGCACGAAGATATAAATCTCCATAAAGTGGCCGTTCAAACGTAGTTTACTTAGTTTAGTTTACTGCGGTTTAACGTCCCAAATCGACTCAGTCTATGAGGGACGCTGTAGTGAAGGGATCCAGAAATTTCGACCACCTGGCGTTCTTTACTGACATCGCACAGCACACGGGCCTCTAGAATTTCATCTTCATCGAAATTCAGCCGCTGCGGCAGGGATCGAACTCGCGTCTTTCGGGTCAGCAGCCGAGCCCCATAGCCACTGAGCCACCGCGGCGGGGTACACCGATCAAATCAAGCATATATGAAGGTTGCGAAAAAGCGGCTGGGCACATATATTTGTAATGTTAAAATGGCCGCCTTTTTTACGGTTTTTAGTGCAACTAAGAGTGAATATTTGATGGCGAAATGGAACTCCACATACAGCCGCCGCTGTGACTCAGTGATTATGGCGCTCGGCTGCTGACTCGAGGTGTAATAGTGGAGGATCGGATGCTGGGCGATGTCAGCGCACCTTATAAAACATCAGATGGCTGAAATTTTCCGGAGCCCTCCAATACGACGTCACTCAACCTGAGTATTTTTGTGATGTTGTACCCCATAAAACAAACCAAACTGTACATACGACGTTTTCAACTAGTTATGCTTAATTCGCTGTCGCATTTTCTTCGACCACTAAATATCTCTCTTTTGTAGTACCTCTAGGTTGCGTTTTACCTCTGGTTGTTAACCAACGGTAGTGCCATTAGGTATGTCACCCGACGTATTAACTGGCAGCGGGAGGGATGCATAAAATATCCACTTACTACTGCGACGCACAGAGTGAGCCCAGCCGAGCGCGACCTTCGGTCCCGACACAATGAGCTCGGCACACAAGGAAAACTATAGCGCGGCCAAGAATAAAGAAGAAATATACCAGGTTTATGGAGGTAGACAGCCAGTTTCCTCTTCGGTTTGATTACGCTTGGCATGTGTCCAAGGCAGCGTTGCAAACGAGAGAAAAAATCCGAAAGGCAAAGTGATGACTCGTTTTCATCGGCAGTTGAACTTGTCGGGGTAGTTTGCCCATTCTAGATGCGAAGGAAGCACTGCGCGAACGAGACACGGACAGCGAAGAGGCAAAGACGCACGCACACATTTCTTTACCGTCCGTGTCTCTTTCGCATGTTTGATGGGGCCAGTCGTCTGAAAGAAGGCGCATGTTTTACCAAGATAAAAACACAAGAAGAGTCATAGTAAACCATACGTAAACCCTACTGCGCAGGACTGCGTGGCACAGCGGAAATGAAAATTCGATAGCTAATCCTTTCATTTTGTTCGCGGGTATTGTGTATTTGGTGATAAGAAAAAACGCGTTTCGCATGTGCCTCGGTAGTTGCAACCGGAAATACAGAAAAGAAGTTGAATGGTCGTTCTTTCGGTGAACACGTGAACATATTTCCTCTACGTCCTACAAAAAAAAAATAAATTGTTTCCTAATCGCTTATGTTATCTCAGGTCGTGTTTTTTAAAGATACAATTTAATTCACATTCAGTTCATCAACTCTCATGTACTTCCTCTCAGTGTCGCAAGTTGTGCGAGAGAAGGCCCTACTGATCGTGGCAGAAAAACGTCTATAGGAACGCTTGCTTGCACCAACACGTCCCGCGCGCTTATTTCACTGTCCCACCTGCTCCAACCGATGACGTAGCACAAAGCCACGTTTAATACGCCCGACGAGCATTACCGGAGCTAATGAAACCTTGGCAAACCAAATAGGCTCCGACTGTACAGTAGATTTGTGGAGAATAGTCTGAGTGAGTCCGGCGTACTGGGTACTCCGGCAGGAACGTGGCTCGTGTAGCACCGCTACCACGTCGTCCATGTATGTGATTGGCCTTTCGCTTCCTTAAATATCCTCGTTTACCTCGCGAATGACATTAAAGGGAAACTGAGGATAACTGTACCATTTATTTTTTGTTAGCAAAATCTGATAGGCGTGTCATGGCCTTGTTATCACTTGTCAAGCGGCAAAAGATGCATTTATTGCTTAGAGATTTCCATTCGAAGTTGAAAATCATTTTTCCGACACTTTCATTCGCCCTCTGGACTCTGGTCAAGAACTAGCCAAAAATTACATCAATTGACTTAAACATGAACTCCGTGATTGCTGCGGCCAGTGGTGCAGCCTTGCAGTAGTCGAAATGACAATTACCGCTGGCTCGCCGTCGAAGGCCTCTATCGGATGTTGCTACCGTCGATTTCTATGCGTTTGGAACGGCGGTATGGTGGATCCCACTCGCGCTCCCGACATTAGAGTTCTTGCAAAGAACTGCGGCCTGCACTTCAGCGCACTCAACCCAAAAAATGCGTGCGATGCTTTTGAGGCACCAAGTTGGCAAGATATTTCGAAGGCAGATGAGTCGACAGCTATGGCAGCAGGTGCGTGTGGCAGGTGCTTGACAGGTGTGTGTCAAGGCTTGAACATTGTACGAGGAGCTTCTTTGAAGGACATTTATGGAGTTCCTCTCCCGCTCCGAACTTGTAAATCGAGGCTCGTCCAAAAAGAAACGACGCGGGCATGCAAAGCGCAAAGCCGCGAAGCACCAATGCATACCGAAAATTGCCTGGCCGCCTGTTGCGGCGCAAAGTGTAGGTTTTCATTGACTTCCAAGATTTACGATGCCTTTTTTCTGTAGTTTTCATGTAGTAAAAGTTCATTTGTTGCACCGGAAAAGTATGAGGCCGGCACGATGAAGGGAGTGATGGATTTACTAGCTTGAGTGCTAAGATGTGAGATGGCGTACAGCCGAACAGTGCGAGAGTCGAGCTCCATTCGGAGGAACTTCGGTGTCATCGTCTTCGGCGCCTGGCGCTGCTCCTGCTGCGTCAGGCCGCTGTCGCTGCTGCAGTAGGCCCCCCGCTAGTGAAGGAGTCCGGTGAAGCTGAGAGCCGGAATGATACTTTCCGCTGCTGAGGGGTAACGGGGAAAGATGGCGGAGGAGGGCAGCCGGCCCTTTGGGGCAGAGAAACCACACATGTAGAGCCAGTGGGCGGGGCGTCTTCTGTGAAGGCTTGCTTCAAGCGGTCGACTGAAATGGTGTCAGTGCGCCCATGAATGTCCACGCTAAAGAACTTCGGTGTTCTGTCGAGTACGCGGAATGGGCCGTCGTAGGGCCGCTGAAGCGGCTTGCGGACAGTCTCGGCGAACAAAGACGTGTGTGCAAATCGCTAGTTCAGATGGAACGTGTGAAGATGCCCGAGACTGGCTTCGGAGATGTGGCGCTCGAAGATGACGGCAAGAATGGCGGAGCTGCGACACGTAATCGGTAGGGTCGGGACTTGTGAACAAATCGGTGGGTTCGAAAAATTCGCCAGGAAGACGCAGGGCCGAACCGAAGACAAGTTCTGCTGGAGTGCAACGAAGATCTTGTTTTAGCGTAGCACGGAGGCTGAGCAGAACCAGTGGTAGGGATGCAGTCCAGTGGGTAGTGTCGAGTTGAGCTTTAAGGGATGTTTTTAGCCAACGATGGAAACGTTCGATCATGCCGTTGGCGATGGGATGGTAAGCGACGCCGCAACGTGGTGAAACTTCTGCGCCTGGCTAGTGATGCGGCCCATAGTGAGCTGGCTGTTGACCGGAGCGAGCCAGAGCTGAGGATCGGATGCTGAGAACTGGGCAAGCCGAAGTAACAGCGCAGGGACTGCGTTGGAGGGTCCGTCACCAGGCAAGGCGGAGGGAACGAGCCGAAGGAAGAGGTCGTGTTTCGCTGAGTTTTAGAATGCTGGCAAGCCAGGCAGGCACGGGCTCAGGCGCGCACGTCTTTGTTGATGCCGGGCAGGACGTAACGTTTTGTGAGAAGATGCTGCGTGGCGCGAATTCCGGGATGGGAAAGGCCATGGAGGCATCGAAGACAAGACGCCAAAAGGCAGAGGGGAACAAAGGGCGTGGAGTGCCGGCCGAAGTGTCGCCGATGATTTGGACGGGGCACGAAAGGAGGAGAATTTCACGGAGAACCAGCGAGCCAGGGTCTTTGCGAAGGTCCGTAACTTCCGATTCATGTTGCTTTGCTTTTGCGAGGGCGGCCAAGTCGATGTTTGGTGATGGAGCAGCAGAGGCGAGGGAAGCAGGGACACGTGACGGAGCGTCCGCCAGGGAATTATCGAGACCCTGCACATATCTGATTTCGGTCGTGAATTCTCCCACGTAAGAAAGGTGCCAAATTTCATAAGGTGAGAATTTACCGCACCCCGATTTGATGGCAAAAATGAGTGGTTTGTGGTCGGTGACAATGTGGAACTGCCGACCTTGTAGGAGGTGATTGAAATGTCGCACGGACATGCACAGTACACGAAAACAAGGAGAGGCAAAGAACGTTGAAAGGAATGCGAATCAGAGGGCATGAAATGCTGAAGCCTTCCGCGTGAAATCGTTGGGGACACCAAGTTTTCGCGGCAGAATGTCGCTTCTAATTTCAGTTCTGCTTGGCTTCCAGCTTCCTTACAAGGACACGGGGGTTGACAGATCTTTGCAGTACACGGTGTGTAAAATGTCTCCAGTCCACATAGTTCGTTTTTTCTGGTCTAATAGTGGAGGTCTTACTGCACTCGTGAAGTCAAAAATAATTGAAATGTTAGAAGGAAGCCATTCCTTACCATAGAGTCCTTTGGAACTGCATGAGCGCCATAAGGTCCGCGCTACATTGCTTAAAAAGAAAACTCGTACGTGCGGAAAAGGTTTTCATTTTGCAATATAAAGCATTGTGGAAAGCATTGATTTCAATTATTTCGGTTTTATTTTTTTTCTCACTGTCCGTGATTCAATACTTTTCCCGAGAATCAATGGAGCACACATGGACTGTTTGCTTTCGCGACACTCAATATCGTCACTCGGTAATGGCCAACGAAATTAATAAAACCCGTGAAGATATCCGAAGTAATTTTATTACTCGTTTCGGACACGGCAGTAGGTATTAGTTTGATAAAACCGCAACATATGTATTGTTCAGAGGACATATTACTGAGATAGCATGCCCCAAGCAAGCGGACTATGTTTTCTCCTCGTCTGCTGCCACAGAATAGATGCGCCGGGCCGTCTGCTCCAGCTGAAAAAAGCCCTAATATCAACCCACATATTTTCGCAGATCCATTCGCCTACTAATCCGCCAATGGCACAGCGGCAAGCAGCCGCACGATTGGCTGAACGACACTCAGCGCACGCTTTTCGCGATGCTAGACATATTGTTTTCTCCTCCTCTCCAGGGTAAGTTGAAAAAAAGTGATGGACGACTTTGCGCGACTGAGCCAAATGACAATTATGGGCACTCATACTTTAGTTCTCACTTCCGCTTCGGTTCGTGGCTCGGTTTACGATGTCAAGTTTTTAGCTGGGTGTTCTGAATCCAGTTTGCATGCAGAGATATTCAGGAAGAGAAGGACATACAAAGCCCAGCGTGAGAGATTGCCAGTTAAACACGCCGAATGTCCGGCTTCGTCGATGACGTAGCGGTCTAATACAGTTCTTTATTCTTTATTCTGTTTTACCCCGCTTAGCCCGAAGGCGCTACAGCAGGGAGGTTACAATGATGAAAAAACACATCTTCATTCATACAGCACACTTGCTGACTTGAAAGGCGATTCCATCCACTTATAGAACGCACAAAAAATGAATTTGCATACATCTTAGTTCTGGTACGGTATTCCAAAATCTTAAAGCAATGATCAATACGAGAAGAGGCATAATGGGGCCTGTGTAAATATTTTTCCTTTTGAATGCCGGTTTTATCATGAAATATTTGATACAGCAATTTAAGGCGCAATTTTCTTCTTCGAGAAGAAAGGCTTTCCCACCCTAATTCGTTTTTAATGTCGGTGCAGCTATCACCTCTGGAGTATCGACGTAAGACGAACCTTGCAGCTCTGTTGTGGATTTTTTCAAGCTTATTGCACAGTGTTATTTGCCATGGGTCCCACATCGCACATGCAACAGTTGCAACAGATGAAACGGAAGCTCTGTTCGGTTCTGTTGCAACAGTTGCAATAGAAGCTCATCTGTTCGCGGCTACGCTGTTTCGAAAGCCACTCGCTGCCGTAGGGTGTTTTGCCGCAATATTATGTTCGTATAGCTGCTCATTGGTGGCAAAGTATTAGAAGCGAAAGAAATCTTGTAGCCCTATGAATTTCATTCTTTCAGACGAATGAAATAAAGAAAAGGAGACATTCAGTGTGTGCCTAAGAGAAGATAGGAAACACCGGACGCGCACAGTATTGCCGTTAATTGATAGAAAAAAAAAGCCGTGCTCTAAACGTGTAAATACTACAGATGTAATACTCCAGATGTAGTTTAAGAGTGGGAAGAAAATTTGCCCTACATTGCTCTTTACGGTTGCCTGTTTTCAGGAAGCTGAAAAGCAGATCAGACACGCTTTACGAGCGCCGCGCGCCATTCAGAGAATGTTCATCAAGTGTACGTCAGAGCTTGAAACGCTCTTCATGACATTTCTATCTCCTCTCACAACGCGCTCAACAAATTTGCTTTTTAGAGCGGAATTCATATTCTAGGTCATAACTTTTTTCGTTGGTGGGTGTCGTGTTTCCTCCTAAGCAACCTGATTTGTTCTATCAGCAAGAAGCCAGGAAGAAACTGTTTACCATAAATACCAGAAAAAAACGCTTTAAAAAACACGTTTGTTTTTTCGATTGAGCCTCTTGCGCTTTTTTATTATTTGCGAAGAAAACCGCATTTTTTTCTGTATTAACTAGAACTCACGCAACCCATGTTTATGGCCACGATAAAAAAATTCTGTCAAGAGAGTAGAGGCTGCTGGGATTTTTTTTGTTTGCAACATGTACGGTTATATAACTACGGCTGGCAGCATTCCCTGCATGCCAACACAAAGAAGAGGCACGCTGCTTGATAAAGGCTTGCTGAGGAGACGCCAAGAAACTGCGTGAGTAAACATGAATCTTTAAGTTATCTTAATCTCTAAATTTCAATTGGAGGAAAAATAAGGGAAGTAGTTGCCTATCTCATCGAGCAGAGCACGGGAAAAGATGCACTATGTGGAAAGGAAAACGCACTGCTTTCTAGGATAGCTGCCTTGCAAACGTATTGGCTTGAATTGTCGCGAGTATGACAAGTCGACGCGTTCAATAGAAAGGGCGTTGACCCGAAACCTATGTTCAAGCTTTCGTTCGAAACACACGCAATATGTATCTGTGTCACGGACGATTGAGGGGATTTATGATACACCGTGGCTGTTCATTGCTCAGCCACAAGCTTGAGAGCGTCGATTCACCCTCCCGTCGGCAGGCGCCTTGTACTGGCGCCCCTTTCTGTGAGTGATGACGTAATTCGTGTCACACACTGCCCCAGTAACCGAAGAAATGCTCGCTTCACGATTATTTAAGCCGGCACGCGACCTCCGCTCACGGTGCGCGTGTTGCTTGAGCGGGCGCAAGAAAAGTTTCCCAAAGCTCGCATTATTTTCGAGTCAAGTTCTTCTGATTCTGTGCCGTGTTCTCCCTTCGGCTCTACTTCAGGGCGATTCGCGCTTAGCAAGTTTTGAGAGCTGCAGCAGTTTGCGCTTAAAATGTCTGAGAGATCTGTGATTAAAATTTATTAGCGTTACCATTTGTCAAAGTATTCGCAGATTGGTTAAGGATACATCCGCCGTGTAGTCGAAACCTCTGTAATTAATTATAGTCCCACACTTATGGAGAACCCCTCATGGAGATGACATTAGTTTGTATATTAAGTATGCTGCTAGTTTTAATTACCTTCGTTCATCGGTATACTTGAACCACCTAACCACGGCCGCACAGCCCTCCGTCAACATCTGACGAAAAAAGTGGGCGTGTATGGTGGCTCACATGCATCCGAAAAAAGCGTTCAGTTAAATCTCCGCAGTTTTCGATAAGGAGCATTTGAGCCCGGCTTCTAGGAGTGTAGCACGAAAGGCAAAGCACAAGGCGCACTGTTTGCGTGGAGATTGAAATTGCCGGGTAGCGTTGGCCCAAACTATGTCTGTCGCCGAAATTCAATAGCAATTAAACCAACAGTTTTCTTTTGGTCTATCAAACTGGTTAAATCGGTCACGAATATGGACAAGTCTGCTGTGTGGCCATGTGCCCTGTGTGCGCCTAAATTCTTCGGCGCATCGTTTCAATCATTTGACCTAGCAATCAATATTTATTTCTCGTCTTACGAATGCTTTCCGGTTTTCGTCCGCCGCGCTGGCCTAGTAGTTATGGTGCTCGGCTGGTAACCCGAAAGACGCGGGTTCGTTCCCGGCCGCGGCGGTCGAATTTCGTTCGAGGCGAATTTCTAGAGGCCCGTGTACTGTGCGATACACGTCAATGCACGTTAAAGAACCCCAAGTGGCCGAAATTTCGGGAGCCCTTCACTACGGCGTCCCTCATAGCCTGAATCGCTTTGAGACGTTAAACCCACATACCCCAACCATAAACTTTCCAGCTTTAAATTACCGGGTTAATCAAATTTGCGTTGTAATTGCTTGGCTTTGCGCCGTTACTCATAATAAGTAACTAGAGGTTATTAGAAAAGGGAGCCTCAAAATCGGACATGGGGGTGAAGGAAAAAAATTGCACTGCTGTAAATATCGCGGACTTGTTAATTGCCACTTTTTGTTTAGCGCTTTGCATTACCAGTAATTTTCAAGTAAAACTCTGTATGTTGACGCGTTAGATATGCTGTATCCGTTTATGAATCTGGAAGTCGCTCCTGTTAGTAATTTTTGTTCATTTTTTTGGAAATCGACGTTTACACTAAGCCCTGCAGTGATGCAGTAGTATCTACGGCATTTTTTTTCATTCATAGAAAATACATGCGTGATGAGTGAGTTCATTCTTGGGTTATTGTGGCGGTTTTATTCTAGCGGGTATGTTATTAACTTGATTTGTCAGCTATGTTAAAACGTTTCCTTATTTTCAGTATTTTCACCGCATTAATTAGAGACCGCTCAACACCTTTTCAATACAGGGACCGCCCTTTCCTGCCCGTCTGAAGCTTTAGCTGCCATGCTCTCGATGAAGTTCCTGCGAGTGAACGGTACCGTCTTGGTTGCACTCCTTCTGCTGCTAGGCTGCGGAGTGGCCAACGCATGCAACTTGGTGGAATGCCACAACCGATGCCGCAGTGTGGGTGCCATCGTGGCCGAATGCATTCGAGGAGTGTGCACCTGTGGTGATATGGAGGGTGGAATCGAAGGAATGCCTGACGTGGTTTATCCTGGTCGTTAAGCCAGGTACAATTTCCTCGCCGTGATGGTTAATACAAGACGGAAATAAAAAAAAATGAACTCGTGCATTATAAGCCTTCCCACAAAGGTAGGAATTGTTCTTCAAAGCTGAACCGCACTCGACACATTCCGTCTTTTCGTGCGCTTTCTCGAACGCGCCACACGATTATCCGACGAGAGAGAGGGGTTTTTCCGCCGTCTACGCAGATGAGTCAGCGTACGAGAACTAAAAAGATGCGCTGGTGGCAGTGACCGGTTTCCAGCTGCAGGAGAACGTGAGCGCATCGCTAATGAACTGCATCGTGTCTTACGCCGAGGAGGACGCCGTTGCTCTAGCGGTTACCGACGGCAGCAGGTCCGGGCGTTCGAAATTGTCGCAGATTCTCAAGATGCTCAGTATTGAAGAAGCGTAGCTTGTTGGGCCAGTTGGTGCATGGTAGGTGGAAAACCAGCTGAAAGGACGCGTTTGCAAGCAGGAGAAGTACACAGGGCAACGCTCGAACACATCTGTTTTTCCAGCAATGCAATGTCTACTTCTGTTACTTGTGAACGCATCCTTTCCGCTGGTTTTCCACTTACGGTCTCAAGATGCTGGGGGGTGTGGGGGGGGGGGGGTCACGAACTGTAGCGCGGGCAAAAATGCGTCCGGCATCTTAAAAGACGGCGGCGAAAGCTAAAAAAAACACCGCATAATTTTGGCTTCAGGGCACGTAGGGATGGGCTTGTCGAGGACGACCTCCTAGCTCGAGGTTATGCAAGCCTAGCGAGGTCAGAAGCCCGATAGATATTTTTGAGCACTTTCAGGGAAGCGGATAACAGTATTCTCCACCCCGCAACATTTAACTATGCAGCAGTGTCAAGGCCGCACCTACAAAAAAAGTTTATGTCCATGTATCTTTCTATACAACAAGATACACACAACAAGATATACAAGACTTTTCTGAGCACATAAAGTGTACGCTCTCTCTAAAAAGAACTTCGACACTCAGACTGCTCATTTGCTCCCGCCCTCCTTGCGAAGATGAATTTGTGCCCAAGGGCAGCGCCTCCTCTCTAGAGGAGGCGCTGCCGAGGCAGACGAGATTTCGGCAGTCTCAATGCGAACCAAAAATCATATGCGAACGAGTCTCGCCCAGAAAGATTGCGCTGCTTTGCAGTGTGCGGCACTATAGAACAAAAGTGCTCTCTGCAACAATATGCATGTTTTTATCCTAATTTGATCGTCATTATTAGTTCGTGTAGCAGTCTGCTAAACTGCATAATTCTTTCCAGGTCTAGTTTCTTGGAAAACAACATTGTACTTTATAATGCAACTCGTCCGTTTCCCGTATTTCACTTAAACTCTTAGCGTACGTTCTCTGTAGTGTCTCAGCTCGGTGTGTCTTGTTGCAGCGAGAATAAATAGAAATTTTTTCTCTTTTCTTGCCTCAATTGCACACATTTCCACGGGAAACATTGCGTGAGTGACATCAGAGTTCGAAAACCTCCTTTATATTCCCTCTGCATTTGCGGATGGCCAGTTTATCTTGCTTGTTCTTGGTCACTTTCGACATAAGGACTGGAGTTGTCGCCTGCAGTCGTCAGTTAGTCACTCGGCTCGTACACGATGCCCGTGGCGTCATAGGTTGCCTTGTCATGACGTCATAGTTTGGTCAAAACTTAATTTCGGTGTCCTGGTTTCTACTGATTTCTGCTGGTTTAGAATACCTGTCATCAGTACTTTGAAACACTGTTTTTTTTTTCATGCCGGAGATAGGAGACTAGAAAGAATGCGATAATTAGGAACTTAGAATGTTCAAAAAACCTCCAGAAAAGACATTTAAGGAGTAGCGAAAAGCAACGTAAGTACTTTTAGGACGTTTAGTGGATGGCGTGCCATAAGCTATTTCATGAAGCGGAGTGTGATCGCCAACTTGTTTTCAAGGAAACTGCCGCGGCGGCCAACAGCCCAAATTGAAACAGGCTCTTCACTTATTACATCGAATCGCAGGCGCAGGCAAATGATACTATAAAACACGCGTAAACAAAAGGCGAGCACATGTGGCTTCGTCGAGCACAAGTAGCTTCAAATCGATCGGTATTTTTCGACCAGGCGCACGGCGTCTTTGCTACTCCGGTGTTGCGAAGCCACGATTCTTTAAATCGCTAAAATAACTGAAACAGCCAGACAAAGCACTATGCCAATATATGGAAAATAAGCTGATCTCATAGGCAGCTAACTGGGAGCATAGTGAGTGGCTCCAAGGCGGTACCAGCGCTTCTGGTTATAATTTTCCCGACGGAAGATCACGCGACCAGTACAGAGTGCCACAGACAGGGGATTGGGTTCAATATGTAGCGTAGAAATCAACAGAAGCAAGGCTCTCTACATACAGCCAACCAGATACAAATATGCAGGGTACCGCTGTATATCGCTTAATGCCATGCATGTCGTCAAGGCGAGGCCATGTACTATAGTTCGGTGGAAATCCCAAATTTCAAAGCACAACCTATTGTTCTCATTGCACGAAACTAAGAACAGACCTAGCGGCCTAAAAAACCCGCACCTCAACGCCACTCGGCCCTCTGGCCTTTTGCTTAGCACAAGGCAGTTGGCGGCCGCAGCCCAACTCGTTTATTTGTAAACATAAATAGGGTTTCCATGGCACGCTTTGCGCCACTGTCATAGGCTCGACGGCAAGCGTCGCTCGTACATAGGAAGCAGTTTCCTATGCACCACACCACTTGGAGACTGGAATGACTGTGGTATGCGGTTTAGAATTAAGAGTTATCTACAATGCTTACATCTCCTTTAAGGGTCGTGTTCATCAAGGAGTTCTTTACTTTTTATTTGTTGTTATAGACGCAAGATTCCTGAGAAATGGTTTAACATTAGAAGCATTTGTGCCTCTTTTTTCCTGGCTTGCTTGTGAGTAGAATTGTTCTATAATTATTTAACACTTGTGGTGTAGTGTAATATTTCTCAAGCACGGGTTATTCTCTGGATGCATCCAGATCATTTGCGTTGTTATGCAGGTTTCGGTTTTTGGTATGTAAGAGAATGGTATCTACACTCTTAAGTTACTTGTTTTTTTTTTCTTAGAGATGTGATTTATTTGCGAGTTGGTTGAGCTTCATTGTAATAAGGCATGACTTTGCTTTTAATCTGTCAGCATTAGATCGCCAGCTATCACAGAGAGTACAACCGTTGGCTTGTCCCTAGCGTTTGAAAACTCGGTTGGCAGGCAACAAAGAGATTAGAGGAAAGCCCCTTCCATTTTCACGAGATAGGATGTTGAAAGAGAAAGTGGGGATGGGGGGGGGGAGATAGGTGGAGAGAGATACACAACGGTAGCCAATCAGAATCGACGCTTGGGGAGAGGGGCTATGGCGTGCCAAAACTGTGGTTGCTGAATTGGACCGGGAATGCCGAGCAGGGGACGGCGTGTCGGAGAGTGGATAACCCCACCCACTGGCACACTCTGCAACAGCTAGCGGTGGTGGCTGTTCCGTCCGGAGGGAACACTATTACTGCAGCGTAATATACCGCATCAATCCCATTCTCGTTATGCGATTTTTTCACTTTTGGCTCATTAACTGATTCTACGTCGCCTACATTTGCCATCGGTAACTCGCCAAGGATGGATGCGAATAGGGATTTCAGGCACTTCCGCGTTGTTCCTTAACGTTCGAGGCCATTTGCCTTAAAGCTGTAGGAACTCAGTTTTCTTTTTGTTTGTTTTGCTCTTGTTTACGGGCTGCAGATTTCAAACCGCTTGGAAAAACAGCGGAAGGTAGTAGTTGCGTCTACTATACGTCTTATCAGAACGAGGACACTAGATTTGTCATCGTTGGTGTCGTAGTAAATTCCGAAACATTGGACAAGTACTCAGGAATAAAGTATATTTTGGCTGAACCTCGGCCAGCGAGGCTACATAGTAATTGTCTATGACATAACTATCAATCAAGTCAATTCAGGCTAATGGGAGGATCTTTTCGTAGCGCTTCACGGCAGGACAGAAGTATTGTGTGGGAGCGAATTCACAGGGAGAAATTGTTAATGCATACAAACAAACCATGGCGACCGGGTCGAACAGTTCCCAACTATCAGGGAAAAAATATTAATATCTGTAAGAAAAATATGGTTGTAATAGGGCTCACGGTTCTACTCACCTAGGCTCAATGAGGCAGTAGGAAGTGTTGCAGTGCCAAAGTCGAAGTGGTTTATTTAGGCAACGCATCTACATCTGTCTAAGGGCCAGACAAAAAGGCAGATAAATGCCTGGCGAAGAGTTTGTCTCCTTCTTGCTCCATTTAAGGGGAACAAGGCATTCACCGCAGAAAACACACACACTCAATGGAAATACAAAATGAGTTGTTAGCATTGTATGGTGACGAGACCGCGAAGGCGGCAGCCCGTGTTTTGACTCGTCTACAGGGACCCTCTTTTAGCGCGACAGTGTCAAGGAACTCGTGAGGCGGAAAAGCACGAGCCTTCTCTGCCGAAGCAATGTCGCGTCGTTGCAGCTGGGCCTTGCAGCTGCTCGGTCAACACGCAACACCCCCCCCCCTCTCCCCCCCGTCTTCCAGCGGCCAACTGCTGACACTGGCTGCTGATAAGTGGCGACGGCGGGCGGATAACGCGATCGCCTTGTACTCTTACAGGCGAACTTTCGGCGTCGTCTAAGTCTTCTAGTGCGAAAGCACTACCCAAGCTACGTGCGAAGCCTCAACCTTTGAGTTTTGACGGAGTGCAAATGGCGGAGGCCTTGCGCAGCCGCACAGTCATCGCGAGGAATCGGAACATTTCGCCCTCCACTCTCTGCTCGGGGTTGCCCATGCGGCTGCCTATAAAGGGCGAACCGGCAGCAACCCCCTCCCCCCCCCCCCCCCTCTCCAGCGCTTGGCGGCCGATAGCAGCTGATAAGATCCTACATGCTGTTGTCTTTTAGGGGATTTTGCCTGAAGTGCTTTCGTGCGTTCTACTTCGTTAAGACCTGACAGTTGTGATCTTCCTTCCCTTTATCTTGATGTTGTTGCAGAACACCTTCCAGGTCCAAACTTTCTCGATCACATTACTCGAAGTGAAATTCGGAAGAGTTAATGGTTTATTTGAGCTAAAAAAAACAAATAAATCAGAACGTTAGAAGAACGAGAGGAAGACTAAATACAGATGGCGGCCTCGAATAGACCCTGAAGAAACCAGCCCTCGTTGCCCCAAAACAGCCTCTTTTAACCATTATGTCTCCGCCTTTAGTGGCGTCAACAACCAATTGAGTAAACTCGCAACCGTTCGATTACTAAAAGCCTGGGGAAAGCACGAAAGAGCAAATCGAAGATTAAGAAAAGGAGATGAGTCTTCCTCATCCGATACTACACAAGTAAATTCAGCATCCACTAGCTTTGTAAAATTCCTTCGCTTTCCAACGCTTCTGCTTATTTTGTTCTCATTAGAGACGAACAATATATACAGTTTCGCCCAAAACCCGTCCCCGAAGCAGACATTTCAGATGCAATCAGTAATAGACTCAGGGACCCTCACATGCAGAGTCGGCGGGCGGAGACAGCTTGTCTGACAAAGCGCGTCTGCTGTGCCTCCGCTGGCTCTGCGCCTCACAAGTAGACGCGCGCCAGCGAGTGGCCGTTGTCACCTGCAAAGCTATCGCAGGAACCGCCTGGTTGACGATGCGCCATCGCGGAACGCCCGAAGTTCAAAAGGACGCAACCCGGATGAATCTTTGCTTCCCGCGCCCTGTAGCGGGGGGGGGGGGTGGAGGCAGAGAGATATTAACAAGGGATGTTCCCTTCCTGTTGCGTTCTATACTGCACTCCTGGTAGGCGTCTCCAGGCACCGTAAAGCGCACTGATCAGCCCTCCAGCCCTGTCCTGGCTAGCGGCTGAGTCTCGTCTTTTTGTTCTGCTGTCAAACTGACAGCTCAGCCTCGGCGCCAAAAAACACTAACACAAACACACAGAGAAGCATAAACATGTGGCGCTCGTCTGTTATTCTTAGGAACTCGATGAAAACCAGCCGCGCACAAAACACCTGCCTTCCAAGTGTGCTGTATCAAATATTGGAATGAAGCACCCACATACACACAGCGCTCACCACATCGGCAAGCCGCATTCCTCTAGTGACACACACCGACAATTTTTTGTTTCCCTCAAAGTCGTTGCAAGCAAAATATAAAGACGAGTGTCTACGAGGAAAGTAATTGCCGATTCAAGATGGATATCTCGTTTACCACCGGATGAAAGTTGAAAGCGCGAACAGCTGCGGACGTGATCAGTGTACCGCTGCTGCCGCCCCCGCTACTGTTGCTATTCATACTACTGTCTGGCATCTGTAGTAGTCGTCGTAAGTCTTGATTTGTGAAACGAGACGTATATAACTATAAATTATTTGAGAAGCGACATCGTCAGCAACAGCATTCCCCCCCCCCCCCCCCCCCGTTCTTGCTTTCGTGTAGCAACGTGCACATTTGTATGCAAGGACGGGGAAGCCCTTCTCTGCTGCATCCGCTGCTGCTCTCCGCCAATGTTCCATTACGAAAAGACACCAGAGGATTAGGAAATCAATCATTTATTGCAGATGTAACGCTACAATGAATCATCTTGCCATGATATGCGCCGAGATTCTTGCAACTGTGGATTTATTTTGTTCTGAGGATGTGCTTGGAAACTCTTTCTCTGCTTGGATAAGCACTTCGGCTGTTCAATGCAGCTGTGTGAAGCGCATGTGGTGCATCACGTTGTATGTCGCCGCTTTGATCTTTGTGTTTGTGAACGACTACTTCAGTCTCGATATGAGAGAATGCAACCACAGGCTCAAATTTGGCCGCGCTTTAAGAAGTGTCGCTACTCTATTTCGGTACCGCTACACTCTTTGCTGCATTTACCTGCTTCCATAGGGCCCAGTCGCCGGCGGAAGTAGTCGCCCTGTCCAGGCATTTGAAGCGTACGAAGTGCCTTCACACTGCAGCCCCAAAATTCGGATAAAACATGGAATACTGGTTCTTCGAGACACCTTGGAGCACCAAATGCATGAGTTTTCTTTTTTGGACTCTTTTCAAGCCAGCTTCTTCAGGACAGGAAGTGAAAGGCGGTTCGGCAAAAAAATTGTTATCCCATTTACTTGGTTAGGCTAAATTTGATTCAGATGCGCAGTAACATTGGTTATTGTTTAGCACTCTTTGTTTTGCGTTTTATAAGCCTCAAGATTCGAGTTCCACCGAATTGTTCTTGCAGTCGTTTTTTTGCTTTCTTTCAGCGACAAGCCACCTGAGCTGCTCGTTGAGACACGAGTCGCAGATCCTTCTGCTCAGTTGTTCTTGTTGTTGCTACTGAAGGAAGGATGAAAAATTGCGCACGATTACGATAGTTCCCAAAGCAAAATTTGAGCGCAGCTCATCAGCTGTTCCAGCTTTTCAATAGATTAGGGCAAAGAATTCGAGCAATACATATATTTACTATCACAGACAACTTGTTATTTTTCACACATATTCCTTCTTCCGAAACACTCCATTAAAAGTTGTGGATTGCCATGAAGGAAGCTTTGTGGACGGAGAAACCGATGGATATACGCTCGACTTGCTGCACCAATGCCTGGTTCTCAAAGACGAGGTCTGCGCAAGTATTTCGCCGTTACGAGCGAGAGGAACGGGTTGTTCTCCCGCATAAGCGGAAAAAAAAATCCCGCTTGTCTTTATATCCGCATTGAAGTCGCCCACCCTGCCACCCTGGCAGGCGACAGCGTTTCTGGCACAACATTGTCAATTCCAAAGCATGCAGCGCACATCTGTCACTACCGCCACGCATCTTGAAGTACGAGAGGTGTCCACGGTTCCAAGATGGCAGTTATGTGCCTTCCCTATGGTTCAGATGTCCAGCGAGACGTGGGATACAGACACTGCGCATTTCCTTTGCTCAAAAATCAATTAACAAATTTTACCCTTTGCTTTCCAAGCCCCCGCTCTATTGGTTTTGCAGCTGTGTAAGACAGATACCACGCATTTCCTTTGCTAAAAATGTGTTCACTGAAGCTTAAACGGCGGCTAGGGCGTTGTTGTTGTGTTGTTGTTGTGACTGAGAGAAGGATGAAAAGGAAATTGCACGGGCCTGCCTACTGGCTCCAGCCGAGCCACCACCGCTGCCACGTGCAGGTAGAGGAGAGTTAAAAGAACAGAGGAAAGAGAAAAGGGAAAGAAAAGACGCGCGTCGCAGCAACAACTGCGTCCGCCGGAGCGGACGCTGCTGAAGAAACAGATAAGCGGCCGAAGCCGCGCTCGCCGAAGCGAGAACAGATACTCGTGCAGTCAACGGCCTTCTTATATAGGCTCGCTCTATGTCTGCCTATTCTTCGCGCCAAGGCAGGCGTGCACATGCACACAGTGTCGGCTGTGCAGCCTCCTTCTCCTTCTCGCACTGGGCACGCGTAATCATTCGTCAAAGGACGGGAGTGGCTTCGAGGAGCATCTGGAACTTTCTGTCGTGGCGCCGCCGCGGTCGCGTGAGTGAAGAGGTGGAGGGCATCTCTTAGCACCCGCAAGGCTACGCCCTCTCCGTCAACTTCGCGTAGAAGCGACTCGGACAGTAGAACAATAGACCCTTTAAAAAATTCAGTCTGGCAACTCGGCAGTGATCATCATCAGCAACTTTCGTCGGCGCCGGGCGCCATATTTTGGGAACCTTTGGCTGGAAGACGCGCAGCTATAGCGCTCTGCACAGCCTTTGCACTAGTTTCCACCTTGTGGCATGTCTGGTGCGTTTGTGAAAGCGATGGCGGAAAATTTGCAGCGGTCGAGGGACCTGACTGTCATCCCGGGCGGATTTTCGGAAAGGCTTTTGGACTCCTATTGTCCGGCCGCACCTCTCAGCGAAGCTACAAGCCGGTATTACTGCGATCCGTTGACAGGCGGAAAATTTGCAGTGCTCGAGGGACCTGGCTGTCATTCCGGGCGGATTTTCGGAAAGGCTTTTGGACTCCTATCGTCCGGCCACACCTCTCAGCGAAGCTACAAGCCGGTATCACTGCGATCCGTCGACAGTGCGCGTTGCCGTGTCACCCTGCAGGTCGAATCTACTGTCGATAGAGGAGGGCTAACAACACTTGGACCGGACTCGACTACGAGCAGGCGCACTGCAGGGCGAAATTCGTGTGGATCCGAATACGGGCGCTCGATCAGCAGTGCCGGTGCGCTAGCCGTCGGTGCGAAATCAGTCGCGTTGTAGTTGTTCACCATCTAGGCCTAGCGACGACTAGGGCAGTCGGGGACCAGCGCGCAGTTCGTCACCCGGCGTTGCCGCAGGCGGTGTCGTTGCCGAAAGCTCCACTCTAGCACAGGCATGCTGTCGTTGCTAGACTCTAGCAAGCATCCTTTCTGGTAGCATCCTGTTTTGTATTTTCTTGTGCGAACGTGAAGTAAGCCGAGCCTGCCGGCCGGCCAGCCTGGATTCCGTCTGCCGGCGTCATAAAAACGAGCTAATGAGTGTTCTCGACGTAAATTATAAACCCTAGGATAGGGAAATGAGAAAATATATCATTTTTCTGGGTCATTGGTCAATACCGAGTTGCTGGTAAAAGTGACAACTGTGGTACGAGCGAATTTGTTGCGAGAACCGCCTCGAAGCTGCCGCTGGTCCGACGCCGGGGTCCGGCTCGACTGGCTCCCGCTAGTTCCGCTGCTGAAGGCACCGTAGAAATTGACCATACTATTATTTTATTGTGAGATGATGCCGTTGACAGCAAAGCGGAGTGAAGAATAGGCCTTCAATCATAGCGCAGGCGACTTCCGCAGCGCCGGCCCCTGCCGCTTCGATGCGAAGCAGCCTATAGGCCTAGCGACGACCACGTCAGACAGGCAGCTGCAGAGCTCTTCGCCAGGAGCGCCCGCAAGCGGTGCCGTTGCCGAAAGCTCGCAACATCAGCTGGCATGCTTTGTCGCCGCTCGAGTATAGCTGGCAGTCTTTCTGATAACAAGGCGATGCCGTTTTTTCTTGCAATATTTGTACACCAAGCCAAGCAGCGCTCAGGCACTGTTGCGCTGCGACGAAGTGCGACACCGGTCGTGGGCGAAGCTTTGGCAGAGCGGCGCAGCAGTGCTTGCCGCTGCGTGTGTCCCTGCTTGCTGTGGTGTGGCAGTTCGGAAGCGCGACCGGAGCGTGTTACCGGACATGTGTCTCCTGCCTTAGCCAGAGTGCATAGGCCCTGACCAAACGAAAACACAAAGATGCTGCTGCTGCACTCCGCCTATGTCGCCGTCGTTTGCTGCATGCTCGCAACGGAGAGAACGACGGCGCTCCTCGCCGCGCCGCATCGTCGTGCTCTTTTTCGCGCACACGGAACTCTCTATGAATGGACGTGGATGCTTGAAAATCCAAAACAAGCGCGTTTGAGCTACGTTTTGATTTTGTGACGCGCCGAAACAGTCGCCAGCATCGGAATGCATGTCCTCGAGTGCGCCGAAGGTGGCACCTTTATTTTTGTGCTCACTATACAGCGGAGCGGCTACACGGTAGAAGGAACTTTTCGCTGCTCTTTCAATACTTATATCATTTATTTTAATGCGAAAACGAACAGGTCACAGACGAGAAGAAAGAAGCATGCAGCTACTCCGTGCGCTCCGTGCTCTGGAAACACAGCTTGTTTCCGTGCGCGTCTCTTCGCCGCGCTGGCTTCAGAAAGGCACCCAGCAGCATGCCGGCATTGCTGCAGAGAGCCAACGTCAAGGAACATGGCTAGGACACAGAAAGAAGAAAATTGAGCTTGTTGTGGCTTCGCCGGGCGCCGTACTTTTCAATCTGGCCCGAGCGCAGACCGGCAGGCGTATGCCCAAGTAATGGCGGAGGTACCGCGGTTTGCGCACCACACACCAGATGGCGCTGAATTTTCTAAAGGGTCTATCGACGGCAATCCTCGGCGAGTGGTGGGAGAGGGGGCAGCCACACACATAAGGCCAGTCGCTCTCCAGGGATTCCTTCTCCCCCGTTTTACGACGCGCGCCGGCGAGATCCGTCGGCGCGGCGCTGTTTTTTTTTTCGTTTCTTGCTATGGAGGGGAGGAGGTTGTGCTTTTACCCTCTTCTGGTTACAACGGACAACGGCGACGAAATTGAAAAGAAATTGCACGGGCCTGCCGACTGGCTCGAGCGGAGCCAACACAGCTGCCAGGTTCAGATAGGGAAGAGTTGTAAGATATGAGAGGAAAGAGGGAAAGAACAGACGCACTTCGCAACTGCGTCCACCGAAGCGACGACGCCCGTTGTAACAGATACCCCAATGCCCCCCCCCCCCCCCCTTCTGCTCTGCTCGGTGGTCGCTGACACCATTTATACAAACCTCTCTATGCACGTTGTTGTTACTGACCTTAATTGACATGTACTGCACATTCTCCGGTGACCTCATCCTTCGCCCCTTTCTTGCTGTTGTCTTTTCTCGCTATCTGCTTTGTTATCCCATGTATCAAGGCTATACTGTCTTCTCCGGTCTTCTTCGGCTTGCCTCCTCGATATAACCACTTGATCGGCTAGCTGTTTTCTGCTTTTGCGTTGCTGGTCGTAGCACTTTTCAAGTGGTTCGGTTTCGGAATCTGCCAAAGTCCGGCCTCTTCCATGATTTATCACTTACTGCTCTGCATGTTCCTCCGTTCACTTTCTCTATCACCACCTCTATTTAGCGTCTACTTGTACACTCAGCAGCGGTTGTCGCTCTTATACTGTTACCGTGTTGTTCTAAAAGACACGATAAAAGAACCGAAAATTACGCGTTGGGGTGAAATACTGTTGAGGAGCTGGCCGAGAGGGTAAGAGTGGCTGCAAGCTTCAATGGATTCCCAGAATAGCGGTAGTGACAATCAGTTTCAGTTTCAATTAAAATGTTGTAGTTGTCATGGTCATTCTTCTCCTTCACACCCACTCTCCACTCGGTGGCAGCTGGCGCAGTGCTCCTGCGAGCTTACCTGATCTTAGCCGAGTTACTTCGAGCTTCTCCTGGAAACAGCGGCGTTTTTGCTAGTGACCCATCAAGTGATATCGCACTAAAAGGCGATTTCTTATGCTAAATGCAAACGGAAACCAGGTATAGGCTTTAGCGTAAACCCCCCTCTTTCCTGTAACCGTCGGTTGGAACCCCTTGAGACTCGGCGCCGGACAGAGCGAGACCGCCGACTCTGCGTTGCTCTTCTGCTTCGGGGTTGAGTAGTAAGGCCTCCCAGGATTCTACATTTCTGTTTGCGTGCACTACCAAGTGCACTAGATCTGCAATGCTACTGCAGTGCGTACATAGGATTAAAGACCTCAGGATGCCATTTACTGTAGAGGTTAGGGTTTGTAAACACCCTTGTTTCCAATTTCTTTGATATGAATTTCTCTTTTCACCCAAGCTGCTTATGCGCTGCTGCATGCTTATTCGCTGCTGGCTGCGCGTCAGCGGCGATCGACCTGGAAGTGAGCCCCCGGGCGATCGCGTGCGCTTTCCAGTTCCCCCACAGGCCCTGATGAGCCGGGGACCAGTTCAGTGAGATTTTCTCTGCTGGTACTTGCACTTCTCTAATAACTTTGGCGGCTGCAGCAGAAATTTTGGCCATATCAAAGTTCTTAATGACTGCCTTAGAGAAAGGCCGCCTTATGGGGTGCCCTCTTCGCACCTAGTCCTTTACCCTTAAAACTAACGACTACCTTGACTTCCCGTTACATGCCATGCCAAAGCCCATTTCTTGTTTTTGAAATGGATGCAATTAACCCGCCTTTATTCTCTGATCTACACTGCCCGCTTGCTGTAGCTAAACTTTACACCTGTAAATCTATTTTTCATTGTTTGCTGGGTTTTACTCAAAGTTCAGCTCTTTAGTTAGCGTCCACTATTCAGCCACATACGTGAGTGCCGGTAAAAATCCACCTCTTATATAATTTTCTCTTCTGGATATTGATAAACTGCCATTTATGATCTGAGAGAATCGGCCAAATGCGATTCACGTCGTCTTTATTATTCTAGTTATTACTCACTCGTGATCCGCATCTGGGGTCACTATGTAAGTTAGGTATACATTTTCCCTAACCACTTCCAAAGCATCATTAGCAACAGTAAGCGGCTGATTCCTTGCGGGACTGTAGGAAATTGCTTTCGTTTCCTCCATATTAATTTTTATACCCACCGTTCTGCTCTGCCTATGTCTTTGATCATACTTTCATATGCATCTCATGAGTGAATCATAACGACAATATCATCGAATCGCAGTTTACTATGGTATTATCTATCGTCTTTTTATATCCAACTTTTCCCAATCAAAGCCTCTGAACACCTGCTGTAAACATTCGGTGGGTAGCAGTGGCGAGATCATGTCTCCCTGCCGGACACCTTCACTGATCGGAATTTTATTGCTGACTTTATGGAGAGCTATGGCAGCTGTGTCACCGGTTGCAGATATCTCCCGGTAGTTTTACGTAAGAATCTTCCACGTCTCGATTATGCAATGCCTGCATGACCGCTAAGGTTTCGATTTTGTCAAGTTGTTTTTCGTAATATACAAAAGCTATATATAGCAGTTGGTTACATTCTGCGCAAATATTTATTACCTGATTCACACTCTGAATACGGTCTATTGTGTAGTATCGTGCATAAAACCGGGATGATCATTTGGTTGATTAAAATATAAGGCTGCGGTTCCTCTATAGAGGATTAAATTTGTAAACACCTTACAGGAAATGGACGATTAGTATGATTAAGTGTTCTCTACTAGCATCTCTTGGAACGTGCGAACTATTTGTAAGTGGCAAAAGTTCGCTGTAAATCATTGTCAATCGAACGAATATGAAATATCAAACCTATATTTCGTTTGTGAAAGAAAGCAGTACCAAAGTGTAGTCAAGCAAACGTAGGGAAAAACCAAAATGCCCCGCATGGCCTCGGTTACTTAATGTTTTCATATTAATTACCATTTACATCAGTAGCCTTTCTTAGAGGTGAACTGGGTTCTAAGTATGCTTTCGACCGCAATGAGGATTTCATTGTATGTACTGTTATACGTTTGCAGTTTGCAGCTGTGACGTTCGGAAATATTCGCCAGCTTAAACTTTATCGGTACACCAAAAACAAATATAATTGGTGAACTAAGGAGCAGAGGTCACGTTATATTTTTTTCTTACTCGCATCTGATGGGCAACAATAAATAACTGAAAAAAATAGCTCGGTTATTCCATCTAAACAACAACAATCGCCTAAAAGTGAGACTGCTTCGCATGGCACCCAGCGCTCAACAGTTACCCTAAGAAAAATAACATAAGCGCAAGCAAGCTCGGCTTGCTGAAAAGTTAAACACCTGCAAGAGGATTCTCCCTGTCTCCTTGCACAAACCGGGGGACTTATAAAAGTTCCATGTTCACTCCTCGTAAGCCACTAATAATGAGGAAACATTAGTTCCTCTCAGGATATTAGTAAACGGTCTACTCAAAAATGGCTTAGGACACTGCTATTTATGTTCTTCTTTTGCCGAATTTTCTTGTTGACCGTCACAGCTTGAAATCAACACTCATAACCTCATGTTTGACGATCAATTTCGTGTGCTGACCTTGCCATCTTCGGCTCTGTTCTGTTCCTTGCGTAATAGCAGAGCACGAAAAGAGTTTGAAAACATCGTTTTGCACGAGTTTTGTACGGAACAAGCAATCGAAATATACGCATTAGAAAATCCGTTTCTGCAGTGCCTTCATTTATCGTGGAAGCATGATTGAGGGAACATTTACTCAATGCCCATGCCTTCATTTCGTCCTTGTAAAATTGGAAATTATTTCCATGCTGTTTTGTAATTTTGGTGCGCCTAAAACAAGCCGCCATGTATTCACAAGCCTACGGATCTGTTAAACAGGATATGTAGTTGGATATAATTCGCTCAGTATATGCATTCCTTAATTGACGATCCCTCAAAAGTGGTCCCAATCATCTTAACTCGATATGCCACTATGAAAACCCAACATAGTAGCACCGCATTACCTGTGGCAAATATTAAAGCTCTATGAACGTTTTTTCAGTTAGCTTCAATTAAAGTGCCAGCAACAGTTACTACCTTTTACAAGAATCTGTTATCGACCTTACCCTTGGGGTGATAAAGACATGGGTTCTGTTTAATGCCTGTTTACTCCTACAAGGCACGCAACTCTCTGACTTCCCGCTACGCCATTGTGTCAGGCACAGCAATGACAGCCGTCAGGCGATGCTTCAGCCAGTAATTTAATTCGCAGAAGCAAGAATGATGACAAAGTACTTAGTCTGAATAACAACGATGCGAGTAAATTACAGCCAGTAAGGTACGCAGCAGTTCAGTGAATTACACTGCGCACTTAATAACAGAGTCCTCAATATCGCGATAACAAAAGTCGTACGCAGCAGTTCAGTGAATTACACTGCACGCTTAGTAACAGCTAGAGTCCTCAATATCGCGATAACAAAAGTCAAGTGAGCAGAAATGAATTTAGCACTCCGCATTTCTGCGTTTGCGGAAGCTCAGGCTTTGAGTTTACGGCAGATAGTTTGTGAAGATCGTTGAAGGTACTAAAATATCTAGCAAGAATGATTAAAAAAATGCCTGCGGCTTATCTCAGTTGACCCTTGTTATGCAAGCGATAGTCACACTGGCATAACCAGCATGAAGACAGGCTGCGGCCTAATGCAGCAGCGCCACGTGTGTGCCACAACGTTGTCAGCGCTAACACATGCAGCCCACATCCCTGTTTCTCTCTCTCCCAACGCCACGTAGCTCAAAGCACGAGTGAGGCGTCCACTGGCCCAGGGAGCCATTCCTCAAAATAATCGGTGTGGTGGTGGTGTGACACTTTTTATTAACAGCCTTTATGTTAGGCGTTCAATAGGTCCTGGGCCAAGGTGACGAGGGCGCGTTGCAGGTTTAGGTCCCGGGAGGCAAGCCAGATGTGCCACGGTGGGGGTGGTGGGAAAGGGCAGGATGAATGCGCAAGAATACCCTCGGTTTCACTTTCGGAACCAAGACTGCCTCTCTTCAGGATCTGTTTGACCTAGCCCTGGTTTTACGAACATGTTGCATGCCTTGACTTTTCTGCCAACTGCACTTTTTTTCACATTTTACTTTGCTTTTATTTTTCATACTGGTTGTTGAATTTCATCTTTTGATATTTTTTCCCGCGGTCGTTTTTACTGCAGCTCATCTTCTACCTTTAGCCACGTTAATTCTTGGGTTCACCTTTGTTGCTCATGTGCATTTTATTCCCCTTTTATTCTTTCAGTTTTTTAGCACACTTCACCTTTGTGGGTCAATTCTAGTTTTCTTTTCCAATCACCATTTTCTTGTCACAGCGTGTTCTTTCTTGCCATTTCTCCTTTATTTATTTCACTGCCCTTGATCTGTATTTTCATGTAGGGTTTTAGTTTCGTGTAATGAGACCATTAATTAAAAATTTTAGTGTTTCACATGTTGTCGCCACTTTTTCACCTCTTGGCGGTCTAGTAAAAATGACCTGCTTATAACTTTTTTTGACCTTGTTATGGTTTTATTCTTCTCTGCTCTATCCTGTGGTTTTCTGTTTCTAGTTTTTGTTCTTTTACCACTATTTGTCATATCACTTTTTGTTGCCATGAGTGCATAAAATTGCCGCCTGTTGGAGCCTATGTTTTCGGTATAGGTGCATTGTTTTGGTGATTCTGGATCAATTTGAACTTCAGCACCTGTGCCATTATATTTCTCTTTCTGTCCCCTGTTTGTGTTTTTAATCACTGTAAACCACAACAATCGGGACCAACTAGACCGACAGCTTGTCCTATTCAAGCTCAATGCATGCATCCAAAAGGAATGCCATGCCAAAAACACTGTACTTAAGGAAAGCTCGCCTGACTGAGCGAATACCACTGGCTATTCGCAAATTCCCAGCCTGCTCGTGGCCGCTGGCCCAAGTAGCACTCAATTTTGTGGCTTGCACGACTTCCATGCAACTCTTGCTTGCAACTCTTGGCTTCCCACAGTAAACCTTGTTTATCATGGCCTCGCTAACACTGACTTACTGCACAGTCCCAGCCCGACTGCGTCTGCTTCTATGGTGTCAAATGCTTGTTAGCTATGAGACCTTGGCCTTATACCGGTTAATGGAGACAACGTCGGAACGGGCAGTCACAGTTCTGAGCTTTGGAGTCATACATACTGTAAGGGATCGGTAGTTCACGCGGGGTCATCGGGACCGGTAATTCTCCCTCACAACTCCGTCAGCTGCAGTCTTCAATGGAGGCCACCGGCGTGAAGGGGGGCGGCTGGGGGCGCTCAAAGCGAAGCGTCTCCTTTCTCGGAACGCGGCCGCTCGCGAATGCGCCGGAAAGTACGGGTGTCCCCCGCCCCGCGTGTATTTTTGTGCAAAGGAGATTTATTGGTTTATTGGGGTTTAACGTCCCAAAGCGACTGAGGCTATGAGGGACGCAGTAGTGAAGGGCTCCGGAAATTTCGACTTCCTGGGGTTCTTTAACGTGCACTGACATCGCACAGCACACGGGCCTCTAGAATTTCGCCTTCATCGAAATTCAGCCGCCGCAGCCGGGATCGAACCCGCGTCTTTCGGGTCAGCAGCCGAGCGCCGTAACCACTGAGCCACTGCGGCGGGGGTTGTGCGAAGGAGATGATGTTTTACCTCGCACGTGCTGGCACGTCTGTGCGTGTGTGTTTGTTTTTACGGGTATTTTGTGACGGAGAAGGTGATTTACCCTATGGAGGCTGGAGGACTGTCCATGCTCTCGATGAACCAACCATGTTAAGAGTATAACAGGATTAGGTGCTACTAAAGGTGGGCCGGGCCTCTAGGTCTTTAAAACCGGGCCCGGAGCCGGAATAAGGGTTCAGTGCTAAGGTCAGATGCTATGCATCTTCGGCTATGCCGAGTAGGGGCCTCCCCTAGTGTTAGCCAGATCCACTTTTTGGTTGTTTTGTATCTTTGTTGCTTAATGTCTCTTTTTGCCGCTAAATTTGTCTCCAGTGCCTAAATTTGTATGTGATGTAAATATCTACATATAAATCTTCAAGTATTCCCTTTTTTATCTCTGCCGTCCGACTCATCGTAAGACCGTCTCTGACGGGGCACCCCTGGTGCGAAGATAACGATTCAGTCTTCTATTCTACAAGCCGTCTCTGGCGGGGCACCTCTGGTGCAACGAAGAAGAAGAACCTGAACTTTACTCATACTGAGAAGCTCAATGGTCCCAGGGGTTCTAGAAATATTGACAAGCTGTACACAGTAACAAGCATTCCGCTCCACTTGCTTTCACTCCATTGTAAAAAACTTCCACAGCAGACCAATCCTCCATTTTGCAGAGTAAAAATAATCAAATTCAAAGCATGCAGACAAAATTTGCACCTCTCTTTGAACAGGGCTTCATAAATATGGATATTACTGTTGTAATTAAATGGCAGTCTACCTGCAGGTTTCAATTTAATCTAAAATTTTATGCAACTCGATGAACAATAACCATTAAACAGGAATTAAAATAGCCAGAATTGTTTAAAAATATAGCAACGAAGAAATACGAGACATATCCTCTACTCTCCAGCAGTTCTTCAGCTTCATACACCATCAAACTACGCTTTCTTACAGGCACATTTGCATGCAGAAATTGGGTTTAACCTGATCTTGAAGAATCTTTCTGGAATGCAAGAATCGGGAAAAACCAGGCTTTACTGAAAAACCAAAAGTCCTATACAGTACAGCAAAAGCCAAGATAGGTGCACTTAGGACTACAGCCCCTTTCATAAGTCTCCAATTTGCCTATCCTTTCGAAAATATTTCGGAAGACGAAGTGTGCGGCTCGTTCTCTCTCCCCGGCCGTTCTTGCTGACTGCTGCGGTGCATAAGTCTTCGGGCTTCATTCTTGGCCCGCCCGCAAGGCTACTTACCTGCGTGACAATGCTTCCTGCTTCTGTCTTTACCGCCTCCAACACGAACGTTGCGGCTATGAAGCAATGAAAAGTGAGTAATTACCAAATTCTCCCGCCGACCCAGCAGAAAGCAGGACTAAACTGAGCACTTTTATTGCGACTCGAAGCCACAGTTGTGGAACCAACGGAACAGCGCAAAGCGATTGTGATGAGTAGGAAGTAAGAAGATGCAACCGCATAATGTTATGTGTGAAGGACGGAGCCGATTAAAGTGTTACCACTATAAATACCTGACAGGTTAGCGGCTGTCATACTATGCCCTCTTGTAAGAAGTTCCTTCTTTTCATAAAAGAGCTTGCCTGTATCGCATATAGCTACCCTATCACATACTTAAATTCCGCACTCCGTAATGATATTTGCCTGGCACTCATTCATGGCTTAAGCAGAAAGATCATCGCCCTCTGTTAAATCCAACCTTCAGTTCTGCAGAGAATCATCTCTCGATTTGAACTCCAAGTCATTGCTGTTGTCATGTTTTACTAAAATCATCAGCTCCCGTTTTCGATTTAGGATGACTCGAAACTTCACTATCGTAAGGTGAGGTCTCGAGTCGGTGCTTGCCAGGCAACTCAGTACCTAGAAGGATGCCAAGGTTAGCGCACAAAATTTATCTAATTTTTATTTTCAGTCTCGTTTTTCTGGGTCTTCCGTTTATCTGATTTACAGAGTAAGCAATTCTATTCATAATCGCTGAGTTAGTTAATTCAGTTTACTTTACAAAAAACTCCTCTCTGTAATGCCAAGAACGTAAGCCATAGTCGCCAAATGCCCGGTCCAATGCATCCTTCTTTTCGGCTTGGTAAAACGTCTATATATAAAGTAGTCGCATGGTATGGGCGATGTTTATTGTTTTCGATATTCCGCGAGTGCTGCCGACACGTTGTACCCTTGGTGTAACCATCTGGTAACTTCATTTCGACTGGCCTCAAGCACTTTTGCCCACTTGCTTTCGATCTCCTCGGCATTCCTTTAATCAGCTTCCTAATCTCAGATGCAAGTCTTTCTTTACATTTTGCTCTATGCTTCCTTTGAATGACTACTGCTTTCTAAACACCTGTCTCTCAGCCTGCTCCCAGCGTTCACCATCTCTGTGGACCGGAAAAGACTCACGGATTTTCTAAGCGAAGAACTGGAAGCCCTCGTTGAACAAGTGAAAGGTTTGTAGCTGTAAGTTCCCATATTTTTGCCGGTAAGCGTGGGAGAGTTTCAACGGGGAGTATACTGTGTCAAGAGAAAAGCGCTTAAGAAATAAGGGTGATACAAAAGAAACGAGGCATTGAGCATACAGAAGTAAGCGCAATATTCGACGAAATTCTCATTTGCTAACTTTATCATTAGCGAAATGAAATACTCTTTCCTCGAGTTGTAAAGGAGCTCATAACAGCAGCAACCCCTCGGCTGTCACGAGAGCAAAGCCTATTTACGGCAGCAACAGGAACGGAATTGTTTAAAAGATCATAAAGCGATGTGCATGGTTATTAACATGTAATAAAATATTTTTTTTACATGGGCGTGCGTCTTTAAAAAGTACCTTCATAATTTGATAACCGGGTGCATATATGCTAATCTCTGCTTTATTCACCTTCAGGTATCTTTGTAGTCACGCAACAACCCCCCCCCCCCGCCCCCTCCCACCTAAGACCTATTTTCAACTCTCTGCGCTTCTCTCCACTTTAATGTGGCATGCAATTTATTCTGAACTGCCTTTTGACTAGGTTTTGACATGCACTTTTGCTGCCAGAGCTGCAACTCTTAGGCATAAGGGGCATCTCCTGGGACAAACTGAGGCGGCACTGAATCCTTGGAACAATACCAGAGCAAGAGGAGGAGAGCGCCAGTGTGCGAGAGGAGGCAAACCCTTTTAGGGGGAGAATAGCGACACCACACGAGAAGGAGAGAGTGCGAGCGCTAGGCACACTGAGATGCATACGTCTTTTCTGCACCTCACGCAGTGTAACTCTTGGCGCTGTAGACACCGCCAGGCGCTTCTGACGTGTCGTACCTCTTCATGAGCGTCGTAATAGAGAAGAAAGGAGGCATTGCACAGGTAGCAGGAACGCAAATAAGTGATTTTATTTAAGCTGATATACATTGTTGATAGCAGTGAAAAGGGTTGGTCAGAGAATCGCAAAAGAATCTCTCCTTTCTTGCGACACACTTCTAGAACACAAAGGACTGTCTTGTGGCTCCGGTGTCTCCGTCGCCCTCGTCATCACTAAGCGCCGCCCCACAGCAGGTGCCAGGGCGACAGTTAGAGACCCTGAAAACAGTGGGTGTTTGGAAATTCTTCAACTTACGCTCTCTCGCACTAATAGTGCTCCTTTTCTCCCCAAGCCTGTCCTGGAGAAAGCCGGAGAAAGAGGTTTCTTTTAAGCATCAATACAAACTTGTTAGTTCGTTGATGCCATGCGCACCGCTGAATTATGATGCCATTTAGAGGTTATGTTGTCAGTGCACGCTGAATTCGCGCAGAGTTGATAGAGCGAAGTCCTCACCTAGAAAAGCTGCTTCGTCCCTCCCTGCGTATGGTGGTCCCACGAAGGCTTGCAAAAACCCTGCACAACATGGCGCAAGCGCACGTTTACTATACCTCACACGTTTCTTCTTGCGCGGCTGTTGTGACGGCCCCAGCGCCGCCTGCTTTGTGGGCGGGAGAGGAACGGCATTCAGTCGCACAGGGAGATTCGCATTCGTGGGCAGAGCCCGGAACCTGAGCTGCCTATGTAGCCGTGGCAAGCAGCGGGCGCTAACGGCTTTGCACAGTACGCTTCTTCCTCTGTGCGTTAAAGACAACGAAAAAGTGAACAAGCCGCCTTCTGCGTTTCCCGCCTATCTGCGAATAACCGTGACACGGCCGCACTGGGTGGTGGTGGTGGTAAAAACATTTATCTGGTAGGGACAGGAGGCATGTTTGTATCAGCCCGTAAGGCACCGATCCTTACAAGCACTAGGTGGAGGTACCTAGTTTGGGACCCCAGTAGCGGTGGCCGCCGCTCGGGTGTGCCCGACGAAGGCTTGTTTGGCCTGTAATTCGTGGCAGCCGAGCAGGATCGGCTCCCAGTCCTCCGGGATTGGGTTAGGGATACAGGGAATGGCCGGGTTGCAAGTAAAGGTCCAAACTATGTGATAGGTGCCCGAAGACACCACACTAAAGTGCGGGCAGCTGCCGCTAAAGGAGGGGTCAGAATGTTTTAGTGCTGCCGGACACAGCAATGTATTGGTGAGAAAGTGGAGAAAGAGCCGCTGATCCGCCTCCTTGTGGCCTTTACATGGGCGAGAGCAGAGGCGATCACTACCTTGATAATAGGTTACAACATCTTTAAGGTATAGATAGGATTAGAATCGGGTTCCTGATCGGGTGGGGTGGAGAAAAGAGCGCGGTGAGAGAGCGCGCGGGTGGCTGCGTATGCTGCCTCGTTTCCTGCGATCTCGTGATGAGCAGGGGCACATATAAAGTAACGGAGGGCGGGGTACGTATTCAGTATGCAATTTTGGTAGATTAGATAGGCTAGGAAGGGAGTGCAGCCTTGTTCGACGTTCCAACAGGCCCCTCGCGAGTCAGTGATTTTGTTTTTTGAATCAAAATGTGAGGCCGCGAGAGTAATAACCACCTCTTTTGCGTGTGTTGCACTGCGGGCTCTGAAGGTGAGACCGTTAACTGTGTTGCTGTTGTGAACTACCGCGGCCGTGTACCATCCCCCTGGTGAGGGCCGGAGGTATCCACGTAGTATACACCCGTTTCGTTGCCATAATGTCGAGCTAGGGCTTCCTCTTGTGCCAGGCGCCTACCATTATGATCTTCATGTGACATGCTGGCTGGTAGATGTCGCACACGGAGGGTGCGTCTCAACAGACCTGGAGTGCGAAACCTGTCTTCCATGATAGTGATGTGTTGGATATAGAGTCGAGCAAGAAGGCGGCGACCCCACTGCGGTCAGCGCGTATACTGGTTTGTAAGGTGCGCCTCCCGGAGCTCCCGGAAAGTATTCACCACCCCAAGGGACATAAGCCGACTGTTTGAAGTCGTGTTGGGGAGGTCAAGGGCACGTTTAACAATTTTGCGAAGGTCGACCTCAAGGGCATCCTCCTCTTCTTTTCATAGGTGGAGATAAGGAGTCGAATAGAGAATTCGACTGGTTACGAAGGCGTTTGCCAGCCGCAAGGTATCCTTACTCTGTAACCCTCCGTGTTTGTTGGAAACCAGGCGGACCATGCGGCCCACCTGCTCCCCCACCTTACGGATGTTGGGCAATGTAGTGTCTGGCCGTCTTTGTTTGTGGATGTAGAGTCCGAGTACCCGTGTATCATCAGTTTCGCGTATGGGACCACTCTCAAGAGAAGGAGATATTTTAGTTGCGCACTTTTGTGAGAGCCGGAGGTGCACAAATTTTGACTTTTTAGGGAACATTGAAACCGCAGAGGCGGGCGTAGCGATCTACTATCGTCGCCGCTGTTTGGAGGATGTTCTTAATGTCCCCTGGGCTGCCGTGCGTGCCCCACAGAGTGATGTCATCGGCGTACAGGGCGTGCTGCACGCCGGCGACACCACTCAGATGGGCCGGCAGGTGCTTCTTAGTCAGATTGAAGAGCAGCGGGGAAAGTACCGCGCCTTGGGGAGTTCCCCGCGTGCCGAGTAGGTAAGGGCCATACTCTCTATCTTGAATGCGGATGTAGGATTGAAGATCCATCAGAAACTGGCATATGTATTGGAATGTGTTGAGGCCACAGTCACTCTGGCTTAAGTTAGTGAGTATTATCTCATGTGTTACGTTGTCAAATGCTCTTCTAAGGTCCAAGGCGAGTACTACCCGTTCATTATGGGGGCATTCGAGGGGGCCAAGGACTCACCGATTGAGTAGCAGGAGGACATTCTGTGACTCCGTTTTATTGAACGACATTCTGTGAGGACCTTTGAGGGGCGAATCCGAACATATCGCTCGCAAAGGCATATTTGTGTTTAAGATATGGAGACAACGGATTCCGCATCGTCGTCTCCATTAGTTTGCCCATACAAGAGGTGAGAGAGATGGAACGGAAGTTATCTGTATCAATGGGTTTGCCTGCTTTACGACTAAAAGTGACGAGAGCCGTTTTCCAGTCGATTGGAAGGGGGTATCCCCGCGCCAAATCGCATTGATGTAATCGAGGAGGGACTGGCATTCCAAGTCGGGCAGGTTCGTCAAAAGCTTGACGGTGGCCTGATTCCTCCCTGGCGCAGTGCCCTGTTTAATTTTGGCGAGAGCCGACCGCAGATCATAGAGTAGGAAAGGTTGATCCAGCTCCATGTTCTCTCTGCCTGCATAAGTATACGCAGACCCACGCGGATGCTGGGCTGTACCCAGATACTGGTCCAGAAGTTTCTTTGCCAGTTCAGTCGTGTTGCCAGTGAAAGCGTGCATGGCTCGCTGCAAATGTTTTTGTGTTTCGGTTCGTGATGGGTTGGGTCGATTAGTGCTCGAAAGAGACGCCACGTGTTGCGGGCGACATTTGTCGTGCAGCTGTATTGCATCTATCCACCCAGTTGAGGTCGGCGAGTTGGACGCGTACTCCGCCGCTCTCTGGGTAAGCTCGGCAATTCGAGCTTTAAGCTTCCTATTGAGTTTCTGGCGCCGCCAACGGCAGACAAGGCTGAGACGGGTTTCCCAGAGGTATAGAAGGTGGTTATCCACGTCCGTGACCGCCTCTGAGACCTGGATCTGAGTTTCTTGCGAACAAAGGTGTGCCAGCACCTATTGGGACCATGCTGGGTAGCCTTGCTCAGAAATGGGTGTGTTATCAAGTGAGTGAAAATTTTGCCTGAATTTCGTCCAATCTGGGATACGGGCTTGTGTTCTGGGACGCTTGAGGGGGCGTGTGCTTAGTGTAGTGATAAGAATGCAGTAGTCGCTAACGAAGGTCTCCTCGGTGTTGAGCCTGTCTGCGTGTCGTATGTTGCGAGTGAAGGTTAAGTCCGGACACGTATCCCGTGTCACAGAATTTCCTAGCCGAATTGGGTGGACAGGGTCCGTGTGGAGGTTGAGGCCCAACGTGGACGCAAGCTCCGCCAGCTAACGCCCGTGCCACTACTCCTTGCGGTACCCCCACAGCTGACTGGGAGCGTTAAAGTCGGCCACAGTCAGGAGGGGATCGCGACCCGCTACTCTTAGCGCGCGCCTAAAGAGGTCCGCAAATGTCACTCGCTGGAGTTTGGGAGAGCAGTACCCGTTGAGTATATGCAACGGCGGGTCCGTGCGGCGGAGTTGTAGGGTAGTCACCATTACATAAGAATACTCGAGTTGGAGGCCGAGATCCACTAAGTTGGCTATGTAGTCTTTATGAACGAGAAGAAAAGACGCTGGATCCCGTTGGACCGTCGTGTAATTTGAGAGTGTGGCGCCCAGGCCTGGCTCCTGGAGGGCAACCATGGCTGGAAACTTCAACCACTCGAGAACTTGTGGCGATGCGCTGAGCATATAAGCTTAGGTATACTATTATTTTTTTCATCTTAAAGTGCCACAGTCAAAATACGCGTATTTATCCAAGTAAACACTGGCGTCACAAATGGAAACTGAAGCAGCAAAGCGTATGACTAGACAATTCACGGGATCGGAAGAAGTTTAACCAAATACCGCCGCGCTAAATCAATAAAAAAAGCCTTTGCATAAAACCAGATCACCTGAAACTGGCCCACAAGTCATATACAGTAACATGAGGTTTAATGAAAAGCTCTCGTTACCTTCTACATCTTTCAAAAAATGTGTTCTGGATCATGGGCTGCTAACTAAATTGTTTGGGTTGAAAAATATGTATTTTTCGGAATTTTTTTGCACAAGTATGATACTTTGGTGTAGAAAATATGATTTCAAATTACCTTATTCATACCTCCACGGTATGTTTTTTTTTTGGGGCCACTATTCTACCTGTGAGCTTTTTCATAACTCGCAGACACCCTTCGGCCTAGGGTACTCGAAGCTCCAGCACATTTCTTTGGAGGAGAAATTCTAGACGCCCGTGTACTATGCGATGTCAGTGCACGTTAAAGAACCCCAGGTGGTGGAAATTTCCGGAGCCCTCCACTACGGTGTCTCTCCAAGCGCGAGTCGCTTTAGGACGTTAAACCCCATAAAACCAAACCAATTATTAACTACGCGTTCACGAGGCATGAGCATGCCCGCGTCAGCAGTCGGAGCGAGAATCTCGAGCTCCCAAGCCTCGGAATCACGCGGAGAGCGAGTGACCGAGTTCCGCTAGGAGAGCACCGGAACATGATCCGCCGACAGGCGCGCTGTGGAAAACACCATGCTTCGATAGAGGCCCATTCGGGGTGAATCGATGGAACGAGATGTGTCAACAAAATCCTCGCATGCTCTGTAGGACCGCTGAATCCCTTATGTGTTAATGGTCTAGTTTGGTTTCATCGCAGTTTTGGCCAAGTACTAATAAACCAGTTCGTTTTAATCAAGAATCCGGGCGCTTCATGCCGACATGGCGCGTATTTATACAAGTGAACACTGACGTCACAAAAGGAAACTGAAGCAGCAAAGCGTATGACTAGACAATTCACGGGATCGGAAAAAGTTCAACCAAATACCGCAGCACTAAATCAATAAAAAAGCACCGTTGCATAAAGCCAGACCACCTAAAACTGGCCCAGAAGTCATATACAGTCACATGCTGCGGTGGGATCTCCGGCCACTTCAGGCTGACATGGCATAGTTGGCAGGATCTGCAGAGGTGACACTCCGAACCACAACCGAATATTTTGGAAGGGCTGTTTTAGCATTCTGATTACTTAGAAGTCGCGTGGACCCAACACGCAAGCAAAAGCCGCTTAACTATCCGGCGTAGCTATCATGAGGCGCAACGCATCCGACTCTCTCCGGTGCACGCCCCGAGAGGAACAACGCATCGTGATCCACTGCACATTCACTCCGAAGCCTCTCATAACACAAACCCCGCGACCCAGGATATTCGACGCTCCGGGAGATAAAAAACGCGTTATACCCGATCCCGCGTTCGGACATCGAACTTCTAAACACCGCAGTCCTCGGCATCACACAAGCGAAGAATAACAGAGGAACATAAGCCGCCAAAAAAGCGCGCTGCAAGACGTCAAACTTCGAGCAAGGCCGATTCTGAGAGAGACAAACGAGGGATGCCCACGGAAGGAGACGTGTCAGCAACGTCCTGCCACGCTCTGGAGATCCACGGAATTTCCTTAAGTTTTCATAGTCAAGTTTCCTTATTCGTGTTTTAGGCCAAGTAGTTTGAACCAGTTTGTTTTAATCAAGAATTCGGCCACTTCGTTGTTGACATGTCTTTAACGGTATGACGCGATAGCGTGTTGAGTTAATTCCTGTAAGGGTCAATCTCTGCTTTACATTCGCAGATCCCTGGGAGTTCTCATAGCCCTCGTGGTGGAGTGGTGCAGCGGATAAGTGACACGCCAGTGCCCTGCGATGGCAGGTGCCCCAGCCGTGGGCCTTGAGAGCCCCAGCTTGGTCTTCCCGAGCGACCTATCTAATTTGTCTTCTGCTACGGTGGGCAGTTTGTTCACTATCTGGTGGGCAGGTTGTGGCGATGCCGCAAGGTCACGTGACCTAATTTACTCACCTGCCTCCTAGATTGTTCTTTTGGGACCACCCGCCAAAGCCACGCCCGTGAGTTTTGCTAACAACACACACTCCGACAAAGCCGAAACCGGAATTTTTTGTGAACGGTGCCTTTAACACTATCGCGTTTAAAGACCGAAGTGCGATCTCTGCTTCTCCGGTTATTCTTCCATCAATTGAGATAGTGGGCTTCCATTTCAAATCCCAGACCCGAATGTGAATTCGCGCGTGGATAAATGTCCTAGTGCGTTCAAGTAATGTAGGCTTCATCTATATTCAGCGTTTTCCACAGCAAGGCCAGCCCTAATCAGAAGACATCGCGATAAGAAAGGCATTGACAAGTTGGGAAGCAATAACGACACAGGTTAAATTTATTTCAATGATCCTTTTATTTTGCATGCTAAAATAATGCAGGCTTTCTTCTCGGCAGTGTTTGTTGTTCCTCAAGTTTGTTTGCAGTTAATGTTTCCTATAACATGTCTCTTGGCACTCTTGATAACTTGGAAAGTAGTTTCCATAGAAGTCGCAAGATTTTGTTTCCACGCATTCGTTCTTCACAGAGTCGTAGAAAAAAGCTTTTTGTAAACGAACGTCGCATTTCAGTTCCGGACGTTCTTGTGTGCATACTTCCACTGAAAATTGAGATTTGAAATGTTCAGTCTGAGGAAGGGAAGCAGTCATAATATTACGGTTTGACAGCAATTGTACTGATTACTAAACGCCTCTTGGACTGAGTTTATCGCGCCTGAGACGCAGCCAAGCATATGCCAGGGAAGCAGGCAATCAGGAATAAAAAAAAAACTGTAAAGCTGAGTAGGTTGCAGCTCTAAAGTACGCCGCAATTGCAAGAAATCTGAAATGTTAACAAAATAATGCTGCCAAAGGGTAATCTCAGGAATATGAACCCCATTTCAATGACCAATGTCGCTTCAGAGAATGCAGCTTTGTGCACCTTTAATACGATTAAACCGTATTTAGAGACCACTGCACGCAGGCAGCCAGACTTATTATCCCACGCTGTTTTCCTAGATGCTAAAGGAGTGTCAGTTAGAATCACTAGAAGTAAGAAGACTAAAGCAGAAATTGAAACTTTTTTTTTCTGATAATGAATGATAAAGTCAAAGTTAATAAACATCACTATGTTACACCTCCCCTGAAGCGTTGCCCTCGGAAAAATCACAGTAAGGTATTACAGCCTATTATTACACGTACTGATGTCTATCGCTACTCCTTTTTTTCCCGATGCTGTAGAAATTTGGAATCAACTACCAAGTGACGTTGTGGACCAAACAGATGTAGACAAATTTGTGATAGGTGTGAACGCGTTCCTGGAAGATTGCTGTGCAAATCTGTAATTCTGTGCATTTGAGTGTTTCTTTTTTTAGCGAAGAGAATTGCACTTGTGTCTGTATATGTTTCCCTCCCTGTAATGACCCTCATGCAGAGGGTTAACAGTATGAATAAATAAATAAAAATAAAAATAAAATATGTTATTTTTCGTGGCAAATCAGATGAATTAGCAGGCGGTGATGAAGAGATGGACGTGATTGTAGCAGCTAAGAGGAAGAAGGAGAAGCAAAAAGAAAATGCCCGCAAGCTATTGTCTAACGCCTAACCATCAACAGAATGACCGGTAGGCTTGAAGTAGATTTGATTTTCACAATCAGAATCAGTTTATGTAAATAAACAAACAGTACATACACATATTTGTTAAATACAGGAGGAGGTCCCAAAGCCACAAATAGCAAAACTTCAGCGCTCACTAGAGTGTGTAGTTTGGTCTGTCAGTGTTCTTACCATGAAGAGCCCGCACACATTGGTGAATTGTAAAGGGCTTAAGCGCTTTGATATCACAGTTACACGCGCGTCCACGAGAGAAAGTTTTGCAAAGAAATTTCCGCACTGTTGAAAGAGGTGAGCTCCACGGATCGTCAAAGACACCAGCGTTGGGCTTCTGGTTGTAGCTGGAGCTGCTGTTCGCGGCCACTTAATTTTTCACACCAATTCTGAGCAGCAGATATTAACAACTTGCATTTTTGGTAGCCCTGTGCCATGGTGGTTGTACGAGCTCTCGATGTGTAACACTGAAACCTTAAAATCAGCTCCTATGGATTTTGTGCCCGATTGTAGAACCACTGCCTCAAATGAAGAACAGCGCTCACATTGGTGCTAAGTCGTAAGGACATGTGTTTCGTTGCGTTAAATCTATCCGATTTTGCACCATAGGACGCGCGAAAAAATTTTCACATGTTATCATTTCTTCTCCAATATTTTCTGCTTTCTCTCTTTCTCTAGCATTATGCTCGCAGTTTTTATTCCTATTACCAACTTCGCAGTCGAGTGTCTCACTACATTCTTAGAAGTGGTCTTATTAGTCTGAGTTTCAGGGGTCTAGACGAGTGCAGGACAGATAGAACAAACGGTTTTTCTTGTCTACTCTGTGCGAACAGTTACTGATACTTGTGAATGCTTGGGAAATGCATGCACCGTTTTGATGTTTTTTTGTGTCTATTTATTTATCATGGTGAAAACCGCTTCTTACTACTCGGCCTTTGCGATAAAGGAATACGCGACAGAAGAATACCTAGGCACTGAAACATCAGCATATATATATATATATATATAAAACTACCTGGGCGGCTCAAACATCCTTTAGGCAGAGGTATAGCAGTCAGTCGCTTCAGCGCCTCATGTTCTCATAGAAAAGCGCACTACTCTGAGCTCGAGGTGAGCCAGCCCCACAGTAGAAGGATGGTTGACTCACCAGGTCCCCTCCACACATAACACTATATCCCTTCTCACATGGGAAGATTATCTACATGTGAGAAATTAAGCAGGAGGAGGATTGACACTGACGCGGTAGCGTCTCCAAGGTTAGAGGACAGCTCCTTGATTCGCCAAGGTCGAGTTCATGTGAAACGAGAAGTCATCGAGTAGAGGTAAGATGGTACTGCAATACCACAGGCTACACTGGACCCAGTCCTGACGGGTCCATGTGAACGAAAGTATGACGTGGTGTGCAAACGACGTAAATTAACACCGCGCCGTAAGACTTCTTGTAGTCCCGTGTAACACAAGGTCGCGGGCCCACGCGGGTCCGACATGGGCAATGAGGGCTTGTGGTTGCCAGCAGTAAACCCACATGGGTCCCCTATGGGTGCATTGCTGGCGCAAAACTCTTGCGCTGCCCATTTCATGCCTAAGTGGGACCCTCGTCGGATATGCATGGACTTAGACAGAATGTACAACCTACCTAGGTTCCATCACAGATATATAAGCAGGCAAAGATGCAGGCTCTGTAAAAGTGAATTGCGGGTAACCCCAAAAGGGGCTGCATGTACATCCTTGCGAGGGAGCCGCAGTGGTTTTGTGTCTGCGAAGAGCTAATATTCCCGCCCTCAGTCTACATTGGTCCCGCGTAGATAATACAGGGGCTAAACTTTGGACTTCACAGCGGCGAAGCGGTATAGGCATCCAGTTTGGGCTGTCTGAGCATCATATCTGATGGTCCCTCATGGGCTCGGCATGAACACATTTGCAATTCCAACGCTTTCCCCGCCGGTATCTCAAATCGCGTATGAAAGGGCTAATGCATGCAGTTCATGTGTATGAAACATGGGGTTACATGATGGTGAATTGCGGGCACCCCCAATAGAGGATGCCCGTGTAGAACCGTGACGAAGCCAAAGAGGCTGTGTGTGGGTCAACCTCTAGTATTCCTGCCTGTAGCCTACATGGGTCCTGCGTAGAAAATACATGGGCTGGGCATGGGCACATTGATATGGTCAAACGGCAAGTATATTTCCCCCTTCAGCCTTCGAAGTTCCTCGCAGATTAATTTGGTCTTCACAATGCAGCCACACATGTGCCATTTGTGAGGTACCGGGGAACACATATGGACACTCCCACGTACATTAGCTGCACACGGGAAGAGTTGACATTCTCACAGTCAGCTTGCCTGCATGTCCTACATAATATGTAAAAGGGATTAGTGTACCCAAATAGTAACGCCTTGCATATTTCACTCTTGTGAAGATATGCTGTTTAAACGTTATAGTAACAAAGAAACTCGCTTCTTTAGCTGAGATATTTTCGTTCTTTTTTGCGCATATCGCATTGTATTTTTTCAGGCGCGCCATGGTCGCCGCGTATAAAGCTTGTAGCATAAGGTTTCTTGCTTGTTTCGATGCGCTTCACTTACGCCAGCACTACAGGTGCTTTCGTCGTCTTCATGCAACATATGGCGCATGGCCTTCGGGACTGGTGGATGAACCAGTCCCAAGGTTCTGCACCAGAGGCTGCAGAAGCCTTGTTAGTGTTGTCGTTCATTGCAGCAACTTTCTTGACGCCCGCTAGCCGTCGTCTGCAGCAGCGGGTCGATGAAGACAAAGCAAATTCTTGGCTTTCTTGCAGATACCCTTTCCGCTTCCTCGCATATAGTGATCGCGCATTGATAACGCAGTTTGTTCAAGAGCAGATAAGAAGAACCATCAGAAATGGATGTGACGCTACTACTTGTTCACGGTGTCCAGTCACTGTGCGTCGATGTAATGAAGAAGTACACTCCCGCCTTTTCCCGCGTTGCTTTGGGAGAGGTTTTCCTCCTCTCCGGTGGTTGGGTTGAGTGTGAACCGACGGATGGAGTAGCGCAAAGACACTAGCTTGTCCTCGTTTAATTTTAGTAATACAGTGTGCTGCGCATTTTCTCGTGTTTCCTTGATCAATCCATAAACGAAGATGAAAATGCCATCCTATGCGTACGTCGAGTGCAAGGATGGCAAAAAACTATCCCCCTGTCACGGTTATGAAGGACTTTGCTCCGAAAGACGTGAGTGGTGAACAGTAACATTTGCTAGTGGTTGGGCGGTAGATGCCGCGGGGGTGAAGAAGAATTTTATGAGAGCGACGTCGTGGCGTGAGGAAGTAAGTAGGCATTTGAAATCGCTTTTTTGTCTGACTACTGTCTCTGCCTTGGTCATAGGCTCTGCGTCAGCGGAAACTTTCTCGCAGCTCAGCGTCTTTTTTAACCAGTCATTTGCGGATTATACAGCGTAGAGGAACAAAATATTGCAAAACTTTCTTTCAGTTGCGTACCGAAATTTCTTGTCATTAACAGTAACATGGCTCGAATTTGTTTTATGGCTTGTATCCCTTCTTAGGTACGATTTTTTTTTTAGCATAAAAACGTTCGTTCGGACGTAATCGTGCTGACAAGCTCGTGATAACACGAAAGCTTAAACATTGCCATACGATGCTTACGCATTAAAAAGGTCTTCATACATGCCCAAAAATAATTTGGCCATGCCTCACAGGACAGTCCGAGTAGTAGGGCGTCATAACGGAACGCCAAATACAGTAGACGCCCATCGGCATGAGTAAATTGAATAGTAACCCCTCCTTAATTTATCGGCGAGCATTGTATGCGTCTTTGTCGTCTTCTTCTATCTGGCTGTGGCTTAATAATCTTTCAGCACTGAAGACGTTCACCTGTGAATGGAATTAGAGTCTTGACAAATATCTAATCGCATCCGAGCGCAGCGTAAGTTCTTTCTTTATTGTCCTTTATAGTACATCACGAAGACATACTGTTCCTTTGCAATGCACCAAAACGGGGTATACGAATTTTAGCTGCTTAAAAATAAATACTGTGACCTCACAATAGAAATAGATTCCCACCCTCTAAAACACTTTAAGTGGCTGGGTTCGAGTCAGTAACTTGAACTGGAAAGCATTTCCACCAGGTGGCACTTGCAGCTTTTTCACCATTTTTGCAACATCACAGACCGACCCTCCACAGTTATGATTTCGTGCATAGGTTTCGTAAGCACAACATCATATAGATCCTTGTATAACTTTTTACTTGTTACAATTGATAAATATTCAAACAGTATGATTTGTTTGATGGGCATTAGGGGATGCGTTTCAGCAAGTTTCACTGGCAGGCGTTGAGTGGAACATAAGATTTTTAAAGTTTGATGAGGAGCAACTCGGCATTACGAGCCACATCGAGAAACGGCAGAGTACGCTTGTCCCAATTACTACGACGTCACCGAAACCAATGATTGTTTTCACGAACCAGTTCTTGCCGGCGACGTCGACGTAATAAGTGGTACAATAGTTCAGGCTGGCCGGTCGACCGTGACATGAGGATGCAATTCTGGGCTTCCGCCTATCAAGACTTCCGGCGCAAAATCGATTATAAATAACTGATAACGATGCGTTTTCACCTCCTTTTCATGATTATTTAGACAGTAGATCTCTTTCAATGAAAAAAAAACGGAGAAACAGAAGTGTTTAATGTGTGCGCCTTTAATGAAAGCCAATAAGTAGAAGGCGCACAGTCACGACAGCTTCTCAAAACTAAAGAAATGTACACACCACAAAGCTTGAGCTGAAAGTACGAACTGAGGCAAAGCTCTCCCGAGCCGCAGTTTGCACACAGTGCACAAAAAGGAGGGTGTGGGGCTGGAGCCCGGCCACTCCGGCTGCGTTTTGATGGAGGAGACACGCAAATGGGCCGGTGTGCTGTGCGATGCAAGTGCACGTTAAAGAACCCCAGGTCGTCGAAATTTTTCAGGAGCTATGCAGTACGGCATTTTTCTCTGTCTTTATTCTTTCATATCCATTTTCATCCATCTTTCTTGCGGTCCGGTTCAGGTTCCCACTGGGATGCGAGATGATTACTTCGCCTCTTCCATTCCCCAGAAACAAAACCTTATCACTAACAAACACAAACCCGCCTCAAGTATGCAGAAAAAAATGCGAATCCTCTGTCGTTCACCACTATAAACCTGTTATTTCGGCTGTATGGCCGCCAGTTAGCAGCCTACTCATAGACACCAAAAATTCAATCCACTATATGTATGCTGAGCCTTCACCAATGCAGCCTAAGCCAGGTACGCTAGGTTGCTGCTTCTCTCTCGCGTTTCCGTACCTGTTGCCAAATTCCATCCAGCTCCCACCTGGCAACCTTGCCGCTGTGCGGGAGCTGCTGGGTGTGGCAAGCCCCACGGGTAGCTCTGTTTGAACCAGCCACCTGCCACTGTACGGGCACATTGCTTAACCACCGCCCCACTGCGCCAGCAGCGGCATCTGGACTCCTCGCGATCTATGAACGCGATTAAGAATGTCGAGGAGTCATTATAGCGACGTGAAGACTGGTGGAACAATCATGGTACCTCGAAATTTGAGTATCTGAAAAACCCCGAAATTTGGATGTTGGTTCATCCCAAACAGTTCCAATGAACCCCCGCCCCCCTATTTGAGGAAGTAGTTACACCCAGAAACTGCATTATGGTGGATTACTGTCGAGTAGTTACTAGAATATAACGGATTAGTGGGTCGGATTATTATTATTTTTTATGGTAATTCAATGGAAGGTACTCGCTTCTTATTCTTCACGCAGTTCTGCGCCTGCCTCGCTGGTGCCTTCGTCGGGACTACAGCGGCGCCTTGTTTCCTTGTGCTACGGACTTCAGTTCCATTGCCATCACCAATCCTACACGTGGATGAGCTCTGTGCGAGCGTGGACTGCCCTACCTTTCCTGTAAACGACAGCACGGGTGTTCCCTCCACTGCGTAACCTGGCCGAGCATCTCCCTTCGACGATGTCATCTTCGATCTACCGGTCATCTTAAAGCCAAGTTCTGTGACGTCACCCATGGATCGTATAAAAGCAATGCCTACACAGCGGTCTGCCAGTGGGCTAGGAGACAGCAAAAGCGGCAGCATGCTGATCCGCTTCTTATTCTTCACGCAGGTACGTTTTCTTGAAAACGCACGTTGCGTCCGCTCTGATGACAGATTTTTGATGCCGTTTCCTCGCCTACACAATCGTGGCTTTCGTTATGTGTCTGTATCGTTGTATTCGCAGCTTCTTTACTGCATTGCTAGTGTTCTCTTAAGCGGAGATGTGTAAACTAATCCTGGACCCTCTCACAGCAATCCCGGTTCAAAACCAGGCACACGTTCTACATCTTCTTCCTTTAATGTTCATGTAGCAAGCACTGGTGACGCTTGCTCCACTTCCAATCAGCCAGCTGTTAATGAAATGCTTGCCGAGTTGCTTGCGGGCCGGAGAAAAATGGCCAAAGATATTGCAGATATAAAACGTTTCCAGCAGAGAGTGAACTCTCGTTTTGGGGCACTTGAATCACGAGTCTCTGCTCTTGAGTCAAACCCGCCAACCTCGAACGGCGACGCAAGCGACAGGACCGTGCAACGCCAGTTGAATTCCTTGTATGAGGTTGTTAGCAAGCTTGTTTCAAGAAATGATGAGCCGGAAAACCGTTCTCGCAGAAACATTCTTATATTTCACGGTCTTGCTGAAGAAGATAAAGAAACTAACAAAGCTCTGTTCATTGCAGTGACTAAGGTATTCATCGATAACCTTCAGTTGGATTGTCCTAAAATAGAAAGATATCATCGGCTAGGTAGAAAGCAGGAAGGGCGCCCTCGTCCTGTCACCGTTAAGCTACTTGACTTTCGGGAAAAAACTCAAGCGTTAAAAAATGCTCATAGGCTCAAAAATTCAGGCATCAGCTTATCCGAGGATTTCTCTGCTCACGTTCGATTGATCCGTAAAAAACTTTGGGATGCAACGCAATCTTATCGTGACAGTGGCTCGAAGGTTCATTTGCGTTACGACCACGTGTTTATTGATAGCGTGTGGTACAACTGGGATGACGTTGAGAAAAGTTTGGTCAAAGATTCGAAATCAACGCCCCCGGACACTGCTGCTGCTAATGCTACTGCTGCCAAGCCACCCGCAGATTCTGACTGACGGGACACCGCCGCCAACCTTCGTGTTCTGAACATTAATGCCAGAAGTTTAGTAAACAAGCTTCCAAATTTTATCTCTTTAATCCTAGCTCATTCGCCTGATGTCATTGCGGTCACCGAAACGTGGCTACATGATGGTATAATTGACTCTGAAATAACTCCTCCAGGTTTCGTTGTAATTAGGGCGGACAGGCAGCATGGGAAAGGAGGTGGTGTCGCTCTTTTCATTAAGTCTAGTCTGAAATTTGTTGAAATTTCGGTCCCTGTCGAAATAGAGTCAACTTGGTGCAAACTCTACGCAGGTAACAAATCATTTATTATCGGTGCGGTGTATTGACCACCAGGCACTTCCGTAGACCACGTGTATTCTTTAAGTAACTTCTTGCATTATCGTCATATCAGCAATCCAAATATAATTATCCTAGGAGACTTCAATCTTCCCGGAATTCATTGGCATACATTATCCATTACTGCTCACGACATTGCAATCAGTAATGAACTTGTCAATTTTTCTTTGTCATTCGGATTAAAACAGATAGTTGATAAGTCCACGAGGTCTTCGGCAATACTGGATCTGGTGTTTTTAAGCTCTTCTCTTTTCGCGACGAATTTTACATGCGAAGTCGTCGAGGGGATATCCGATCCCAACGCTGTTCTTTTTTCGATCCCAGGTTCTATTCCTTCCTCAAAACTAACTTATTCAACATTTCCCTTTCAGTAGAGCAGACGACGTGGCTATCCTGATTTATTAAGTGACGCATTTGAACAGTTTCAACACGTTAGCATATCATATGACGTGAATTCTTCAGTAACATTTTTCGAAAACATTGTGAAGGTCTGTATTCAGCGTTTTGTTTCATTAAAAACTATAAAGCAAAACCACAGTATGCCCTGGATAACAAGAGACATACTGCATCTTTCCCGCCGTGTTGCCAGACTACGCGCTTCCAAGCGCAATGGTAACCCTGAACTTTTGCAACAGTTCAGCGACGCTAAAAAAGAACTCCGTGCCAAAGTTCACTCGGGAAAAGATTTTTACTACAAAAAGTCCTTGCCGCAATTAATGAAACACAATCCCCGCAAATTTTGGGCATCCATATTGCCACAGAGCACTAGTCCCAATACCTTCATTATTGATGATAAGCCGGTCTGTTACTCATTAGCTATAGCTACTAGTTTCAACACATATTTTCAGTCGGTATTTACAGGAGATAACCTTGAAGTGATTACTTTTCCTAGCAACTCTCAATGTTCTGTCGATGATATTTCATTAAGCGTCGAAGGTGTTCTGAACTTCATTCTGAACATAAATGTGAAAAAAAGTAGTGGTCCTGATGATATCCCTAATGTATTTCTGCATCGTTACTCTCTTTGGACCAGCCGCTATTTGACTACCATCTTCCAGAAATCGCTATCATCTGCAACTGTCCCCGTAGCCTGGAAGCTTGCAAAAGTTATTCACCTGTTTAAAGCTGGCAGCACCCAAATCTTGTCCAACTATCGCCCCATTTCGTTAACCTCACACTCATGCAAATTACTAGAACATATCATTCATAAGCACATTACAGAATTTCTTGAACCTAACAATATCTTGTGAAAATTTTAGCATGGGTTTCGGTTCGGGCTCAGTACCATTTCACAACTTGTAGAATTCACGCACGACATTGCTAGTTCCGTCGACACGGGCTCACAAATCGACGCTTTATTTATCGGCCTTTCTAAAGCTTTCGACACCGTTCTCCACAGCAAACTTCTTTGTAAACTTAATGCAATACTCAAAAACCCGTTACTGGTAGACTGGATATCAAGCTTTCTTTCTAATCGTACACAGTATGTTTCTTTCAACTCCTGTTCATCTGAAACTGTTAATGTATCATCCGGTGTACCACAAGGATCCGTGCTCGGGCCACTTTTGTTCTTATTATACATTAATGATTTGCCAGAAAATATTATTTCTAAAATACGGTTGTATGCAGACGATTGTGTGATATACAGTTCAATTAACACCCCTGAGGATCACGCGCAACTAAATCAGTCATTCGTGTCATTCTGCTCATGGTGTGAAACATGGCAAATGCAAATAAACTTTCGTAAATCTGTATACATGTCATTCTGTAATCGCACAATAACATCTTCTTACACCCACTCATTCAAAGATAACTCTCTGAATCAAGTGCCTGAGTACAAATATTTAGGTCTTCTTTTTTCTTCTAACTTGTCCTGGTCAAAGCATATTAACACAATATCCAATAATGCAATGCGGAGGCTCGGTTATCTAAAACCTACACTTAGTGTTGCCCCCCAAGAAACTAAACTGGTAACATACAAAGCTTTAATTCGTCCACTTTTGGAGTATGGGTCAATAATATGGAATCCTCATAAACAGTCCGATATCAGTAGGCTGGAATCCGTCCAAAAGAAAGCAGTACGGTTTATTTGCCGACGGTATGACAGACATTTTTCACTTCATCCACTCTTCCTGCCATAGGCCTTTCTCTTCTTTGTACCCGCCACGACAATGAGTGTTTAAAATATTTTCATGGTATTGTTAATTCATCCCGCTTTGCTTCACTGTCTGAGTATTTGCATTTTTCAGCATCTTCATCTACAAGGAGCTACCACCCATTGAATGTAACACCCATTCACGCGCGCACTGATATGTTCAAATTTAGTTTTTTTCCTCGTGTTATCGAACGATGGACTTCTTTACCCGGTGATATACGCTCCCTGAAACCAAACCTATTGTGCAATGTTGTTTCAAATGTGTGATTAGTCTGTTGCATTTCTGTTCTGTATTTTAATGGTGTTCACTTCTGAATATGTTGTCCCTCTCTGCCTTTTTTTTCTTCCTCCCACTCCTGCAATAGCCCCATCGGGGCTGCAGTATATGTAAATAAATAAATAAATAAATGTTCATAAGGTGATAACTCATGTATACCCATAGAATGGCAATCGAACTGTTTCTGACCTTAGATTTCGGGGGAAAATTGCAAGAACATAAGACATTCATTGTAGACACCATATCAGGGAACCTAGATGCAATCGCATTTTCATCTTTTAGAATTACGTTAAGAAGGCCCCTAGCCTTTTCAAGGTCCCTAGCCTTTCACCGCCGCTAGTAGCCACACCAAAACTGAAGTTGAAGTGAACAAAAATCTGTGGTGAAAGGGCAGAACTCTGTATCAAAAAAGGCACGAAATAATGTACTCTGTGCCCGCCTTATACGCAGCCGACTGTCCAGTCTCGCGCCTTGAAGACATAATGAGGTCGCTCCTGAGACCCATCCTGTGTTGCTAAAATCTGAACTTGCTCACAGGTGACGTTCACATGAAAGGGAAATCAGTGCCCAGTTTATATATCTTCGAAGCTGTATGCAAGGGTATTTGGCATTGCACCACTGCAGCTTAGGGTTTGCTAGTTTCCCACGTTATGTGTGACTGTGCCAATAAGCATTATACAATGTTATGCAACTTGCTTGGGTAACGAGAGGCATTTGTAGCACAACCGCACGTTCTACTTCACATAGATGCAGACTGATAAAAAATAATGGTGCAAAAGCCACCCACCAGGTCAAAAAACACAGAACAAGAGCTTCGCGTCATAGACGCCGCGGCCTCTCAAGAGGTATTTTTCTCGAATTTAGGCCATATTTGAATCACACGTTTGGATGTCTATCTTTCCACGAAATGAAAAATTGAAGCCAGTACTTCAGCTCAGCTTCGAGGATATGGCGTGTTATGGTTAATGGTTTAATGCCACCATATACGGAATTAGTCATATTCTACTTAAAATTCTTGAGATTTCTGGGAGTTATCATACCACTCCTGGCGCAATGGTGCAGAGTTAAATGATGTGCCACTGCCCTAGGACGGCAGGTGCCCCCACCGGTGGGGCTTGGGCCGAACAGGTTTCCCTACCCGGTCAACCTTTCGCGAGCGATCCTAAACTTAACTGTCGCCTGCCGCGGTGGGCTGTTTCTTCATATGATGACGTCACAAGGTAAGGCGATCAAGGCTGTCCCCTCTGCGTCCTCGGTGGCCCACCTAGGCTGGTTCTGTGGGGATTTTTCGTAGATTTTTCGCTCGCTCTGAACAACACTGATTTTCTGCGGCACGGGCTCCTTAACCGTATCGCGTTAATATTGTACGTTAATCAAGTGATTTAAACATACTTAAGGGCCTGAGCATTGCCGAATGGAGAGGCTTAGAACAGTATAATTAAAGGCTAAGAGCGAGCCATTTATCAGTTATAAAGTTCTACGAAGCTGAGCTTCATTGTAGAGAATACACCGAAATTAAGCAATTAAAGCTTGTTGTGCATTGTCACCCACACTTCGCGCACTTTTACGTGGGAAGTTCTCAGACACCCTTAGAACGTGTGGGGATAGCAGTCTCGGACTCAATGGAGATGCCCTCGACTCAGCGTGGCAAACTCAGCGGAGACCAGCTACCAAGTGACAAGAGGTTTTTGGTCGTTTGGTGCCCAGCTTTCGCCGGTCGCAAGCCAGAGAATGGGTCGGAGCCAAAGGTTCACAAACAAAACAAAGTTTATACAGCAATGAGACGATACAGAGGATTTCACAATCACTAGTACAAACACATACAAAGTGATTAATAAAACAATGCAACTCGTGGAAAGTTAAACTCGAGAGGAAGACTACAGTACAAAGGCAATATTGCACCTAAAGTGCACTAACACGAGAGAGGCAAACAAACAAAACACAATTTGTTCACCGGGCACTGCGGCAGTCCGACGACCAGAGGTCCACGATGATGCCGTCCCGCAGACTGGCGAACGTAGCCTCGTTGGTCCGATGCTGGCCGAGTGGTGTTTTCCCGGGAGTCGAACGGGCGCGCTTCGATGAAGCTTAAACGGCGGTCCGGACTGACTTGACAGCGGTCAACGTCCTTCTTTTATAGGCTCGCTCTCCCGTCTGTTTGTTTAGATGGACTTTTTGTTGGGCTAGATGGTGCATTAGCGCTAGTCCTGTGTGGTCCTCTCTTGTGTTCGTCTTGGTTGCGCTACTGTTCTTTTCTTACCGTCTGTTTGTTGTACGCGCCAAAGTAGGCGCGCACATACACGCAGTATCTCCCGTATAGTTTCCCTTCCTTTCTCTCGCCGGCCGCGCGTCCTCATTGGTCAAAGTTGGGAGACGTTTCGCGAAGGTTCGGGCTAGTTCTGGCGTGGTGTCCGCTGCCGATGGGCGAGGGGGACGTGTCTTTGTGCACGCAAGGCTACGTTCTTTTCCCCCCGTCAGCAGTAGAAACGACTCGGATGTTCCAGAGAAATCTTCGGCATGGATGACTCAATTCCCTCGGCGCACGCCGTGACGGTGAGCGGTGGTGGAGGGGAGAGGGAGCCACGGCGTCGGCGAGACGCCGTGCGCGCGGCGGTGTTTTTCTTTGTTTGTTTCAAAAATGCGCCGAATTTTGTGACATCCATGCAGTAATGCGGCTCCATTCACGTGGCGTGCTAGGAATTATGGGCATAAAATTTAAGTAATGCAACATGCCGATACAGCAGTTTCTCTTCGCGCTCATTACTGATACTGGCTGCGAGAATCTTTAACAAGTTAAGCACGTGACCAACCAAACCATTTTTTTTTTAGCCGACCATTGACACTTCTTAGCTATTAAGGAAACGATATGTTACAGTGCAGCTCGCCTTTTCAGCAAAGAGGGATGAGGGAGAGGTACAAAACCGTGCCTTGGCAATTATGCGATGCGGTGATTTGGAAGGCACTCAAATCTAGTTTTTCAGCTTGCGCCCTTTGTGCAAGACATGAATTGTGTCGTATTGTGTTTTCCAAAACTACTAAATTCAGAGCACTAATTACAGAGTATATTTTATAATACCAAGTCTATACGATCTCTCGGCGTCAAGGCACCGTGATTGCATTGAATAAAGAGACACGCCATGGCTACAGTCACAATGGGTATTTTTCTGAAAGCTGCAAATTGATATGCAAAGTATTCCTTCAATCTGAGCAAGAGAAATATAATTTCATGACCCAGTGAAGTTGCGAGTGTATTTTAATCATTACAAAATACGCGTATTTGTTCTTTAGATGGCGACTTTGCACGAGCGAGTGCGCCATAAATTGTGAGTTTCTATCGGACTGTCTTCATGTATCCCAGGATATTTTTCTCATAAACTGAATGAACAAGAAGCTATGGGGAAGCCAGAATCTCGACTGCTGCTTTCGACGATTTGGCCAAGGAATCGTTCGTAAGAATATCTGTTTGCGGTTTCACCATTAGTACAGAATGAGCAATGAAAAATAGAGCAACTGCGATGAATAGTAACAGTAATTCATATTTAAATACGCTGCTGCGATTTTACGAATTATGGCGCGCGATAACCTCTATCATCAGTATCGTCATCTTTCGTCCTTCACACCCGGCTAGGAATGCATCGGATTAAGCTGGTAAGCACCATTGTGGTGCCTAAAACCTATTTGTGGGGCCTAAAACCTAGGCATCCTTGTGGTGCCTAAGCTTAAATGCTTACCCAGAAACGCCCACTATTAAATGATAATGCAGCACATTGAGAAAATGCATTAATTTATCTTATTTGCGAAATTCTGTTAGAAGAGTAAGTGCATTTTCAAAGACGTCTTGAGGAACTGGTAGTGGATGCAAATTCCGAAAATATATTTGATATAAGCGTGCAGATGCAACCAGCAATACCGCTTTTTAGCGCTGCAGTACATACGACCAATTCGATATGCCTGGTGAATGGTTCTTCTATATAGGCTTATAAACGCCGTCGGTGGAATTTATAAAGAACTCGAGAAGCTGAGCAATGTTTATTATCGTCAGCATGATTTTTATATTGACGTGAGTTGGCGGACAGGCCAAGAATAATTCGTTCTAGACAAGCAAAAGGCCACATGTGTATATGATATCAGCTGGTGAAAGTCATGGTCGTTAGCCGATACAACTCTAGAAAACTCGTAGAAATTATTCCTTCGCAGAATACAGTTCGAGAAACGGAAGTAACAGTTGGCCATACAAATATTTATTCCCAAGATCTCTACACAAGCCGAAATTCATGCCCAGCTCATGAAAGCATGAACTGGAGCAAGCAAGCCAGTCGGAATGTTCCATTCCAGAGCTATACAGTTTGGTCATGATTACTAGAAACCTTAATGGGGGATACTCGAAAGTGATTATTTCCTTTCAGCTGAATATTCCCTCACCTTTGACTTTGAACTCTGGTTGTGCTCTCATGTTTAAATTTAGCGTTCTTTACAATGTAGCTGATCTATCTCATGTCACTACTGGTGAGGAAGACTATGAGCAACGAAAGAATCTGAAGAACAAATGGAAGAAATGATGTACTGTCAGCGTAAATGAACTTCCAAGTCACTTCTTGTTTTGAAAGTGCCATTAAGGTGCACAGTACAAGGAGTTGTAAAGAAGAAGTATCCCCACCTGGTCTAACTCTGAGTGTCAGATAAAATATTTTAATCGAAGGAGAATCTGTTCCGCATGTTTCTGAATTGTTCACAAACTGCGTCGCGGAACGTTTGCTTCTGACAATTCTCCAATTAAAGCAAATTTGGTTATCAGTTTTTTAGCAAACAAAACAAAATATTAACACATATGGTTTCTCCGATTAGATTACAATCCCTGCTTCAGAGAAGACGATTTGATGAACGGTGAAGTCTTTTCTAGGGTATGCAAACACGAAGGAATCGCCTCAGCGAGGGGAAGATCGCGGTATGTAGCAATTTATTTTCACCTAATTTAATAAGGCGCAGTACCATGTCATATTCTACTTATTCTATTTAAAACACCAGTGCCCAGCGTGAAGAAATCATTACATACGATTTTGTATCGGCACCTTAGGCCTCGGTCAGCGCTGGCTCTGGTGTGCGCCTTTATGTGATGGTCAACCCGCCAACGTGGGCTACAGCGTTCTGAGGACATCGGCATCGCCATACAATGCTAGTTGTTCCAGTGAATAACTACTCTACTGCATTAGGCGACGGCGGAATAATTTCACCATGTGATCCTGGACATACTCGAAGTGGGTTCAATGGCGAGCGCCTGCACGGACAACACTCAATAGCACATTTAATTGGGTTCCATTCAATCTACGCATAATACTTGCTCCTTCCGCTCATGAAACAAATCATATCGTTGGTTTGCGTTCAACAGTTTGTGTCTGTACCATTAAAAAAACACCCCCATAGTTTTTTGTGGTCTGTGCAACACAGACGCTGATCGGCTCGTGTTATGAAGAAAAAAAAACATAATCACTTGGCCATGTGAAAACGAAAGTTAAGATAGAGAGCACCATAATTACTTACTCTTGCGGAGATTGGCGAGGATTATCACTTTTATGAATATTGTGGAAAAAATTCAGGGTGCACTTTCGCTCTCTAAAGTGCTGCAAAGCGAAATCCTTTCCTAGCGCACTATTTGGCATTGACGGCGAGACTGTTTGTTCTGTACTAGTGCATTATTTGACTACACACTTTGCCTACGCATTACAACTACACACTTTGACTGCCGACATTGACCGCTTCTTTAGCAAGACTCTCTCTCTCTCTGCTTCGATGAGTTCGGTTGCATCCATGGCTTTGTTCGCAGTAATGAGGTATGTAATCTGGTCACCCACGGACGCCTTGCGCCGCCTGTCGGAGTGGACACCCCTTTTTTTTTAGTTATCGCCTGCTCTAAAAGGGAGCGTCTGACATCTGTGGGTGACTTCATTACTTTGAATCAGCGCACTCTGACATCATAACCATTTCGGTCAACCGACAAGCGTGACACCTCTGCTGACAACCTTCTGTCGACAACGATGACACATTAAAAGCTTTTGCCTTAAAATAGCTTGCAGCGCCTTCCTTTGTATAATTACTTTGTATAGTTTCGAAGAAGTCACGCAGTTCTGCGCTCTTTGCAGAAGAAAGTAATTAGGAAGGAAGGATACTCACCGCTCCTACATGTATTTGCGCATAGGCTTTTTGAGTGGAATGGGGCTTCCTCTGAACAGGACAGCACACAGTGTTTCGAACCTGAATCATAATACCATCGTTGAAATGGGCACCCTCTTGGTGGCACAGGAGGTACCTTACTGCACCTAGGATCTGGAGAAAAAAAATTGAGATCGTGTCGCTTAGAACATAAACCATATATGCCCGATAAAAAGGGTGCATGTATTACCGAAACATCAACGCCCCCATGTGAAACCTGCTGTCGCAGACGCTCAAAACAGAAGGGGCAGCTGGACAGTATACAAAGTTCTTACGAGAGAATCGGTGGATCGTTTGCATGCTATATTGACCAAATGTACAGTCTTTGTCAAAAGTAACCAGGCTCCATGGTTTGCTTCTCATTCGTATAACAGAGACCTCACAGCTTCCCTAAAGATCAAAAAGTTCTTTGAAGGTGAGAACAGGGATTCTTCTTACCGTACAGAGATTAAGAGCTAGAGGGTTGCATAATAGCTTCAATATACGACTGAGAAGAAAACAACGTGCAGCCTGGTTACTTTTGACAAAGACTGCACTTATATCTGAGGTTTACACACTAAAGTTCGTTCTCCGAGTTGAAGCACCTCATAATAATCGTCATCATCACCATCAACCTGACTACGCCCACTGCAAGGCCAAGGCCTCTCCCATGTCCCTCCAACTAGTCCTGTACTTTGCCAGCTGCGGCCCCCGTATCCCCGTAAGCTCTCTATTCACATTCGCCTACCTAACTTCCTGCCGCCCTCTGCTACACTTGCCTTCTCTTCGAATCCACTCCGTTACCCATATGGACCGGGGGTTATCGTGCTATCGCATTACATGTCCTGCCTAAGCCCATTTTTCCGATTGATTTTGATTAGGATGTCATTAACCCGCGTTTGTTCCCTAAGCCATTCTGCCTGCTTCCGGTCTCTTAGCATTTCACCTACCACTTTCTTTCCGTAGCTCGCTGCGTTTTCCTTAACTTGAGCTGAAACCTTTGCGTTGGCCTCCATGGTTATGCCCCATATGTGAGTACCGGTAAGATACAGATGCTGTATACTTTTATGTTAAGGGATATTCGTAAACTGCCATTCATGATATGAGAGAACCTGCCATATGGACTCCACCCCATTCTTGTTTTTCCGAGTCATTTCTCTCTCATAATCCGGACCAGCGGCCACTACCTACCCTAAGTAGACGTATTCGATATTCCCGTACTACTTCCAGCTCCTCGCTGCCAATTGTCAAAGGCTGTTCCCTTGATAATTTGATTTTCTGCATGTTAATTTCAAGACTTAACGTTCTGCTCTGCCTGTCTAAATCATTGGTCATGCTTTGGAGTTCATTTACTGAATTACTTAGCAAGGCAAGGTCATCAGCAAATCGCTTAACAAAATGGAACACTCGTTATATAACAGGTGGTATATGAAGTTCTTGTAGGTAGCGTACTAAATGTTTTCGTTGCCCGGTTTGGCAGGTTGCCCCCTGCCGAACATGATAGGTGGGCTTCTTCCCACTGGCTACTGAAGAACGCCAGCTGCCATCTGTGCTTGCACAGGCTCTTTTAATTCTAACGCAATAATAAATCTACGGTAGGCAGAGGATAAGCAGCTCGCATTGTTAATGCAGAATCTTGCATGGGCATAAATAGCGATGAAGAAGTTTTTCGTTAAGTTCTGGTTGCGAATGGAAATCCAGACACACATGACGGTCAAACAAGACCGGGATGGGACGCTAACCTAATAGAGCACACTCAAGGTGGCGTGACGCTTCAGTGTTGTGTTCAAAGGTTGGGCTTCCAGTGTCAAAAAACTTGATGAACTTGGGTTAAAAGTCAATCAGTGCACAATGCACAGTAAAACAGTCCATGCATAAGATGACTTGTCGGGAACTTAGCTACAGGATTACAAGGTTGCAGGACAGTAATGTCCTCTCGCCGTTAGGAGTGCGGTGCCTTGTCCAGACGGTGAACCTACGAGTCCTTCAGTGGTGCGGATTTGTGGGTTTTCCCCTTGCCGTCATCAGGTTCTTGAGGTGAGCTGCAAACGGTCCACCAATGAGAGAGCAGTCCGCTCCCGTGACTCCTAGCGCACTTAACGCGCGTCCACCGACATGAACTTCAATGGCAGCAGTTTGTGTCCTAGCCTTCAACGTTGGTGTAGAAAGTCTGATCTCGACTTCTTCGGGTACTATTTTCGTAGCTCAGGCACGTCGTTGGCGGTGGTAGTGAAAACATTTATTAAGAAGGGACAGGAGTTGTATTTTGATCGGCCCGTAAGGAACCGATCCTTAGAAGCACAAGGTGAAGGTCCCAAGTTGGAGACCCCAGTGGCGTTGGCCGCCGCCCGGGCGCGCCCGACTAAGGTTTGCTGGCTCTGTAAGTTGTGGCAGCCGAGTAGGGTCGCCTCCCGGTCCTCCCGTGTTGGGTTGGCGATGTGGAAAATATCAGGGTTGAAGGGGTAAGCCCACACCATGTGATAGATGTCAGAAGACATCGCTCCACAGTGGGGGCAGCTGCCGTTAAAGGAGGGGCCAAAACGTTTTAGTGCTGCCGGCACAGCAATTTATTGGTGAGAAGGCGGAGAAGGAGCCACTCATCCGCCTTCTTGAGGCCTTTACATGGGCGAGGGCAAAGGCGATGACAACCTTGATAATAGGTCGACACATCTTTAAGGGATAGATCAGATTAGAATCGGGTTCCTGATCGGGTGGAGTGGAGAAAACAGCCCGGTGAGAGAGCGCGCGGGCGGCTGCGTCTTCTGCCTCGTTTCCTGCTAACTCCTGATGAACAGGGCCCCATATAGAGTAACGGTGGGCGGGGTCCGTATCCCGTATGCAATTTTGGTAGATTAGCTAGGCTAAGAAGGGAGTGCAGCCTCGTTCGGCGTTCCAACAGGCCGCTCGCGAGTCAGTGATTTTGTATTTTGAATCGAACTGTGAGGCCGCGAGAATAATCACCACCTCTTCTGCTCGTGTTGGACTGTCGGCTCTGAAGGTGAGGCCGTTGACTGCGTTGCTGTTGTGAACTACTGTGGCCGTATACCATCTCCCGTGGTGACGGCCGGAAGCGTCCACGTAGTATACAACTGTTTTTGCCATAATGGTCGGGCTAGGGCTTTCGCTCGTGCCAGGCATCGATCATTATGGTATTCTTGTGACATGTTTGCTGGAAGAGGTCGCACATTGAGGACGTGTATCCAGAGATGCGAAACCTGTCTTCCATGGGAGTGGAACGTTGGATATGGAGTCTAGCAAGAAGGCGTTGAGCCGACTCCGTTGGCAATAAGCGCGTGTACTGGTTTGTGAGGTGCGCCTCCCAGAGCTCCCGGAAAGAATTCACCACCCCAAGGACCATAAGCAGTCTCTAATGTATTAAGGATTTCGCTGTAAAACGACGTCATTCTGAGGGGTCGCTTCGTGGTCGAGACTGTCTTTGTATGCGCTGTCTTCATGCGGCATGGTCGGTGGAGGATCTTCTCTGCTTCGATGGTGAGCAATATCACCTGAAAAGGTTGCTGTCTTTAATTTCCGCCACGAGGACCAAGACATTCTTTGCACAGCCGTTTCGTAGTTCGGGCCCGGCGAGAAAAACGAGTGGTCGAGGATGATTGGCAGCGGGACAGCCGGTTTGAAGACAGGAACTCTCCCCTGCGCAGGCGGTCGTCAATTTCGCGGGGTCGCAGGCCACAGCGTGGCACTGGGGCGTCGGTAGCGAAAGACTGCGGACCGATGCGTTTGTAGGGTCCTTAACGAAAGGAGGCGACCGACCTACCCGCGATGGAAACACAATAGGCAGTCGTGGGGCGTCCACCAGTCGTCGAATTTCTTAGAGAAGGCGCATCGCTCGCAAGGTGGGCAGGCAGGAGTTTTGGGGTGCCACATTGATAGAGCTGGCTCTCGCCGAGAATAGCTTGGGGGGTCTCGCCGGGCACATGCTTGGGTACAACAGGTATAAGTGATTGTTTCTGGACTGGACCGACCATTTTTCCACGTCTTTGTGAGGTAGGCCGTTTAAAGTTTGTGGCACCGGGTGGGTTTGTAGATGTGCAACAAGGAATGGGGGGACAGAATATATCTTCGTAAGCAGAGCGAGTTGACTGAGCAGCAGCTCCACCAGATGTCGTGTAGTAGTGAGTGCAACCCGGATCGCATAAATTACTATTTGCTCATGCTTATTCTGTAACATACCTTTAGTCTTCATGCCCCTTTAGCCTCTTTATTCATTTCCAGTGTGTGCTGCTTTCTCGTAACATTAAAGGACCATAGACACTAATTTTAGTTGCTTGTTTTTATTTTCTTCCAAATGATGCATTAGCCTTTAAGCACAATGTTCATCTCGTGGTATTTCATCAGAATCACTAAATAATTTAAATTCAAATTTTTCCTCGGGTTTTGTTTCGGTTTCATCAATTGAACGATGGCTATCACTTGACGTTTAGACTGCATCATCCACGAAAAAAATAAATCAATGTCGTTCATACGTAGTTTTAGTTCACAACAGTTAAGCGAGCTGCTTCAAGAGCTGCAATAAAAATATCCAACTTCTGCAGCTATACTGTCTTTTTGGCATGTTTCACGTGATCTCAACAGCTGCTTAACTTCACAGCCATCAATCCCATTATGAAAACAAAGCGAAACCAGCGTCAAGAAGAAATTTAGTAGTAAATTATTTAGCAGTTGTAGGCGAATACCACAGGTGATATACTGTAGTATTCGTCGTGTATACTTATTTAGCGTGTATACTTATGTTCAACAGATCAAGTGAAAGAAGAAAAAGCGGAGAAAAAATTTTCGCATATATATTGCTTTATATCACGTTTTTTGTTGTTAGTCTCGACGTCTCTTTCATTCAGTAGAGTACAGGGAAGGTACAAATATTCTTTATGGTTTTAGTCAATGCTGCGAATAAACTGCAGTTAATGACCTCGAAAAATATTCGAAGTGTCACTCGACCCATTTCTTTTTCTACGAGCTGCGTCACTGTAATTTCACAGATTCGAATCAGTGTTCATTCGGAACCCACTCTCATAAAAACGAAAGAAAATCCGAGAAAAAAAGCAGAAACGCTTCGATCAGCAGATAGAGGAGGATGACCTTGTTCTCCTTGCTTTTTTTTACCATTTTTTGATGTTTATGCACAGGGTAAGTTTCCTGAACTGTACTTTTAATCTATGGTTTTCATTTATAAAGCAATAGATTTGCATCCGCTTGCAGCCAATAATAACGAACGTGAAGGCTCACAAGACCGAAAATTGCGCGAAGGCATAACGAGAGTTAAATAATTCAGAAGAAAAAAACTTAAGGGAAGTCTTGGCTTAAGATTTCAAGCTGTATTGAAATATATAACGGAGCTTTTTTTACGCGACACATTCTGCGCACTTGCTTCTCTCTCATGTTCTTGTGCGCTTTTGGATTATCTGTAGAAAATGTACTGGGACGAATGTTTCGAATACTAATATGATAATATTGAGTGTAAATATACTTGCCCAAAAAATTTGTGGCAACGGAAATGGAGTGTAGAAAATACGTTATTATTCACAGCAAAGGTCAAATGTTTAGGGGAATTCCCCAAGGTGGAGTAGATTTGTAACCCCGGACCAGGACGAATTTTTCTTTAACTACGAAGTTTCTGAGAAAGCTGTATAGCTTTCCTTTGTAGCCGTATGGCTGCGCTCGGGTGGATGCCAATGAGTAATTACTCCCTTATTACAAATCTACTCCACCTTGGGGGATTCCCCTAGACATTTGACCAACACTGTTCCCACTTCTAGTTATTGATCAATTCGCTCTCGCCCTATCATAAGCTTGCCGTCCCGGTTGGCTCAATTGGTAGAGCGACTGCTCCGGTGTAGCGGTGGCCTCGGGTTCGAACCCCGGACCAGGACGAATTTTTCTTTAACTACGAAGTTTCTGAGAAAGCTGTATAGCTTTCCTTTGTAGCCGTATGGCTGCGCTCGGGTGGATGCCAATGAGTAATTACTCCCTTATTATTCACAGCAAAAAAAAATAGAAACACAATGCGCGGAATTTGTCATATGAATCTTATGCCTTTTCAGGCCGCAGAGGAGATGAAAAGCCACGACCATTACAAGAATTTTTGTTTCCTAATTCATCGGCCTGCTTACGCGTATGAGTGCAATAGGTTCTGTACTGAGGGAAAATGGTCAATTTTCTTGGCGAGCGCGACGCCTTCCTACAGTGCCCGCTGTGTAGCAGTAACTGGACAACCTGACGGTAGTATATGCTCATGATTGTTCTTTTAAGCATACCTTCTTTCTATGCAGGTGAAAGGTGCACACGTTTTTCATGCTGATTTCTAAGGCGCTTTAGTGCATGCTTAGAGTTACACTGGTCAGCTGTTATTCAGCGCCTTCTATGTGGGAACCACAAGACACTGCAGATATATGCAGATATAAGCTAGAACTATGGCAATTATACATCAAAGCCCTTTACAGCCAACCGAAAGAAATTTCCGATGATCTCTACTAGCTTCCTAGTGAACACCATTTAAGCATCAATATCGTCGTCCTGTTAACAATACGAAGCATTTTAATTTTAACTTACCGCATTTATCTGAAGAATGGCTTTGACACGTTAAAAACGGAAGAAAGAGCATTAGCGCGACCTTTAGTATCATAGCCCTGGGGATGGTGCTTCGGGAGAACGAGTCGACCTCCAAAGCCTTTTAACTCGGCATGAGTTGTGGGCTCCTCTGGGACATTTACCAGCAACAAAAGCTGGATGACGTTATGCTTCAATTCCTTGTTATACCTTGGCAACAATACACAATACTGCATTCAATCTTGCCACACCTTTGTTAGGTGCATCTCGCTGAAATCTTATTGTTAACTTCGGTCGTGAGTTCTAGGCGTTTGAGAACACGTTGAACCGTCATCTTTTGTAGTCTGTGTTGAGCATGAATTCCACAATTTTTGGAAAGACGCTTCATTTTTCGCAGCAGATAATTATTCCTAATCTCAATATTAGGAATCCTTTAAACACTTGCATGATTTCATAAACATTCCAGTGAAATGTACATCAGACAACCAACAGTGACATTTAGGACCAAAGCTAACGTTCCTTACATTCATCCTCTACCCACATCATTTATTAGAAGCTTTGCGTCCGCTATGTTCAACATACATTTATAGCAGTGTATGCATGATTCTCCAATGCGCCATGGAATAGAGCGTAGAAGAGATGAGCTGAATAATGGCGAATTATTCAAACAGAGTGAAAACAAGCACAGGCAAGGACAAAAATGAGTGAGATGTGCGTTCGCGGACAGAAGAATTTATTTAAAATAATCCCCTGAGACAATAACCTTCAGGATAAGAGCACATCGCCGAACTGAGGGAGTGGTAATATGATAACATAATTAAACAGTAAAGCGATATTATCTGTAAAGGAAAAACACTATTGGCCATTGCACGTGTGTTAAGCGGGTGATTAGCTCTAGCTCTGCAGACACAGCTGCCCTTCATTTCGTTACAAATATTAGTTACGCATGCTGCTCCGGTCTTCCTTCAAATTTCTTGTCCTCGGTGCATCCGTGTTCCACAAATCTTAACGGCAAAGACTGAGGATGGCTAGCCGAAACGTATGTTCCGGAGAGGTAGCAAGTGTTTTATTTCGAGGCCCTCCCGCTTTTGAATCCCCCCTTGAGGCGCTTTGCTTTGGACACTCTGTCATATTTGGAGGGTGCAAGGCGATGGACAGAGGCCACCCCTCGCCGCTGCATGGAAGCGGTCGCTTCGAAGCGCAGAACGCTGATTGTGAATCCTGTAGCTTCCTGCTGAGTAGATTGTTAATAAATAGGTGCGAACGCTCGTCGCCGCTCCTTCTGGAAAAAGTATCTGGAGTCTTTTGTGTTGGTGATTACTGCTTCTTGTTTATTGATTTCATTATTGTGCAGGAAATGCAAGGTGCAGCCCGTGGGCACGGACAAAAGGGCGTAATTAGTATTCTGACGAGGCCCTCGCACCATTGGGCGCCACAGCAGTGTGTACAGAATATAGGTAGACTGTGAGTATACAACCAGGTACATCAAACATTACCATACAAAAGTATACATGAAGCACGTGTCAAGTTCAAAATACAAGAAACAAAGAAGCACCTGCTACCATTAACACTTTGCACAGAAATAAAGTACGAATACTATAACATTGCAATTACATATCTCGGTTAGTCATCTGAATTTGACTCTCTACTTGAAGTCTTAAAGTTGCCAGGCCTCCATATGTTCTAGAGAACTCGAGGATAGCTGGATAATTATACATAGTTTCAAAATTTGGTGATAAATTGTCTGTTTAGCATTACTTGTCCGTGGTTTATTTACAACAATTAAAGTCCTAAGCAAATTATGAGCCGTATCTCTATTCAAATATTGACTAAGAAAACTACTGTAATTGCTTGACACGTCAAATTTTGTGTACACAGATAATTTTTATATCACCTGAAAGGGTAGGACAGTATATGTTGTCATTAATGTTACCGCGTCTAATACTTTTTATTTATTGTTCTAATTGACCTTCCCTGCAGTCCCGATAGTCTATCGTTATCTGCATTAATTCGTAGAAGTTACTAACGGGGGAGGGGGGGGGGTGTACGAGTGAGAAATAAAGCTCTTTTTGAGCTTGGCAGGAAGAAGCGGCTGAAGTCGCCCTCAATTTCCAATACGGCTCGCTAATTTTATTTCATTTTCGACATGATAGGACCATGTTAGGTTCGAATGAAAAGTAACAGTTAAGGATCAATGAAGATCTACATGCTCAAGCAATTCATTATTATAGTAGAGGTTTATATTAATGATAATGAGATTATTTTTTTGCAGAGAGCATCCTGTATTTTGTATTGTTTGTGTTTATCTCAACCTTGTTTCTAGATACCCCTAAACCGAGCTCGTGCAGCCAGGCATTTGACGTGTCCTCAGGCTCGTCAAGACTTTCTAAAGAAAACAGAGTCTCGTGTGGACAGCGTACAGCTACACCTCGCCCGCTTTAAATATTCATTTTTGTGCACAATGAATAACAGCTGACCCTGAGGAACGCCGTATTTAATGTTGCCCTTCCCCGATACAATGCCATGTATGGAAGTGAACTGATACCTCGAATGAAGATGCTACGTATCCCACTTTCCGTTTCTCCCGTTACTATTATTTGTTCAAGCCTAGCGGTGCGGCTTGTGCCACCGCTTTGCTTTACAACTAGGGTGACGCCATGGCGGACAGAGCCGGTTACCAACAGATTTTCGTGTTTGTCGGGGATCCTGATGATAAATAGTTGCCTTGTAGTTAAAAGGACCTGTTGACAGTGCGCCTACACTAGAACTTTTTAACGAATTCATTTACACCAACCACAATTGGATTTCTTCGTACAAGTATTCTGGCGTACTATGCTATTTGCTGCATGCTCGTCAAATGGCGCTTCATGCATTTTTTTTGGTTGCCCGAACACCGGGCAAGCGTTGGAACTTGGGCATCTTGAAAAATTATTACTATTACAAATCTACTCCACCTTGGGGGATTCCCCTAAACATTTGACCAACACTGTTCCCACTTCGAGTTATTGATCAATTCGCTCTCGCCCTACCATAAGCTTGCCGTCCCGGTTAGCTCAATTGGTAGAGCGGCTGCTCCGGTGAAGCGGTGGTCCCGGGTTCGATCCCCGGACCAGGACGAATTTTTCTTTAACTACGAAGTTTCTGAGAAAGCTGTATAGCTTTCCTTTGTAGCCGTAAGGCTGCACTCGGGTGGATGTCAATGAGTAATTACTCCCTTATTACATGTCTACTCCACCTTGGGGGATTCCCCTAAACATGTGACCAACACTGTTCCCACTTCGAGTTATTGATCAATTCGCTCACGCCCTACCATAAGCTTGCCGTCCCGGTTAGCTGAATTGGTAGAGCGACTGCTCCGGTGAAGCGGTGGCCACGAGTTCGACCCCGGACCAGGACGAATTTTTCTTTAACTACGAAGTTTTTGAGAAAGCTGTATAGCTTTCCTTTGTAGCCGTAAGGCTGCACTCGGGTGGATGTCAATGAGTAATTACTCCCTTATTACAAGTCTACTCCACCTTGGGGGATTCCCCTAAACAATTGACTTACTCTTATTTGCGAAAATCGCTGCCGTCTTCTATAGTCGCCTCATCTTGGAAGTTAGCTTAGGTACTACCCACACATAGATCGAGTGATTAGCCGAACTTGTGTAACTACGGGCTTATCTCACGAACATCCCAGTCCTATATAATCTAGGAGAACACTATACTTAAGCACATGACGGAATTATTTGTATGTAATAATATATTATGCAATGTTCAACACGGTTTCAGACAAGGATTTAACAACTGCTCGACCTCGGTGGTCAAGTTAACACCATATTTATAGGTTTGCCTAAAATATTTGACTCAGTACCTCACTACAATCTTCTAGAAAATCTAAACCCTATTCTAAATAATGTTAGCCTAGTGGATTGCATTTCCTGTTTCCGCACTCAGAGTTCGCAGGTCGTTTCCTTTAACAACACCGAATCATCTTCCCTCGACGTAACTTCTGGAGTACCGCAAGGCTCTGTTATTGGCCCGCTAATCTTTTTGCTTTATATAAATGACTTTCCGTCCAGCCCCACATCACAGATTCGCCTCTATGTCGATGATTGCGTCTTGTGTTGTCCAATTAATAACCACGAGGACCACAACCGCCTTACTGACGCCTCAAAATTGTGCGCTTGGTGCGACAAGTGACAGATGACATTAAGCAAAGCTAAAGGTTGGGCAAGTTGGATAACGTTCATGATAAAAAAATTACGCAAATGCAACACGAGCGACGCAAAGGGAATGACGCAGAGAAGCGCTATTTTTTATTATCAAATGGCAGATGAGTTTAAACTTCCAGAAAACTGTTGTCATCACTTTCACCAACAGACTCCTTCAGTTTACAACAAAACTTTAAATGGGGGTTCACTAAACAGAGTTTCTAATTCGTATACCTTTGAGAAAAATTAACGAATAAAAAGTCACTGCTGAGCACATTGATTCAATTCGTGGAGACGCCTCGAAAAGAGTTGGGTACTTAGGCATACGCTGTCTAAAGCCACTAAAGAAACAAGACTTCTCATGTACAAATCTGTAGTCCGCCCTTTTCTACAATATGAGTGTGTAGTTTGGAGCCCGAACTCGGCAACCGAAATCAGGAAGCTTCAGGTTGCGCAGAGGCAAGCTCGTTTCATCTTTCGACGATATAAAATTAATTTTCTCTCTCTTCCACATTTTTATTAGTAAATGTACCCCTATCTCAGAACGTCACCGCATTGATTTTTTTGCATTGCATAATTAATTCTCTTTATCGCCTCTCAAAAAAGTCTTACCTAACGTTCACCCAACCAACCTCACCAAGAAGCTACCACCCACTATACATTTGACCCCTCAACGTGTGGACTAACTTATTTAAATACAGTTTTTTTTTCCTAGAACGCTGAATGATTAGAGCTCCGCTCATGGGGCCCCCACGCTCTTCCTCTGAATAAGTTTCTTGACTGCATGAAGGCCAGCCAGTGCACTGTTTGAATATCTGTGTGCATGTTTTGGTCTTGTGTGCGAGCGGTTCTTGCTTGTTTATGTTTTTGGTGTTAACCTGGAAGTGACTGGTGCCTTTGTACTCTATACCTTTCTACCAACTCCTGCTATAGTCCAGAAAAAAAGGCCTGCAGTATATATAAATAAATAGAAATAAATAAAAAACTCTTCAGAACAAGCGTCAGCAAATCAACAGAGGGTAGAAAAAAGTAGGTAAAGCGGAAATGCATTTTTAAATACATTGGGTCTGTTGCTGGACGAACTTACCTTATAATGTTCAACAAGGGGAAGCTTTGGGCCAGTTGGTCAGACATGTTGGGGAGGAGGGATAACCGCAAACTTGACAGGACTGAAGATCGATTACCGCTCGTCCTGTCCTCTTCTCGATCTTCAGTCCTGTCAAGTTTGCGGTTATCCCTCCTCCCCAACTTACCTTATAATTTTTTTTCATATTTTGCTTCTGTTATTTTCTTTTCAGGGAACACTCTTCCTGGAAAATTCAATGCATTGTGACTTGGACAGGGTTCGCACAATGGGCTCCGAATACGTGCGCATATCTTGCACAGCGAGTGCAATGAAACAGAATTGAAAATTCTCAGCCGCATCTTGTTCTCAGACAGCTGGTGTGTGCCTGCGTCGCTTTTCGGTGTACCTGACGTTCTTTAGGAGAAATTTTATAGCGTAAACCAAGCGTCTGAGGTAATGTAGCAGCTTTCAGAATGCGCTATGCTGATGCGCTTTTGACAAGTTCACAAGTTCTACGCAATGCCGCTTGGTTCCTGTTGATAAATTCGAATAGAATTAACCATTTTACTTGCTTGAAGATGAATATTTAAATATTTGAAGCAACCGCAGGAACCAGAATTTCGAGTCACTTGTTTTCAGCATATTCAGCTGACTTACTTGCAAAGTTGCTTTCACTGGAACACGCATGTGCTATTTATATGCGCTACCGCATAAAAAGGAAAACGTATTAATTTACCTCATAATTTTTTATTCATGCGCAGCAAATAAGACCCCAATTTTTTTCTATAACGAATAGCAAAGTCACATACTTCTCACCATCTGTATCACCGAAAAAAATTGCGGATTTTATTCGCCTCTATATGTCATATAAATAGGGACTCTAAAGTGGCTCTCATTTACTTAGCAGGAGTTGTGGACGACATAAGTGCTTGTAATAGAAATTTTCTTAGTGTCTGCTGAAAGAACTCGCATTAAATATAGAATAAGTCGTACAGCGGTGTGTCTAGTACTTTTTTCTGTTCCCTTGCTCCCTCTTTCCTAAGCTTCCTTGAGATTGTGAGATGAACCGTGTTAGCATATAGTTCATGTTGCTGCCGTATTGTGTTGTCCAAATTGCCCTGTCATCATAATGCAGTTCAGGTGGGTACTTGTAAACTTGTGTAGCATATTTTGTTTCTGTAGACGTGCTACACTATATATGGGCAGGACAAGAAATGAATAATTGAAATGGTATGGCAGAAGCCCTTTTACTACAGTGGGCTTCAGTTGGTGGGTGATGACGGGCTATAAAGATTTCTCTTACACGTCGTGAAGGCTGTAACAAGCGCAGAACTGTAAAGAGTCACGACTCAACTGGCTTTTAAAAAAGTTATTGACCACCTCTTCTGACAATATTAGCATTATACTGGTTGTTTCAGCGAAAACTTTCAAAAATGTTTATAGATAGGCTTTTTGAGGTAAATATATGGCTTTTGCGGCACATTGTTGGCGACGCCAGAGAGTGGTGTATTCTCTAAAGTAGTGAGCTGAATAACTATTTTGACAATAAACTTTTTAACGAGTAGAGTTAGACGCCTAGTTTAAATTAGACATTTGTAACCTGTCGTTACTAATAGCCATATCAGTTTTCAGCATTTCGAAAACGCGCTTACCCTTGCCGCTGTGACTCGACAAATATCTGGCTACATCGTGCTCAAATACATGGGCTATCGAGAGCATGCAGGCAAGGCAACTCCTCCAGTGCACGTAACGAGTCGAAAGAGCCAAACATTGTCGAGCCACAGCTCCAACGGCAATCACGTTTTCTAATTTCTAATATGATATTGCTATTAGTAAAGACCGGCTACAAATCTATAATTGCAACTAGGTGCCTAAGTCGGCTAGTTAAAAAGTTAACTATTAAAATTGGTTAACCAGCTTACTACTTAAGACGATTCACGATTTTCTGGTGTCCGCCAACCTTGGTAATACAGTGCTGCAAAAGCCATATTTCTACCCCAAAAAGCATATGTATAAAATTTTTTAACGTGTTCGCTGAAGGACCCGGTATATTAACGCTTTGCAGAATTTATGATTGCCTACTAAAGCTTTTTTACTGAAAAGCAATCTTGATAACCTTGTTCTCTAAATCGTGGACAATCTTGCCAGGATACACAACACACAACGCTCCGCCGATACTATTATTCCCGTGCTGCATATACACTTCTTACTCTTCAGGTCTGGAATATTATTGTCTATTGTCAATGCACTACTGTTGACGCGCATAGTACATGGCAGTTTGTGGCCGCATGGTTTCACGACAGGTGTTCTAAGCATTGTTCATTCCATATACTGTAGCGTGTGGCAACAGAGTCCGCACCTGTTTTCTAGGAATGGTACAGCGTCAAGACGTACATAAAATCACAGCATTGTTCAGGGGATCAATGTGGGAGTCACTGCCGCCGAATGTATTTTACACGCGCTTTTCTAGGAAGAGAAAGCGCGCCTGTTCAAGAACGTCACCGCCAACGCAGTTGCAGTTACGCAAACGAATAGATGCCCTTGATCGGAAAGAGAGAGTAGTTGATGCATACAATAACGAATCAATGCGTTGTAATGAAGTGGCAGCCTTGAAGGCCGCCTTTTTATGGCAGGGGAGAGAAAAATTGGTGGGCAATGTCAAGGTCTAGTTTCTATATGGCTGGAGTGGCGTATTCGGTCACGCGGATTCATACTGATATGGCTTCAAAAGAAAAAAAAACATTTAAGGGGAAATTATTTACGTGTTTTTTGATCTCCCTGAGGGGTTGCGATCGTTTACCGCGGTGTTTGAAAGCCTAGGTAACTGCAGCCTGACCGCGAATCTTCTGGCAATTTAATAAATTGTTATTATTTTGGTACTTTGAAATAACAATTTATAGGGTTTAAAATCTTTTGGAAATTGCACGATATGCTTGAATTTATGATTTCTTGGAGTTATTCAATTGTTGGGATTCATTGCACGATATGTTTGATTTCACGATTTTATGGAATTCACGATTTGTTCGGAGGCATGTGCGATAGAAGCGTCCATAATATTGGGAAGGTTGTGCCATGCCAAGGATTATAATATTTTTGAACTAGGTTCCGTGGACCTTAATATTGTGTGAAGCAGTACGACGAAATGGAACATCTGTAGGCAGCTTAGTTATAGACATCTAATGCGTAGCTTTATTTATAACTGTTTGGAAGGACCCAGGAGAACAGATTGTTATTTTGCAGTCTCAAACAGGCTCACTTTCCTGGCCCGAGGAGGCTGGCAAGCGGTGCTCGTAGACGTTGTCTGTGCGAAGTCAGCTGCATTGCCATCCCCACGAAATTCCTTTTGAACATATCTTTCTGCCGATTGTAGCAGTGCTGATGACCGGCCTCCACGAAGGGCAGCTTACATCTGTTCCGGAGAAAACTGAGAGAAAACATCGCTGAAGGCCTCATTTTGCCAAAATATATTGTGTATTTACGTTACATTTCATATCGTGCATATAAAGTGCGAAACAAAGGCACAGAAAAATATTTGAAGGAGCGGCCTGTAACTGTTCAGATTTCGGGTCGCAAATCGCAGTAAGTGTGCACTCTGCTACACCGCATATTCAGTATGCTTCTAGAACTACGGCCCGGCTGTAAACTAATGAAGTGTCCTAAAATTATCACAGAATTTCTCCGGCTGACCAGCTCTTCTCCTCGACATATATATTAACACGGGTGCTAATATGTTAGCAGTAGGCTTCAAATACGGCACTTACTGGCAGTCAACGACGCGGGCAGACAAAACTGTTATGCTCGTATTTCTTTGAGAGTTGGGTGATTTATTGTTGCGAGACACAACGCACGACGGGGGAATATACTGAAACTCCCCTCCTGCTGGTCCCTGCCACCTCACCTTAAACTTTATAACAGCTCCAGGCCAGTGCCCGAACAAATGCGCTGGAGCTTCAAAGTTGCACGAATGATAACTTTTTTTGGTAAAAAACACTAAAAAAATAACAGAGGGAACAGCGCTGCTGAAGAGTTGTTTTCAGGGTTGATTAGTGAGAAGAGTCCTGGCAGACAGCGTTCGTATTAGCTAGTAGAACCAAGAGAAAGACACGTGCCTGGCTGTGAAGCATCGCAACCACGCAGATAATTCGTGAATATTACAAGAGTACATAAAGAAACTGCGAAACAAGCTGGACTGTACTTTGGAAAGTAAATCAAAAAGTGTTGGAAAGAGCCTAAAATGTATGAAATGAGACAGCGTATTCCAAAGAAAACGAGGAAGTCAGGATAGCGGAAAAACTACACGGGATGAAAGGCAAAGAAATTGATCAAGTAAAACTCTAGTTTGGGCGAGTTGGTTCATGATGAAATAAAAACTGGTATGACGCAAGAAACGGGGACACAGAAGGCACACAACACAGGACTGGCGTCAGTCCTGTGTTTTGTGTGCCTTCTGTGTCCCCGTTTCTTGCGCCATACCAGTTTTTATTTCATAAAAAAATTGAATTTAACTGTTAAAAAGTTTAAAGTGAAGGGGAATACATTGAAATGGAGCGAAGTGTAAGGTGATAAAGAGAAAACGGGCAGTAAATTTGGAGGTTTAATGCGCGAAAGTGATACGTATGCTGTGAGGAGCATCTTTGTAGAGGGATACGAAATTCTTTGAAGCTCACAATGTTGTATACGTGCGCTAACGTTGCAATGCTCACGGGCACATTTTGTATTTTTCCGAAAGCCACTGATAGCGGAATCCAATGCGCAAGCTTGGGACCAGTACCTCCTCACGCCAAAGCTACTTGGCCTCCAATGCGCGACAAGGTAGTGGTGGTTTGAAAACTAAATTTTCCGAACATGGCGTATGCGAGAATGCAAAATACATGATTCAAAAGAGAAAGCATTGTTGAAATGGGAAAGAAAAAGATTAAGATGAGCCAATGGGTAGACACAGAACACGAATCAAAAATATAAATGATTTGAAAAAGAAGTTAAGAAGCGTTAAGGAGACGGTTCGTGAGAATATAGATTTCGGAAGGGAACAAGGTACACGATAGGGCCGCATGGCGAACCATGCATGAACCACTGGTGCTCGGTGAGGCTTCGAAAAACATACGATATTAGTACCACTATCTGCAAAGTTTAGGGATTGTACGCAAAGACGAGCAGAGGAGACCTATTCAGCACCGTTGCCAGAACGGCGGCGGGACGCCGACGGAATAAATCAAAACCTTTCTTTAAAGAAAAGTTTCAGTTTTTCTCGCCGAAAGCCGGTAGACGTGGCAGAGCAAGCTTGTAGCCACAACAGAGAGGGCCATTGACGAGCATCTGATCACCGCCTTCTTGGTAGTGTGAGTACAGCTCTGGATAGGTGCGATTTTTTCACTGAGCGGTTTCCACACCTGGTCGTGCCGCGCTCAGCACAAGCATTTTTTTCTTTTTTTTTTTCTGGAGAGTCGTTTCAACAGGTGCTAGCGCCGTAAGAAGGATGCCAGCATAAAAGCCGTGCCTTAGAGGTCATGTATGCATCAAACGAAAACTAGTTCTCTCGTGGAAGTGAACTGGCCAGCTTCTGCAGGATACAATATGAAAATGCAGCCGTATGAAAGAGCAGCCCGTCGAAAGCTTTCTTCCGGCAATATCTTAATCAGCTACTCGGCATAATTCCTCGCGATTGAGTGGCTTTTCTTTTTTTTTTTTGCTTGTCATATTTATATATGCTGTCTCACATGTTGCAATAAATCATCTGGTTGCTGTTCAGCTTAAAGGAGGGTCTCATGTCCTTTTGCCCTGTCTTAAGCACTACTACGTCATCTCCTGTAATATATACCAACCAGCCTGCATCAGCTCTCTTCTGGGTTCCAGCTACAGGCAGCCCCGGAACCTCTCCTGCATGGTGTGAAGAATCGACGTATCGGGAGATGTGCTGCACTAAGCTGACGGGGGAGGATGTCCTCGCTTCCGCCTGGAAACTTGACCTCGTAATATAGAAGTACAGTCTAGGATGAGAAATAAACTCTCAGGCGAACCTCGCTAGAAAATTAGAGTGCATTAGTATTTTCTGATGCTGGCGTTTCTGTTGTAGCGCTGAGTTAAGTGTATCGACGCGATAGTGTGAATGGGTTTACCCAATATATGTGAATAACTCATTCTTTACATTTACAGACCGCGGGGATTGTTCATACAAAGTTTGATGCAGTGGTGCTGCCGTTGAGCCACTGCCCTGGCATGAGGCTGTTTAAACAAAGCCACAGGTGGGGCCTGAGAGACCCACTGGCGACCTATCGTTAAATTAACTACCACCTGCCACGCTGAGCAGGCTGTGATTACTTCACATGGTTCGTACTGCGTCACCAGCCGCGCGTCCCGTCTGTCGGTGGTCGCCATTTCCGCTTGCACAGACCTTTCTGTTCTAATGCATTAATTAATAAGCACACGCGTTTATCTGCGACTTTAATCGGTTACCGAAGATACCTTATGTAACAGAGAGCAGGAAGTTTCGGGTTGTTTGCGCGCCTACCATGCGGTGGCAGCATACAGTACTGCGCATTCGCGAGAGGGTGGAACTATAGCGAGTATAAAACGTGGCATTGCTGGCGCCGACCACGAAATACATAAGAATACACAAAAGACATTTGGGCTCCAATATGAGAGCCTTGTTCACAGTAAAAACGTCTTTTGTGTATTCTTATCTATGTTGTGGTCGGCGTCTGCAAATTCACGTTTTATAATTCACCCCGACCAGACGAGTTTTCGTCCAACTCTTGATTTAAAATATAGCAAGTATGCCGAGATACATACGCCTATACAATATTGAGCGAGGACAGCAGGGGAAGAAGGCAGCACACTACTGTATGTGCTGTAAACCTAGTACGAAGCTCGTCACGAAGGCTCTGCAGGTAAAAGTTCGCCTAAACGACAGAAGAGACGTACAGCGCGAAAAGTGGCGGTGGTCAGTAGGTTTCGGTTACTGATAGTGGAGATAAACATATGCTTGACAATTTCAGCACCTAAGTGGTCGCATTCTGAGGCAAGTTTTCGACGGGTCCGAGTAGAATGCAGATTGCAGAAGGAAAATGCTGGATGCAAGGCGTAGATAAAAAGTGGGATGGATGGTGACGGCCTTTTCTGCGTCAGTTACTAGAGGAGCTGCTAGAGGAGGCGTGCAGCTGCATAATTTTCCGTTCGCCCAATTATTTAAAAGTATTGAGTGCCTGATCTCGGCGCTGCTGCGACGCCGCTGTGCTCATTATCACTTACACTGTCACTGTTTTAAAAAAGGAAACATTTGGTAGTGGTAATTTGAAATCTCAAACAATGTGGGCAACCTCGGGTGGAAGGATGCCGTGCCGCTCTTAAAATATTTTGACTTACGCGGTGTTCTTCTCCAACAATATAAAAGTTCTGCGTCATTCAGAAATGGACTGTTTACAGAGAAGACTAATCTTCATGCGTACAGAAAATAGAGCTTATATATGCGCTAGGATTTCTGGATTGATGGCGCTAGCGGGTCCTTCGTCAAGGAAGTCGGTAGTGTTTGGGTATGCGTTGTCCATGACCGGTCGCCAGCTTGTGGATTCGGTAGCATTAATTTCGACACAAGATAGAAGCATACAACGAACTGTTTAACGGAGGATTCGCCCCAAGCATACCTCGGCACCATGACACGTAGCTCACTCGCACTCACGTGGACTTTCACTCGCACCCATTCATTGGCATTCAAACTCATATCCACTCACACACCACCACTCACTAGCACTCACATACACTCGATCACACCTATGTTCACTCACATTCACAGCTGCTCGCTCACTCTTACGACTGCTTGTCCTCTTAACCACTCCGCCACACATCGACTCGCATTCACGCTAATTATTTCACACTCACAGCAACTCAATCAAGTACTCATCACACCTACGTCTACTCGCACTAACATCCACTAACTTATACTTCCTCTTTCGTCCACTCAAACACATCTGCTCACTGACACAGCCCTTTCACGCTCAATCCATTCGCACTCACACGCACTCGCTTGCAATCACATCGTCTCACTCACTACAAATGTTTCAGTCTTACAGCTTCCTTTTTGCTTTTTTGTTGAGAACGGAGGGCATGCGAGATTTACTGACGCCGCCGACGACGATCGTGGCTGTCCTGGCACAGCCTGACCAGCACAGATGCAGTGATAGCCACGTGATGCTTCGTTGGCGCCTTTTGCCACTTTTCCGTTTCGCTGCTCGAAAGAAGGGGTCGCTTCCCGCTCGACTTCCATGGCATGAACCAGTGTACGCACGTGTGCTCCCTCGCTTGCTGATGAGATGATGACTGTTGTTTTCGCATCAGCTAAAATGCTTAGTTATAGCATTGCCACACCAATCTCTCTTTGTGAGGGTGTGTGCATGCATTTATGATCACCGCTAAATATATTCTTTGCGTGATTGCTTTGAATGGTTTCTAAATTGAAATAAAGTTTGAAGTGACGATGGTTTTCGACTTTGTCTAACTGCCAATAATGATTTTGTCTTGACAATAGTGAGTGATGTATAACTAACAATAGTGAGTTTGTTTCATAATTATGTTTGCTCGAGGCTAAATTAGCACACGAATACCTGTGCCGTCTACCAATATTCTCCATGGTACTTAGTGCCAGTACTCTTCACGTTGTCTACCAGTACTCTTCATCTAGTGCGCTCCTGTACGAAAAAGGAACTGGCTGGAATAGGCCATTTTCTCCAGCGAAAGATATTTTGTTTTGGAGCACGTTGTTGACGCTAAAGTCTGCCCCGGTTTGAAAGGCGCATGAGAACCAGACCACCTGCTCTCGCATAGGCCCTGTTCGTGGGCAGACCACTCTCCCTTCTGCGTGGGCATTGGAGGTGCTTTTTGCTGGTTCATTCATTGCCGCGCTGGTTCCTCGCGTCACTGGTTGAGGACGCCTCGTTTGTGGAAGAATGCGCACCCAGTGAACTTGTCAGCCATTCTTCGGGACATGCCCTTGAAAATGTTGCTGAGGAGGCTGTGCACATTCGCTAGACGTTACTGGAAGATAACATATTACATAAGTTGTTAGAGGAAGTCGCAGTAAACGGTTCATATGATTTTTCATGAGGCTTAGTTAGGTATGCGGAAAGAATGATCGAAATCAGAGCATGAAAGCAGCAGTTTGTTACACTTAACATCCTAAATAGCGCAAAGAGACAACGCTACGTTTTTACCTTTCAAATATGAACCAACAAGGCCAAGCATATACCGTTCAATATGTCGTTGTTGCGCGTACTTGTCGAAGACAGGAGAGCTGTGACTGAAAGTTGGGACAAGAGAAATAGCTTCTCTGTTGTTACTTGATACCCTTTCATGTTCGAAGCTCGAGAAGCTCCACCCCACCAACCACCCCCGCCGCTAACACAGTGTCCTGTTGCTCTGGTCACATTTTTAATATTGTGTCCGTCGGCTGTTTTTTGTTTGTTTGTTTCCTGCCTTCTTGGTATCGTCACTTAGAACAGCAGAGGTCAGTTCCACATGGGGAACGAAAAATTTCGCCTTGAATTTCTTCTTAATAGCTTTCATTCGCTTTCATTTTTTTTTCTCCTGGAGAAAACATAGAAGCTTTGAGAGGTCACCTTCACGAGTGATTCCACGAGTAGATAAATAAGTTCGCTCAAACTGTACGCCAAAGAAATCTAAAAAGATTTCTATTGCACGAGTATTCCACTTGTTTCGGCTCTTCGTGGCAGACGATGAATATTTCTGATAACTTCGATCTAAACACGCAAGAAATCCACTCAAACATTATATTAACAAAAAGAAACCATGAAAAGCCACCTCACGCGTCAAATTACAGCATGAATATGCCAGCAGTTTAGCCGAAAGGCACCTTTTTACAAGATGCATTTAGCGATGCAACACCAGAGCCAGTTAAAGATTTGGCCGGGTGTACGTAAGCCGATACTCAAACGGGCACAAGCTATACAAAACCAGCAGGCAGAAGCAACCAGTTCACCACAGATTTGCGCCTCTAACTTGAAGCACAAAGTCGGAACAGCATACTCATATATCAGCGCGCGCTCTTAGAAACAAGCGGGTTGCAGCGCTTTGCCGCACTCATTATTCAGAAAACTCATACAGCACACAGAGGCTGCACCTGCGCTGTTTAAAAAGCAGTCGCGAGGTTGAGACAGCAAATTACTGACTGTCACGATAAAATACCGCCTGAAATTCACTTAGTTTTTCCTTCAAGTGCAGCCCCAACAGCGCAGTAAAGAGGTGTGTCTCTTGCATGGAGGTACCCTAACCTAACGCTTCTAGAAAAAAATCAGCGAAAGCATTGAACACGCTCAAAGTAGGGAGTATTTCAATGAAACAATTAACGCCTTCAACAGGCGCAGCTATAATAACACGAGAGCTGAATTGCATTTTAGGCGCAAATAAGCGGCGAGTTACATTGGCGCTTTCGTAACGTAGCAGACTGAAATCCGAAACACATACTTTGCCTCTCGCGCAAATTGTATTCGAGAAATCTGTGCACGCGTGAACGGTTTCATGAACGAACTACTCAGAACGAAATATAAGCCACCTCTTGTCGAGCCGACATTTACCCAGTTTTCCAAATGAAATGCCCGCAGGCTAGCGGCGGCGGCCATCGGCTCTAATGACCGACATGGACGAATCCATGCGTGTGCAACGAAGGGGAGACGGGATAAAGCTCGTGGGTTCTTCGCGGTGTTTGAGCACGCCGGCCATTCGCGCCAGCACCGAATTTTATTCACCCATCACACTATAAGCATTCCTCCAGCGCCGCTTGACTAGAACTTTGACAAACATCCCGCGCTCCAGTCTATAGCGTTACAAAACACCTTTGCTGAAACGTCAGCGTCCACGACGCGCACCGAGCGAGCGTCCACATGTAGCAAGCAATGCACACCTAAAAAAGAACAGTACTCCATGGTCCAGACAGGCGATAACACAAAGATTAGAAAATAAATGTAATCCACCACAGGACAAGAGTGTATGTAAGTACGTTTTCGGAGGTGCAAAGTAAATTGAGCTCACATGGCGCTAACTAACGCACGGTTTCATTTCAGCCGTCATTCACAGGCTAAACGACATTTCTGGCCGCACATCTACCTTGAAACACGAAATATCTAGTAGACAGCTCGCGAGGAGAGGCTTATCATCAAGGGCATCGCACAGACTGCCTTTCCGCACGTTATTAAAGACAGCGGCATAGACATAAGCGGCATTAGTCGAGAACCCGATGGCTTCCGCCTTAGAAACGAAGATAGAACGTTTGTCGCTGCGCACATAATTTGTTCTGCACACGCAGCTCTACTTACAGTGGTTTAGGAGACCAAATGAATAAAATATAAACGTGTCCACTTACCGTAAGCGAACGATGAAGTTCGATTTTGAAGAAAACGTAATCCGCGAGAAAACACGCCAACGCCACCTATGCATCCATCCACGCACAGGGTTGTTTGCAGCCCGAATGATTTTCCGCCGTCTCGTGGTGAAATGGGTAAAACGTGAAACAGAAACCCATTTCACGGTCGTATCTTTATCGCTCGCACTCTTGCTGCTGTGTGCAGCTTGATCTGATACCCAAGACCACAGAAGGAAATTGGTTTATAAGCTTAAATTTTTCGCTTGCCCTCTAAAAACCTTCTTGTTTTCGTGAAAACAGAACCGAAATCTAACTTATTGCCCGTATACGCGCCGCATCTCCCACCGAGTACAATTCTCAAATAATAATTATAATGTTGCATAGCATAACGTTTTTTTTCCGTGTGTTCGTGTTTAGAAAACTGATATGCGCGACAACAGCGAGTCATCGGCTTCGAAGCAACAGGTGCGAGGTAGGAACAAAAAATATTGGCTTTGTGATTGTTGCTTCGCAGCACTTATTCACGTGAATACAAACTGCAAAGGTATAAATGGCAGATGTTAATCGCACATAGGACCATGCTCTTTGCGACTATTCTAAGGTGTTTCTATGATGAGCGCTTCCTTGAATTCTTACACCCGTCTTTCCCCCTTTGTTCTCAGGACGTTTTAAAGAGAAATGTAGAACCGTTGATTAAATGTTTCTGATTTCAACGCGTTGGACAGTAACGATCGAAAGATGTAATAGAATTGTGTCGAGCGATTCCTCTAAGGAACAGCGTATTCGTTCGATGTAATACAGTTTGTGGGCGACCTTAATTCAAGAGCGGTTAGGATTAAATATTTAATTGTATTGACAATATACGTCACTGTATAACGAAAACGAGCTTATCAAGGCTCCTGAAAACAATATACAAGAGGGTGTTGTAATATCCTCACGCAATACTTTTTAATTTCTGTAATACCGAAGGAGCTGGAGGACTCCCGACATAGTAGCGGTCACCAGATGCAGGCCCCCTCAGCATGCAGTGCAAAAAGAAATTGACATTGTTTCGGACTTAGTCGAAAGTCAGTGTGTAGAACATTATTAGATAATATTAGGATTGTTATAGACTGCTCTAGAGACAGTAGACTATCTATAGTGTACAGTATATAGAAGAGAGGAAATTGAGGTTCTTGTAGACTGTAGTCTATAGAGAATCTATAGACTGTCTATAGATGAAAGGAAATTGAAGCAGCTATAGAGCGTAGTCTATAGAGAGTCTATAGACCGTCTATAGACAAAAGGAAATTGCAGCAGCTATAGACTTTATTTATAGATTTTCTATAGACTGTCTATAGACAGAACGAAGTGTACAGGATGGCTATAGAGTGTATAAAAAGTATATAGAAAGTCTATACACCATTTTTATAAAAGCCTAGCCCTCACCCGCAAACGCAGTGCGCACCACACCTGACGATTCGAAGCTAGCGCAAGGCACGCGCATATGGGTGGCACGTGATCGCGGCATAGATTCCCGCGTGGGTCACTATAGGAGGCTTATCACAACTATGATGTAAAATCCATTGCTTAAAGATGTTTACCTGCCTACTATGGCTTCTGAAGCGCTGAATGCGATATAGGTCGGCCGGCGAAAAAAACAGTAATAAAGCTTAGTGGTTCTCCATGTAGTTTGCTCTCTATAACTTTCGAAGGCACTGCAAACATTTAAAAGGTTGGAAACTGTAAAATATGTTTCAGACGGAATAGTATTAAGTATATGAGAAAGGTCGACGTTCTAAAATTGAACATAGAAAAAAGCACGCATAGTGATTGTTAATGCAGCCGCAATTTTTGCGCTTATTTCAGAGAGCCTATGATGAATCTAGGTCAAGGCTTGTCATTCCAACACCGCTTCATATTGCGGTGGTTACAAAAGTGATAAATGCAATGCGCAATGCGCAATGCCCCTAGCCCGGTGACGTCAGTGGGCAGAAGGCCAGACTTGAAGCTCGCCCCGTCTTCGTAAGGAGGTCATCAGGGAAGGGAATGCACAGTAAAATGTGTCGCCCTAATAAAACTATTTCACCAGCAGTTGCGCTAAATAACCGCCACCGTCAAGCACTCTGGTAGTTGTTGTACTCCGGCAGGCGGCCGCGTCGGCGCGGTGCGTGGCGCACGCGCGAAAAGCAGTCCTGTTTGTGCCGCCGCACGATGTTTCTCTGCATGAATGCTTGATTTCTGGGAGAAGTGTGTTCACCCGAGGGATGTTATGAGCTCTGACAACTGTACGAAGCAGAGGGTCCCGGAATGTCTGTTCTCTAGAAGCAAAAAGTCCCCAAGACATTGCGCAGAAGCTGTTCAAGAGACGCAGCTGAAGAAGTCCAGTTCAGTACATTTACTCTTATTGGCCCTGTTGATCAGTGTACATTGACAAATGGCAAATTTACAAGTTCTGAAGCTGTATGAAATGCCTTTCACGCACCGCTCAGCTTAGACGCGGTCCGTTAAATTCTTAAAAAAAGGCGATCCAATTTACCTTCGTGCTGCGTCGTCCAGCCGTCCTTGCAGGGAGTTCTGCCCCGTGTAAGGTTATAAAGAAACAAGTGTGCTCAGTTTTATTGTTATAATTAGCAATCCATAATGTACGTTCAATGCGCGTATGCACTCCTCATGTCTCGAGTTGCCATACTAGCGATAGTGCTTTCTCTATATCATGGAATGAGAAAGCGAGGCTGTAAAACCATGAAAATGTGCAATAATCCCTAACGTTTTGTTGCACACTGGTCATTGAGCACACGTGGCATTCCAGTTTCAGCCACATGCCATTTATGCTTTGATATCACCCACATTTTGCTCGTTGTTTTAAAGAAAAAAGGCCATCTAGCGTTTACCGATCAGTCAACATGTTCAGACTCGTACAGCGAAAACAGCGACACAGAGTCGTACGGGAGACGCCCTGGCAAAAAATTATATTAACCTAAACCAAAAAGTAATTAGTGTATCAATAATCGAAACAAAATAATGGTCACGAAATTAGAAACCCCTGAACCGTAATTTGGCGAACTCAAATACTCACCGATTGGCTTCTCCTTTTCTCGTTTTGCACTGAACACAGGCACTTGTCACAACTCCATTTAGAAAAAGGGCATAGCTCGCTGGTGTCCCGCTGCTGGTGTCCCGCCGAGCACGTCGTGAATACATTTATGTGTTTACGTGAATTAAAAGATAACTATCGCATGGCCAGTTTTCAATAAGGAGTATGATGAAAAAATAAAGACAACAACCTCTATGTGACATGTCTATAGCGAATGCCTAGATAAATGCAGCGAATATTGAAGTAGCAAAATTAGGGGGCAAGAAATCCAAACACTGTCCGAAGGCGTTAAACCTCATGCATCGCTATGCGTTTGAATGCTCTGCTGACAAAATTAACGAAAGTGGCGGAGGGCGTTCTCAGCGTCACCTGCAGCATTTTCCAAAGCAAGGTTCGAGTAACAAGCACAGCGTCTCCATCGCGGTCACTCCTCTTCATGCGGCAACTGACCACCCTCACTGCGCTGCATGCTCTTACCGCGAATAGCACTGCACCCCTCGAAAATCCGTCGTGGCGCCTGTTTCTTTTATAGAGCTCCGCACAATAAACAAAAGGGCGGAAAGCTACTGTGGCCGGGGTATAATGCCATTCAAGGCACAAAGTAAACTGGGCTGTCGTGCAGACGACGCCACGAAGCACTTCAGCCAAGAGCGTGGCTGGCTACTTCTGATAAACGCGCGCATGCGCAGTAGGCTTTGTGAAATCGTTCTATTAGTGGCGAACTACTGGTAGCAGCGATTTTTAAACGTTATTTCTAAATTGTAGAATCTGCGTATAGCTTTCAAATTTGACTCGAATGCCAACGATGACCACCTCTACAGATCTGTTGCATTAGTATATACCCATCAAAACAATTTCAGGGTCTCTTTAACAACTGAACTCTAGCCCAAAGTGCTAAAAAAAAAACATTTTGCTCTTAATGTTGTGTTGCTCCTTCTCTGATAGAGGTAACAAAACTGGCTACGTACCTTGCCACCTCTTCGAAGGCCAATCCCAGTAATGAACTTCTGCCTTTTGCCATACGCAGTATTAAGAATGACTCACCTGCTTATGATAAACTAGGTTGCTCTATTCATACAGACCGAAGGTTTTTAATGGCTTTTTTTGGATCACTCCAACCCTTTTTCCGAGTTCTACACGAATGACTTAGAACTAGTACACACATCTGGTTCTCTTCTGCCCCCATGATCCAACTTCCACCACAAGCTTTGATCATGCAAAAATTATTCATTCAAATTTTTGCCAGCGCAACATAATTATCATTCTTATCGACCACCTTCCCCTCGCACTCGCATAATTTTAGGAGCAAGTGGAAATATTGAGTTCGCACAAAAAAAATACCGGCTGTTGTCTAATTCTTTCTGCGTGCCAAAATAATTTGATGAGATCTTTGGCCCAGCAGGACTAACGACCCATGGTAGATGTGTATGAGATAACAACACAGTGCAGTAGGAATGTGCTCGCAAGTGGTTTTATTTTTCTAAACAGCTTAGTCAAAAATAATACATGTCTGCCCTCTTTTCAAATGACGTTTCTTCTGTCTCCTGCGTTTATGAGAGTGCAAACGACGTGGCTCCATTAAGGAATAATACCCTACAGTTCTGAGTGCAAACGTAGGCGAAATACCAGCAAAGGCAAGCTCTGAAAAGAGGAAATGAAGGAAAGCAGTTGTACTCGGAAGCTTCTAGTGTCAGCGCTAAAAGAAAGCAAGGTGGCTATGAGCAAAATCTCGAGCATTAAATCATATGGAGACATGCTTGTCTCTTTCCCAACATGTAGATAGCAATGTGCACAACATATTGTTATATGCAGACGACACAACTATATACACATTGAGCCAATGTCTGAATTCATTAATGAACCAGTTCAACGTTGATGTACTAAATTATAATGTTTTTCTCGGCACGCGTAATCGCCTTGTTATTATTCCAACGAAGACCAAATTCACGTTATTTCATAGCTCGGAACGAGCTATTGACCTTCTATCTTCAGTTCAATTACAATCTATTATTTTCGTGCCCTCAAAAGAAGTTCTGTTCCTATGTGTTCGAGCTTCTCATTTTAAATCTGTTGCGTTGGGAACAAGATTAGTAATAATCACTGGCTTCAATTCCTTTTTCCAGGACAATAAGGATATGTCTTTAAAACCCGTTCGTCCACAGTCATCTTCAGTGTCGTTTTCTACCACGGGGTAGACCTTACTGTATGCAGATTCAGCATTTGCATCACCAGCAAAATCACGCATGAAAACTGATTACCCTTAACCAGTTTACTACAAGTGCGGTGCCTCTCTTTAATAATTTATGTAAAACATAAATGCGATATTTTTGCGGCATAAGAAAGCATGTTTCATTTCTAATATTTTAAATAACGAAATCGCTATCATTAGAGCCATTTCTTTGTTAATCACAATCATACAAGGTTCGCTGCTAACCCAAACGTCCTGATACCCAAAATCAAAAGTAATTTCAGCTAATTTGCAGCTAAATTCATGTGTTTAACATTATGGAACTAATTACCCCATGCAATAAATCCTGTGCTACATATATGGCCGCGAAGAACATATAAGTTTATATGCTCATTGCACTAACACCAAACAGTGTAATATGATCAAATGTTTAGGGGAATCCCCCAAGGTGTAGTAATTTTGTAATAAGGGAGTAATTACTCATTGGCATCCACCCAAGCGCAGCCATACGGCTACAAAGGAAAGCTATACAGCTTTCTCAGAAACTTCGTAGTTAAAGAAAAATTCGTCCTGGTCCGGGGTTCGAACCCGGGACCACCGCTTCACCGGAGCAGTCGCTCTACCAACTGAGCTAACCGAGACGGCAAGCTTACGGTAGGGCGAGAGCGAGTTTATCAATAACTCGAAGTGGGAACAGTGTTGGTCAAATGTTTTAGGGGAATCCACCAAGGTGGAGTAAATTTGTAATAACGGAGTAATTACTCATTGGCATCCACCCAAGCGCAGCCATACGGCTATAAAGGAAAGCTATACAGCTTTTTCAGAAACTTCGTAGTTAAAGAAAAATTCGTCCTGGTCCGGGGTTCGAAACCGGGACCACCATTTCACCGGAGCAGTCGCTTTACCAACTGACCTAACCGGGACGGCAAGCGTATGATAGGGCGAGAGCGAATTGATCAATAACTCGAAGTGGGAACAGTGTTGGTCAAATGTTTTAGGGGAATCGCACAAGGGATTAACTACGAAATTCCTGAGAAAGCTGTATAGCTTTCCTTTGTAGCCGTATGGCTGCGCTTTGGTGGATGCCAATGAGTAATTACTCCCTTATTGGAAGCAGGTTGGAAGCAGTAAGAAAGCAAGCTGCATTTTTCCTCGACGAAAATTTCAAAAATAAATATACGGCATCCTCCGGCGCCGCACAGTATGCAGTCTGCGCAGACTGGTGGCACGGTGTTGTGGCGTGGTTAATTCATGTGGCCACGTTTATAATGGTGATACATAACCTCCTAGTTTTGGCTATTATCAGGCCTCAAGTAGATTTGAAAAACCTTGCCTTGATTCCCGATCTTGTGATCCGTTACTGATAAGCAGTTGTCGCTTCTCCCATCTTCTGAGATGTGGCGCGATTATATTCTTTGTCCGCGACAGGAACAAAGTTTATTTGTGATGCAAATGGCACGACCTTCATCGAGGTAATATACTGACTTCATGTTGAGTACCCACAGAAGGAAGGTAACTGTAGCGTGTTATGGCATCCATATCTACAGCCCCTTTGTGCTGCCGTACGCTGTTCAGGCGCTAGTGCTTAGCCGTTTTGCAGAATTGTTCACCTTGTGCAAATATTCGCAGAAGCAGCTAATCAAAGCAAAATATCGAATTCTTTAGTGAGTTTTTATGCTCATCAATCGTATTCGATGCGCTGATAAATCGCTACAGTGTACATACGATGCCGTTGTGAAAATGCAATATTCGCACACTGCTACCTTTGCGCCAAGAACTGTAAAATACAAAAATCTGCGCGACTTAGTGATGCTGCTGGGTGGGAGCAAATCGTGAGAATATTATTACGGGAGGGTTAGCCCAGCAGCAGGCGGGACAGGCCACAGTCAGAGGGCTCACCGAGCTCAATCACTCCAGCACAAGCTGCCACGTCCTCGTCGTCGTCCACTGCCGGGCGTCGAAAAGAACGTCGTCTTCGCCTAGCAATTATGCACCGCAACACTCTACCCCCCCCCCCCCCCCCCCCTCCTCCGCCTTGAGGGAGGAAGCACAGTCCCTGACCGCCCTAAGGTGGTGGGTTTGAATGGTAGGGCTTAAGACGGGTGACGTGTACGAGCTGTGTTAGGGGGTCGCACGAGGAGAGTGGTGTTACAGTGGCGTGATTTCGTAGGTCACATTGCTCAGTTGCCGGAAGACGCGGTAAGGACACACGTAACGAGGCAGCAACTTCTCACACAGGCCCACATGACGCGCAGGGAGCCAGAGGAGTACGAGGGAGTCGGAAGGCTAATGGGCGTCACGGTGATGAAGGTCGTACCGTCGTTTTTGAGCGAGTTGTGAAGCGTCGATGCGATCTCGAGCGATTTGGCGGGCGGCGTCAGCTCGGGCAATGGCGTCACAAGCGTAACTGCTGGTACAAGGGTCGTGAGGCAGGAGTCTGTCGAAGGGTAGCAACGGGTCGTGGCCAAAGAGCAGGTAGAAGGGGGAGTAGCCGGTGGTATCATGGCGTTTCGAATTGTAGGCGAACGTCAGGAAAGGTAAACTGACGTCCCAGTCCCGATGGTGGTCTGAGACATACATAGACAGCATGTCCGTCAGGGTGCGGTTAAGACGCTCAGTAAGGCCGTTGGTCAGAGGGTGGTAGGCTGTCGTGAACTTGTGGCGGGTAGAGCATGAGCGTAGAAGGTCGTGGACCACTTTAGAAAGAAAGCAGGGGCCGCGATCCGTAAGCAGTTGACGAGGAGCGCCATGAAGTAGGACGACGTCATGGAGAAGAAAGTCGGCGACATCGGAGGCACAGCTGGTAGCGATAGCGCGCGTGATAGCGTACCGGGTAGTGTAATCGGTCGCAACGGCAATCCACTTGTTCCCGGAAGTTGATTGCGGGGAAAGGACCAAGCAGGTCGAGACCAACACGGAAAAATGAGTCAGTCGGGATGTCGATGGGCTTAAGCTGGCCACTGAGTTGAAGTGGGGGCGTTTTCCGGCGCTGGCAGTGATCGCAAGCAGCAACATAATCGCGGACAGAGCGGTAAAGGCCAGGCCAGAAGAACCGCCTGCGCACGCTGTCGTACATGCGTGACACGTCTAGGTTCCGTGCAGTAAGAGCGTCATGAAGTTGGGCAAGTACTGTGGAACGGAGATGGGTCGGGACGACGAGCAAGAGGTCGGCGCCATCCGGGTGCACATTGCGTCGGTACAAAGTATCGTGATGCAGCGCGAGCAGGCGTAAAACAGGATCGGAAGGGTCGCTGCGGAGGCGGTCGACTATGAGGCGCAGAGATGGAGCACGGCGCTGCTCGTCACCAATGTTTAGAAAGTCTGATACGGACATTTGTTAGGTTGGGGCAACCAAAAGGAAATAAAAATAATAAGCCCCTGCCTGCACCGCGTACGTATAGTGCACAGTCGTCGGAATCACGGGTGTGGGAATCAGGAGGATCGACAGGATGACGGGACTGACAGTCAGCGTCTTGGTGCGGCTGGCCGGACTTGTGGACAACATTAAATGTGTATTCTTGCAAACGAAAAGCCCAGCGACCCAGACGGCCTGTAGGGTCTTTAAGAGAGGACAGCCAACACAAAGCATGGTGGTCCGTAACTACGCAGAAGGGCCTTCCAAACAAATAAGGGCGGAATTTTGTTAATGCCCAAACAAGAGCAAGGCACTCCCGCTCCGTAATGGAGTAGTTACGTTCGGAAGGAGAGAGCAGGCGGCTGGCGTAAGCAATCGTACGAAAGTGCTGGTGTTGGCGCTGCGCAAGAATGGCACCAATACCATGGCCACTGGCGTCTGTGCGAAGTTCCGTAGGCGCAGATGGGTTGAAATGGGCCAGCACAGGTGGAGCAGTGAGGGCCGCAACAAGTGCCATGAAGGAGCGAGCTTGGTCAAGGCCCCGGAGAAAGCGACCTCCTTCTACAGGAGGGTGGTAAGGGGACAGGCCGTGTCGGCGAAGTTCGGGATAAACCGGAGAAAATACGAGCATAGCCCGAGGAAACTGCGCACACCGCTCGAGGAACGGGGAGTGGGGAACTCATGAACGGCACGAACTTTGTCAGGGTCGGGCTTTACACCAGACGCATCAACCAAGTGGCCGAGGACCTTAATTTGGCGCTGGCCGAAGCTGCACTTCTTGGAGTTCAGGTGGAGACCAGCGCGACGGCCGAAGACCGCAAGAATAGTAGCAAGACGGCGTATGTGGCTTTCGAACGTGGAGGAGAAAGCGACAACGTCATCTAGGTAGCACAAGCACGTTGTCCATTTGAAGCCACGCAGAAGCGAGTCCATCATGCGCTCGAAGGTGGCACGAGCGTTGCAGAGGCTGAAAGGCATAACTTTGAATTCGTACAAGGCATCGGGGGTGATAAAGGCAGTCTTCTCACGATCCCGTGAGATCAATAGAAGAAAAGTAGCTGGCACCGCGTAGACAGTCGAGGGCGTCATCAATTTCGGAAGAGGATAGACGTCTTTCTTCGTTACTTGATTAAGATTCACAAAATTTTTTATACATCTTTTTTATGTTATCACTCCTCCTAATTTCCTACAGAGCAGCCTACATCATTTGCCTTGACATCCACTCGTGAGCGATAAAGTACTACCGCTCCTTTATACGCCGCAGGTGTCTTGGCGAAGGCATCTTTTCTGTTAATTTTATCAGCGATATTAAAGTCGGAATTGTTTTCTAATCTGGATTGCTGTTTTTCTAACACCTAAGAATGGCCCTATCGCTTCCTTCACACCTTCAGTAATACAATTTGAAGCATCCTCACAGCTTCGAAATTTCACTTATGGGCAAGCTGCGGAAGGGCTTGCCTTCTCTATTTCTTTTGGAGGCTTATCATTAAGCTGATTCTTATATTTCTAGTTATGAAGCCAAATTACCTCAAGTTTCCCGCTTTGTATTGATTCCATAATCATAACTAGGGTCTCGGACGAATACTTTCCCACCAAGGCGTACAAAAGAGCCTCTTTTACATGAAAAGTCTCTTAATTATCAGAGGTCGCTTCGTCGTCAAGGTGCTCAAAGATGCAGGAGATTAAACGCACTAAACCAATACTCTATGAAAAAATCCATTTCAGGACAATCAATATTGCCTTCTCTACGTCCGTATTCTGAGATCCACGGCTTCCATTAGGAGAAATAAATATTTCTATACGTGTAGGTTATCGTGAAGAGAAAACAGCGCATTTTGCTACCATTGCGTGACTATACGAGGTCTGTTAGAAAAGTATCCGACCTTTGGCCGAAGAAAAAAAACTGGCATAACTGGAGCGTTGGAAACCTAACAACCTTCAAAGTAGTCTCCTTGGGACTCCACACACTTCTCCTAGCGGTGCTGCCATTGTTGGAAGTATTCCGAAAAGGCCTCTTTCGGAATGCAGTTTAGCTCAGCTGTCGTTGCAGCCATAATGTCCTCTCGTGTTTGAAATCGCGCTCCTTTCAATGTCCTCTTGACTTTGGGAAACAGCCAGAAGTCGCAGGGGGCCATATCAGGAGAGTAAGGAGTCTATTGAACTACAGGGGTCTGGTTTATCGCCAAAAAAGTCTGAATCAAATGCGAGGAATGTGCAGGAGCATTGTCGTGATGGATGCGCCAATTTCCTATTAACCTCAACTCCGCTCTCTTGCGCCGCACAGCACCACGTAGGCCACGGAGGACGTCCCTGACGGAGGACATCCCTCTTTGGTCATTGTTTGACCCTGTAGGGTGCGTACTCGTGGTGTTCCACACAGAGGGAGTCAAAGAAAGCTGTCAGCATCACTTTTACATTGCTGCGCACTTGGCGGGCCTTCTTTGGTCTCGGTGACATTAAATGCTTCCTATGTGACGACTGGGATTTGGTTTCCGGGCCGTATCCGTACACCCAAGACTCGTCACCAGTGATTACGGTGTTTATGAAGTCGGGGCCACTGTTTGTGGAATCTAGCATGTCCTGCGAGACTTCAACACGAAGTTGCTTTCGCTCCACCGTGAGCAGCTTCGGCACGAATTTCACCGCAACTCTCTCCATGGCCAAATCTTCGGGGATAATGAAATGTTTAGAAAAATTGCTAATGTCCACCTCTTCCACGATTTCTCAGATAGTCACACCACGGTCCCGCATCACCACAGCATTCACTTCGGCAATGACCTAGTCATTTCGGCATGTTTATGGCCGACCGGAGCGTGGCTCGCTCTCCACCGATGTGCGGCCATATTTAAACCAATTGGAACACTGTTTAATTTGTGTGCTGCTCATAGCATCTTCACCGAAAGCCGTACTGAATATTCCGAACAATTTCCACTTGTTTGTCGTCCCGTTTCTGGAAACATTTGATGCAGTAGCGCTGCTCCTGACGCTCCGCCAGTTTCCTTGTAATAAAAAACCGACGAGAGCACTGCGCACTGCCTCACTCGAACGCTGCGTCCCAGCGACTGACGCTATCGGCAGGCCGGAAAATATTCGTACATGCGCACGAAGGTTCAAGGTCGGCTGGTGCAAGCGCGCTTGTTTCATATCCATGAGGTTGTCGCAAAAAAAAAATAAAGTCGGATACTTTTCTAACAGACCTCGTATGTTCCGACGCTTTTACCAGCCATGGAAACTTGATGACCACATCTCAGTCTTAGCATTTTTGTGCTGCCTCTCAATATCACTGCAAAGCACGATATCGAGACCAAGCGCATGAGCTCGGAATGTGACTGTCAATTGTACTCAGAGAATGTGCTTTTTTTGTGGTGATGAAAACGCTATAGGCTCAGAGAGTCTATATCTGTGTCACTCCGCCATTATTTTCTTCATCGTACGGCTGCCAGGCGCATTGTTCGGTACGCGGGGTTCTTCGCTCGCCACTGTTATGAGTGTCTATGAAGCTCCCTTAACCGGACGTTTCTACATAATTTGTTGCTTTTAAAGTGTTGTTGGCGTGACTATCTCACGCAAAAAAGTCCATTTGTGTAAGAATTTGTCTAAATACCTAGTATTATCTGTACATTGTTTTGAGAAGAAACTTACTGAAATGGACTACTACATTAGTATAGAAGGAAGAAAGTGCATGTTTAGGTTCTTCATCTTGTAGCTGGATTGTAAAGAAACGATGTAGGCGATTAAAATGCATTCGTATGGCTTTTACTTGGTTAACACCTAACCAACTTTTATCGGGAGCACACTTTCTGTTTCCGAGTGGATGCATTACAATTTGCTCATTTCACACGCACGCGTTCTTCAGCATCAGTGCGCAAATGCTGCCAAATCATGTATTTGCCACAAGGTCGAAGGCAGCTGGATATTTTCTCCTTTCCTTCGTGAAAAGAAATAAGCAGTGCTCTTTGCGGCTCCTCGCTGGTGTGCTTCGGAAGAAACAACGACGGCCGTCAATGTAGTGCACATTTTTTAGTTGAAACTGTCAAATAAAACTTCCAAAAAATCAGAGGTCAACAAGTCGTATGTATTGCCATTAAATATCAGCTACACATTATGTGGTCACAGGCTTTAGAAAACGCCGAGTATTACTCGAATGTTGGCTTGCACTTCACTTCGACGATTTAAAAATCTCACCTATTTGCGTAACTCCTCTGTGTATACCTGTTTCTAACTACACTTCGTGACATACTCATGACACAACTACTCTTCGTGACATACATGCTACTTCGTGACAACGGCACGCAGTAGCTCACCTAAAAAGAATACAAAGTACGAGCGAAAAAAACGCCAAAACCGAGACCTCACAGCCCAGTCAAATATGTGCGCTATAACCGCGAGAAGAGGATAGGGCCATTGTATACTTTTGATGGGCATAGCGTTTGAGGTTGCCGGGAATAACAATATGCAAAGAAAACGGGCATGAACGGTGCAACAGTATTTGAAGTTTCTGATAACTGCGCTTAGGCAGAATGCATTCAAATTTTTTTATTACATAATTCTGATGTGTCGGTATCGCTTAACGTTGAATAAATCCTGCGCCACCCTTGATAGTGATTATCTCAAGCTGTTTTAGAAAGAGCGCCGCAGCAATTAACGATTTTTTGGCCCTTATCTTTACTGAGCATGCCTGACAAATACTTCTGCTGGTACACATTGCAAACATTTATCAACAGGTAAGGCGCAAAAAAAAAAGATTTTTCTGGCGAGAGAGTTCAGATCGTCCGCAACATCTGAAGATTTCTCGTGGAGAGGCAAAAATTGCTTCTTTTTCATAATGTCGCTGCATGCACTGGAATTAAAATTCTACCAAGGTGTAGGAATTTAACCTTTAGTGGAATAATAGTTCTCTTGCTCTCAAGACACAGATATGCAGTGTTTAATTTAAAAAAAAAAACTTTACAGTTATCTAGACTAAGCATACTGAGGCAGCATTACAGCAGGTTGCCAAAAAATAGACATAACAAAGAAAAATTGAATTCGAAATTTAAACAGCTCAACAACTGCGATCGCTCTAAAGCCGCATCCTTTTGGTCGCCGCTACACCATCCCGCTCTTATTTGTCGCCAGCAGGGGGCGAGTAATAGCAGCAGCGTTTTGGAGCGATGTCATCTGTAAACTTGCAATACGCCCCTGATCTCATTTTGTCATATAATTAAACTTGACCTCTCGAAACCCGATTTTACGACATTCTTGATGTAATAAAGTATTTTTATTCACAGCAGGTACACATAGGATTCAGTGTTTCCATCAACCCGGAATAACGAAACTAATTAGAGCACCAAACCCAATTTAACGAAGTTTTCTTGCAAGGCAGGGAGTTAAAGAAAGTAAGTAGTTTCTAATCTATTTTTTCCCAATTTATTTGGCAGCTTGCCGGTAGCTCTCCAGAAATAACCTCTAGTCTTCGAAGTCAAGGCCCGAGACTTGCTTTAGCAGGACTGCTAACTGCGCCACTGCACAGAACAACGGATTCTGCAGTAGGCAGCGCTTCTCACCTTTCCATCGAATCCGTTATACCGGATACAGGTAGGGACAGCAGTTTTATTTCTTGCTTTTTATTTCGTACGGCAGATGGCACTGATCGTGCCTCAGTCCAACACCCACTGCCGAAGGTGCTTCGGCCTCGGGGAGCTCCCGAACCGATCTCGAGGAAGGGGCGCGCAGTTCTTGAGAACAACTGCCGACTTCAGCTTCAGTACATTTTTGTGCCCATGCATTGCAGAATAGAACAGAACAGAGGACTTATAAGACGCGAGCATTGTCCATTTTGTTACAGGTTCATTAGGAAAAATGTGAACGTGTGAACGTTACGAATGACACTGAAGCTGCTGTGGCCCCTCTCAGATAGTTGATGGACGCCATCTACCTCTTGATGCGGTTTGCGGGGGCTCACAAGGGAACCGAGTGGAGATTGAATGCGCCGGTTGAGTTTAAAAATAGACTACGCCCACTGCTGGTGAAGCACATACAGATTAAGGTCGCGAGTATGTTTTTGCACGCTAGTTGGTGCCTAAGCATTCTGGGTTTTTTTTGCGCAACAGACACGACACAAAAGAAACGAAGTAGACAGGACAAGCGCTTACTAACAACTCAGGTGTTTATTGACGGAACATTTGCTTAAATACAGCAGCTGCTCTTATCAAACATGAAGAGGGAAAGAAGAGACTTCGCATACATATATATCAAATCAGCACAGATCCCATCATCGCACGAGTGAATGCATGTTTTGAGCTCTAATTTTGCGCAAGATAACTGATTTCTTTTTTTGAGAGCAAAATTGAAGGATTGCTGACACACGAGTTACCCGATTTTCCTATCTCATTAGCCTCAATTATCTCTCTTCCAAGTTGTGTCTTGCACCGGCGCAGTACTGACGTTTCTTCGAGCGCGGGAGTGCAGTTGCGGCAATTCCGAATATGGTCAATCATTTTGCTACCTGACTTGTTCCTGACATCTCTTGCGTGCTCTCTCAGCCTTTCATTAAGGCTGTGTCGTGTCTTGTCTGTTGCGCATTGTGTCGTGTCTGTTGCGCAAAAAAATCCAGAGAGATTATGGTCACTGGTTTCTTCAACGAGGAAATAAATTCACATTTCTGTTACCAACCGCACGGTCTGTTGTTTTGTTTTTTTCTTTCGCTTTCACTCATAAGCGATTTGGACTCCCTTCACGGATTTTTAATACGCGCAGGCGCTTTAGTACAATTAGCCTTTCCCTTTGTGGTGCGGCTGCGCCATCATTTTCAAGTTGCGGGGACTAGAAAAAAAATGTTTCGATTTTACAAATTAGTCGTTTTGAAGAAATAATCCGTGGGGGCCCTTACTACGTTAAATTGCATTTTAGCTGGTTTTCCTATAACCTATCCTCACAATACGTTTCAGGCTTAACTACATTTCTTAGGATTCAAGTTGTGCGTACTCAAGATTTATTCCGCGGTAATAAGATACGTAATTAGCATTAAGTTATTGGTTGCCTTTCAGCGAAATTAATCCTTGTCGCACCAATAATATAGCAGGAATATCTGCTATATTTCAGAACATGTGGCTTATCTCAAAGCTTATACGCTCTTTTTTACAGCATGTGCGCTTCAGAATAAGGCCTACTGCCTGTCATATGTGGTGTGAATTTATTTTTAGTAACTTATGCTTGCCTTGAAGCGCTTCTTTCAAATGGTTTAATTTTGTATCCTCTTTCAAGGCTTTAAAGTAAAACAAATAATAAATATTTTTTTTTTCGCCCGTCATTATTGTCGTAGCTTTCAATACACGACACTTTGAAAGACATTTCGCAGAGACAACAAGCGCCTACACCAAATGTCGTCATTAAAAGCTTTAAGTTTCTCTACTTCCGAATTTCTCAGAATCTATGAACGACTTCCAACGCAAAACATAAAATAATTGCCAATTTCTTTCAAACTTACCTCAATCAGGACAGTTTCTTTGATCACTCCGTACTCAATTGCGGCAGATGAGCATCAGAGGAAAAGGAAATCTAGTGGTAGTAGAAATTTCAGTTGATGGCTGTGTCGGAGGCGTCTGTGCAGGATCTGAAAGTGAGAAAATGACACGCGCATATTTTGGTGAGAAAAGTGTTCGCGCTTTTATTTAGTGAACTTGAGTTTCTGGCGGTTTTACCTTAATATTGTCGTTGCTACTGGCTCGGAAAGTTTACCTGTGGAAGTAATGTACATGATGGTATTCTTTGTCTTAGTGTCCTATCTATGAATGCACCGGTAAGACATTGATTAGCTTTCGCCTTTTTGGGATCAGTTAAGTGCTTAGAATTTGAAAAACAAGACAGCGGAATTCTTGTGTTTTTTATACAATGGGTAAGATTGTGGTAGGAATAACATGAATCAAATTTCTCTACTATAAAATGCTTTTACCATGGTCACGCCTTTCGTATTATCAATCGCTTTCGTCCTACCAAATGGTACGTCGATTAAATAACTAGCACATTAGGACTTTTTGGTTGTTAAAGATGCATTGTAGAGCTGAAGGTATTGTTAAGTTCGATAAATACATGGCCACCTTTGAAATGTATGGCCCGGACACTTGCAAACGAAGCAAAAAGGACCATTTCTCAGCAGAATCACTCTTTTTTGAAAAAATAAGTATTCTTTCTACTTGTGGAAGCTTGGCACATGAGGGCACCAACCACATCAATTCTGGGGCGCCAAGAAGGCCGACCGCGCCTTTTGCAAGAGGTGAGCGCAGGGATCAGGAATATGAATATATGCTCCGCACTTTTGCAGTACAGGAATATTGAGCGTTACAGGAATGTTAAGTGTAAAAGTGCACTTCGTGGACCCACGGGCTGACCCACCATATTAAAGCTTCGTGCGTGCCGTTCCTTCGGTATATTTCGCAACGTTCGAACAAAGTTGTGATATCTCTTGTTCTAGTATCGACCGAGGCAGTTTGTGAAGGAATTGAGCCTTGCGACAATTTTTGATGGTCCTAGGCATGCTTGTCGACTGTGACGCTCCTTACAGGGTGGCGTATTTCTTCGCTGCAAAAATCTCGGCAACAACGCGCAGAATGTGCATATTTTTGCTCACGGAAAGTTGCTGACTTACATGTGTCCTAATGAGTGCGTGTTTTAAGCTCTCTGATCTCTTTTTCTGCTTGTTCATGACTAGGCAGTGAATATTTGCTGCGTAATATTGGATCTCGCCTAATAAACCTAACCTTTTTCCCCTCCATACATTTTCTAAACAAATTATATGACTGAAATGTTAAGACATGCATCCTCTTTCAGAGGGCTAGAAAAAACTAATATAAACGGACTGAAGAGTATTTCCTTCTAACAAGTCTGTCGAAGTCGCGCTCGTGACATAAGCGCCGGGTATTTAGGCAATATAAATACTGCAATAATCCTTAGACAGCAAAGAACAACACAGGACACTATGTATTACAAAATATCCATGCTCCACCAGTGTCATCCTCAAGCCTAGCTTTCACGATTTGAAGTCAGAGGCGCAAAATTTTCGTTGTCAACTTTTTGTCCCAAAAGCTGCCATCAAGGCTTCTAATTATTTCAACAAATGTTTTGAATGATGCTGTTACTTAGCTATAAGTCATTATTTTCGTCTAGGTAGGTTTCTGTCAGGGCCAGTGGCGCGCTGCTGCGCGGAAAAAAAATACGACGTAAAAGGTCTGGCCTCCCTTGGCTCCGGCATTTTTTGCTGCTTTAACTAGCCGATCGAGGTCATCACAAGACTATCGTCGGCTTTTTCCCGCGCCTTCCGAGTGACGCGATAAACTTTGTCTGGTTGCTCTCGGCCCGTCATCGAAACCAAAAAAAACTATAATTCAGGTCCATCAGTGAAGAGAGCAATAGCACTCAAACGGCGCGTCCACGGCGAGCAGCATAAAAGAAGTTGGAGAGCAGACATATGCACCAGCAAAGCTACCTCGTAACGCTACGTACGCTGCCCACTGTGTGAAAAAAGTGTATGATTTTCTACGTAATCTTCGTGCTTACAGGGTTGCGCACAGTCTATGGGGACCTTATTCGTGAGATAGTGTCGCATCGCGGTAAAAATGGCTGCGATTTCAACTTGCTACAAGGAACCACCTTCGTCCAGGATAGCAAATCAGGCTCTGTATAACTGTGTAAATTTTTGTGTATGTGTCCCTTTAATCTCTGGCACTCTTTCCATCGTACTCTCATAAGCGCGCGTGAGAGCGCGTGTTTTCTGATCAAAGTTGTGTGCTTTAATCATACGGGAATATAGGTGGCCTCCTGTGGAGCCGTCGCTATTGCACGTCATTCTGCACAGAATCCTTGGCAAATAGGGTTGTACTGTGCCTGCCTCTAAATACCTCCACAGTTGCATATACCATACATTTCTACACCTATTTTAAACTATAAAATATGTGGCAGGACTTTCAATAATGCATCAGTCGAAGTCGTTTCCACCTCAGAAGAATAAATCGAGCAAAGACATCTTCCTTCACACACACGTGTCAAGTCACTCTGAGGTATAAAACATTTATTGCGCCGGCAAAAGAAGTCGTGGGTATGATCTGCCTCCGTCTCGCCGCCGGTATGCATTTTAAAAACCTGAAGGCTAAGAAGCTGAATTAAAAAGATTGCGCTCGTCTCAAGGCATTGGCTCTTTTTCACAGTGCCGTTATTACGAAGTCTATCCGCTATACATATCGTTTCGTATAATGTACGTAAAAGAGCGTCGCTTAGATAAAGTATACAAAATAAATGCAATTGAAGAAGTCAAATTGGAGCTCTGGCGCGAAAACTAGTGACCAGTAATAAAGAAGCAACGCAGGCATTTTCGCAAGATATTGGCTTTGATGGCGCATTCAGTATGTGTAATAAATTACATATTCACAACCCCGTTAAAGCCCCTGTTCCAGCAATGCCGCAGAGAACTTCTTCAAAGAAGTTTTTCAATACGCCTACGACTATAAGTTGGCTGCGAAAATTAACAGAAAAAAATGCCTTCGCCAATACTCCTGCGGCGTAAAAAGGAGTGGCAGTACTTTATGGCTCATGAGTGGATGTCAAGGCAAAAGACGTAGGCTTCTCTGTAGGAAATCAGGAGGAGTGATAGCATATTAAAATTGTATAAAAAATGTCATGAATATTCTTACGATTTGCTCCCACCCAGCAGCATCACTAAGCCGCGCAGCTTTTTGTACTTTACTGTTCTTCGTGCAATGGTAGTAGTGGGCGAATATTGCATTTTCACAACCGGATCGTTTGCACACTGCAGAGATTTATCAGCGCACAGAATACGGTTGATGAACATAAAAACTCACTAAAGTAAGATTTCAATATTTTGCTTAGATTAGCTAGTTCTGCGAATATTCGCACAAAGTGAACAATTCTGCAAACCAGATAAGCACTGGCGGCTGCACAGCATACGGCAGCATAAAGGGGCTATAGATATGGATGCCAAAACACGCTGCAATTACCTTCCTTTTGTTGGTACTCAACACGAAGTCAGCATATTACCTCAATGAAGGTCGAGTCATTTGCACCAAAAATAAACTTTTTTCCTGCCGCAGACAAAGAATATAAGCGCACCGCATCTCAGAAGACGGGAGAAGCGACAACTGCTTATAAGTAACGGATTACAAGATCGGGAATCAAGGCAAGGTTTCTTAACTCTACCTGAGCCCTGATAACGGCCAAAACTAGGAAGTTATGTATATGCATTATGAACTCGGCCACATGAATGAACCACGCCACAACACCGTTCCAACAGTGTGCGCAGACTGCATACTGTGCGGCGCCGGAGGATGCCGTATTTTTATTTCCGAAACTTTCGTCAGGAAAAGTGCACCTTGCTTTCTTATTACTTCCAACCGAATCCACTCGAACCTTTCTTTTCGAATAACTTTCAACAGGCACATTTTGATTCTTTCAGTCAATATCCTAGGAAAGAAATTCGTTCGATATTCGAAATTTCAAACATTACCACAACACTACTAAATGGAGATTGGGGGCGGTATATTCCAAAACCAGTTATTTAATCATTCCCCGTTGACTCCGCCTCAGAACTATCTGCACTACGCAAGAAACATGAAGACATTGAATCTGGAATGCTTCTAAGAAAATTAGGACGAAAATTCAGGGCGGAACACGAATACACAGAACGGACGCCAATGCACAATTGAATTGAAGGGAAACAATAAAAAAGTAATCAGCGCACGCGCATGATGTTGACAGCGGAGTCACATAGCTAGTGTAAGAATTATTCAGTGTTATCTAACGCTTAAATGTTATGTTTGTGAAGTGGAGGAAAACGCCCAGTAAAAGTGAAAACGCTCCATCTGTCAAAATCACATCTCTCCGCTCATAGGCGTGCTCCTTCAATTGCCGGTGCGCTATTTTAATTTTATGAAATGACGGTTTGCAGTCACACTCCTTGCAGTGTCCGCCTAGCTGTGAGGAGACCAAATACAAATAACTGTTGCATTACCCCCTCCCCTCCCCTCCACCCTCGTCCATAAATATAATATGGTGATATTGACGCTAGCGCTACTGAAGACGACGACGGACATCAAGCGAAAAGGACGAAGTTCGCCACCGTCGGACTCGGCACCGGACGTTCTTGGGAGCCTTCCAAACCGCCTTGAGCGTTAGCGCGTCTTACACCGACGTGACATCTGGTGGAGCTGCTGGGTACATCTTTCATGTACCGGACGCCCCCATCAAGCTGCGATTCCAGCAGAGGTCGACCACCCCCGGTAGACACGCCTGTTCACCAGGGCAGCCGCCGACTACAAGGCCTATCTCCCGAGTTCGGGCTCCTCCCCGACCACAAGTCAACAAGGAGTGCCGGCGCTGCTGCAATGAATCCTCCAGCATCAACTGCGCCAGTCCTTCTCCACCACCAACGGGATCCGCCGCGTTTCCATGGCCTACCCCATGAGGACGCCGAGGACTGGCTCGACCAGTTCGACCGGGTGGCCACATTCAATTCTTGGGACGGGGACTCAAAGATGCGCCATGTCTATTTTGCTCTGGAAGACTCTGCAAGGACATGGTACGTAAACCATGAATCTTGCCTCCAAACATGGGAGACATTCAAAGCAGAATTTCTCCAGGCGTTCACCAGTACGTTTCGCAAGGAGAAGGCCGACCTTCTTCTGCAGAATCGCATCCAACTTTCGAACGAAAGTGTAATGGTGTACGTGGAAGAGATGACACGCCTCTTCCGTCGCGCAGACCCGAGCATGCCGGAGGAGAAGAAGCTGCGATTGCTGATGAAGGGTGTAAGGGAGCAGCTTTTCGCAGGCCTGGTTCGGAGTCCACCCGCAACAGTAAACGACTTCGTCAAGGAAGCAATGTCCATTAAGAAATCACTCGACATGCGGGCACGACAGTACGAGCGCACTAACGTATCGATGCTCTGCACCCGTACTGAGGGAATCTCCATGACCTCAGGAGAATCGCTGCGTGAGGTCATTCGAGCCATTGTAAGGGAACAGGTGGCGAAGGCTTTGCAGCACACCCCTGCTCAGCCGCAGATTGCGTCATTTACAGATGTCATTCGCGAGGAGGTCGAACAAGCATTAGGTACGTCGCAGCTTCCGGCAGCCACTCCACCGCCGCCACAAACATTGAATTATGCTGCCGCCGCAAGTCGTTTCCTTCCGGCCTCGACCCAACGATATGAAGCACCTACGCCAGCCGCTCCTCAGCTTCCACTTTCCCAGTAGAACATTGTCCAGCGACCTAGGCGTCGCAGAACTGACGTCTGGAGAACCCCGGACCATCGACCGTTGTGCTACCATTGCGGGGCACCTGGGCACATCTGGCGCCGCTGTCCATATAAGGAGATGGGTCTTCGAGGGTTCCCCTTCGGTGCTCCCCGTCCGCTGCCTGGAGAGCGACCAAGGGAGATCGCAGATTACATCTCCCATGCGGACTCCGGCCAGCGTCGCATGTCGCGATCACCATCTCCGCGCCGCTACAGTTCTCCGGGACCCAGCGACCAGGGCCAGTCTAGAAGTCCCCGTAGGGGAAACTAGACGCCTCTGGATTTGCGGCTGCTCGACGACAAGAACAAGACCCTCCAACGCCGCCAGACACATCGTCAACGCCGTGCAACACACCGTCCTCGGCGACCCACGAACGACAGCATGTTAAGACAAGCCGACAACCCGCCGCACTTCTTCGTAACCACGACGCTTCTCTTCGACGCCGCATCCCTTCGACGCACCAAAGCCGCGACCGGACTCCTCGACTGTACCGCAAGACGCCACCACCGGCCGATTTAGACGTTTCAGTAGACGGCACAGCCGTAACTGCTTTAGTTGACACTGGTGCCGATTATTCTGTGCTCAGTAGACAATTCGCCGCTGTGCTCAAAAAGGTTATGACAGCTTGGGACGGCCCGCACTTACGTACCGCTGGGGGACATTTGATTACGCCGATAGGAATGTGCACGGCTAGGGTCACGGTACAAGGGCAAACGTTCCCTGCAAAGTTTGTTGTCCTCGCTGATTGCTCTCGTGATGTTCTCCTGGGTATGGACTTCCTAACGAACAACGGAGCCATCATCGACCTGCAGTCCCAGTCCGTCCAGTTTTCGACAGCGAATGCCATTGACACCACAGATGCCCTCCCGTCGGCGCTCCATATTCTTGACGAGCAAGTGACCGTGCCTCCCCGCTCCAGTATCCTGGTGACTGTCGGTTCGCATACCATTCGAGACACTGAAGGTATAGTCGAGGGTAAACAACTTTTGCTTCTCGACCGCGGTATTGCAGTACCTCGGGCGGTCGTGTTTCTGGAAGACGGCAAAGTTGATGTACTTCTTACTAATTTCAGCAATGAGCACCAGCACCTGAACAAGGGGACGACTGTCACTTACATCGATGCCGTCACTGATACCAAGTGCGCACAAAGCCTGACTCGTGTTTCACGACCGGATCCAGAGGACATAGTCGACGTCAAGTACGACATTAATCAGACATTGCCGCAACAACAACAAGGCATGCTGCGTGACCTGCTCAATCGCTACAGACGCACATTTGCGTCGTCTCCGCGCGTCGGCAGGACACACCTTGCTAAACATCGGATTATTACGGACGACACGGCGCCACCACTGCGACAGTCACCCTACCGTGTTTCCTCTAGAGAACGCGCCGCCATCAGCACGCAAGCAAAGGAAATGCTTGATAACGACGTCATTCGACCGTCTCGGAGCCCCTGGGCCGCTCCTGTCGTGCTCGTAAAGAAAAAGGACGGAACATTGCGGTTCTGCGTTGATTACCGGCGACTGAAAAACATCACTAAAAAGGACGTTTAGCCTTTGCCCAGACTCGACGACGCTTTGGATCGTTTATGCAACGCCAAGTATTTCTCCTCCATGGATTTGAAGTCTGGGTACTGGCAAATAGAGGTAGACGAGAGGGACCGCGAGAAGACGGCATTCATCCCTCCAGACGGGTTGTACGAGTTCCAGGTCATGCCATTTGGTCTTTGCTCCGCCCCAGCGACCTTTCAGAGGCTTATGGACACAGTACTCGTGGACCTGAAAAGGCACACTTGCCTCGTATATCTGGACGATGTGATCGTATTCGCCCCAACTTTTGACGAGCACCTCCGTCGCCTCGAGACGGTGCTGCAGGCCATAAAATCCTCTGGACTCAGTCTAAAAGCCGAGAAGTGTCACTTCGGTTACGAGGAGTTGAAGTTTTTGGGTCACCTCGTGAACCAAGGAGGGGTCCTTCCGGACCCTGAAAAAACCGTCGCCATCGCGAACTTCCCGCCGCCACGCGATCAGAAAGAAGTTCAGCGTTTCCTTGAACTATGTGCTTATTATCGCCGCTTTCTGAAAAACTTCTCTAAATTCGCTGCGCCCCTTACTTACCTGACCAAGGCCGATGTCCAGTTCCAGTGGGAAGCGCCGCAACAACAGGCGTTCCTAGAGCTTCAACGCCGCTTACAGTCACCACCAATTCTGGCGCACTTTGATGAATATGCTGACACTGAGGTACACACCGACGCTAGCAATGTTGGTTTGGGTGCAGTCCTAGTTCAGGTCCAGAAAAATCAACATCGTGTAATTGCCTACGCAAGTCGTGCACTGTCTAAGGCCGAAGCAAACTACTCTGCCACCGAAAAAGAATGCCTCGTCATCGTGTGGGCAATTTCCAAGTTTCGACCATACCTTTACGGTCGACCTTTCAAAGTAGTGACCGACCATCACGCACTTTGTTGGCTGGCCAACATAAAGAATCCTTCAGGGCGCCTTGCACGATGGAGTCTCCGACTGCAGGAATACGACATTTCTGTAACCTACAAATCCGGCCACAAGCACTTGGACCCCGACTGCCTGTCCCGTGCCCCTGCACAACCAGCTCCTGACGACGCTGCGGACGACGACGATTTGTGACCACCCTAAACTCTACCGACTTTGCTGACCAACAACGCGCCGACCCGGACCTTCGAGACGTCATTGATTATCTTGAAGATGCCAGTGGCAGAGTACCTGCCGCCTTCCGGCGAGCTTCGTCTTCCCTCTGCCTGCGTGACGGCGTACTCTACAAAAAGAACTTTTCTCCTAAAAGTCGCGAGTACTTGCTCGTCGTGCCCGAGAACCTACGCCTCGAAATTGTGAATGCCTGCCACGACGAACCTGCGTCCGGCCACCTTGGCGTCACTAGAACGCAAGCCAAGATTCGCGAAAAATAATACTGGCCTCGCCTTGGCCATGACGTTACGCATTACGTTCGCTCTTGCCGTGACTGTCAGCGCCGCAAGGTTCCTCCTACCAAGCCCGCCGGCTTCCTCAAGCCCATTGACCCGCCGTCCCGACCATTCCAACAAATCGGGATGGACTTGCTCGGCCCGTTACCCATATCAAACTCCGGAAAGCGGTGGATAATAGTCGCCACAGACTATCTCACGCGTTACGCGGAGACAGCCGCTCTTTCGAGTGGAACCGCTATCGATGTGACCAAATTTTTTGTCCTTCAGATCGTCCTGCGCCACGGCGCACCCCGGGTTCTCATTACTGACCGAGGAGCTGCTTTTACTGCTGAACTCATGCAGCATATCCTTGCTTTCAGCCACACGAGCCACCGCAGGTCGACCTCATACCACCCCCAGACGAACGGCCTGACCGAACGTCTGAAAAAGACTCTCGCGGATATGCTTTCGATGTACGTTGACGTGGAGCACAAAACGTGGGATGAAGTCCTGCCTTATGTCACGTTCGCCTATAATACCGCCGTCCAGGAAACAGCCAACATGACACCGTTCAGTCTCGTCTATGGACGACAGGTGACCACAACACTCGACGCTATTCTTCCCCACGTCGACGACCACCCAAATGCCGACGTTGCCCACTTTTTACAGCGTGCCGAGGATGCTCGTCAACTAGCCCGGGTGCGAATTCGCGCTCAGCAGGACCAAGATGCCCGACGGTACAACCTGCGGAGACGGGCGGTTGAATATTTCCCAGGCGACCTTGTCTCGGTTTGGTCCCCAATCCGACGTCGCGGACTCAGCGACAAGCTCTTACGTCGTTACTTCGGCCCCTACCAAGTACTGCGGCGCATCGGCGATCTCAACTATGAAGTCATTCCTGATCAAACACCACGCTCACGACGCGACGCGCGCCCCGAGGTGGTCCACGTCGTTCGCCTGAAACCGTATCACGCAAGGACACCGTGACACTCGCTCTGACGCTGGTTTCCTTTTAGCATCGGGACGATGCTTTTCGAACGGGGGAGGGGGGGGGGGGGGGGGGGGGGGGGCTAATGACGCTAGCGCTACTGAAGACGACGACGGACATCAAGCGAAAAGGACGAAGTTCGCCACCGTCGGACTCGGCACCGGACGTTCTTGGGAGCCTTCCAAACCGCCTTGAGCGTTAGCGCGTCTTACACCGACGTTACAATATTATGTATACTAAACGCTTTCTGGGGATTAATCTCCGTATGTAGGAAATTACAGTTGTCAAGTACGGTGGCTGCGTTCCTATGCGAGCAACCTTTTGTGGTTTACGAGATATGCCTCGCAGATAGGCGGGTTCGCTCACGTTTGGTCCCAATCGATTTGCAGTCATTTCCTTTGCTCGATATTAATTAAGGTGGTCCCATTTGTAGGGCATGAAAGCGCCACCCAATATTTCGAGGCAAATAGCACACTCATCGTCATAAAAACCAGCTCGAGTGCAATGTAATACACGACGTTCGGATTCGCAAAAAGAAGCAGAGTAATTCTTTAAGAGGGCTCTTCTTTTAAACTGAGAAAAGGGAGACATGGCTTTTAGTATTAGCGTACTTTTCTGAGGTTATTAATTATCAAGGCCCGATTTCATCATTTTCTGCAAGCCGTTTCAGTAATTTTGCTTATATATAGTAGGAAGTAGAAATCAGTGGTCGTTTATATCTCATGCATTGCATTGCTTTGCTTCGTGCAATTTTTTTATTACTTTTTTTTGTCACGACCCCTCGCCCATCGGGCTAACATAACGCAGTGCTGACGAGCTCACCGATATTTGCTGGAAGTGGCATGATTACAGCGTCAGCTTGGACTGTCGTATATAATTGAGCGGTGTGGTTTGCCATGTTACAACTGTAGTACTTTCATTATCTTTAGTGAACTTTGCTCTTATATCTTGGTGTGAGCTTTGTGCCTACAAAAGAAAGTTAATCTGTTTGACGGCCACCATAGAGAGTTTCGATCAGAGCCAACCGGAGCAACCATGCGGCTATTGCGCAAGTTTTACGGGTGATGCCATCTATGTACAGCTTTGACATCGCAGTGTATGCTGCAAAAATGTTACGAAACGTTCTTAGCTGTTTCGGAGCTCCGAGACAGAAACCATGCTAATGTGAAATAGTGACCAAATTTGCAGATTAAATTGACAAGCCCACCGGCTCCTGGCGCTGGACAGACATATCTGAAGGGCGATGAGAGACCTTTGTCCTGCACTAATGGCATGGGACGTATGTTGGCGATTACTTCCAATTACACCAAAACCATCGGAGCCGACAGCACTCTCACTGGTAAAGAAGGCCGGTCAGAGATATGTTTATTCTTTATGGGGTGAACATCCAAAGAACTTCGAGCAATAACGGACGCGGAAGTCGAGGCCTCCGAAGAATTTCGACCACCTGAGGTTCATTAACGTGCACTGACATCGTGCAGTACACAGGCGTCGAGCACGTCACCTCCACCGATATTCGGCCACCGCGGCCTACACTAGACACGCTTGTTCGGGTGAGCATCCGAACACCAGGAGCACTGAGCCACATCAGGGGCATGAGAGAAATGTAATAACCAGAACCGGCACAAAGAAATTCCACAATATTCAAGTGATGAGGATTGATTTCTCTTTGAAAATCAAAGTACTTTCCCACTTTCATAAAGAACGCCATGAAATTCCGGCCCGCCGTTCAGTCAGCATCCTTGCAAAGCGCTGTGAAGGAATATCGCCTATGCACTGGGGCATTGTATTTAACAATGATTTTGAAAAAGCTTCAATTCTCTATTACCTTGTTTCCAGAACACCTTTTTATTTTTCGTGATCCTAAGTAGTAAAGCCGCTTGATTCTCGTTTACATACGTGATTGAATGATTGTCACTATATGTGTGTGCTATATTATTTGATAATTTGAAGATCGTCAAAGCGAAAACGTTTTCTTCAGTCTAAAAATTTTAGGACGCCCTAGAGAAAGCTGAGACTGGTGCTTACGAATCATCTGTAAAACAAGCCCATTTTTCTCTTCCATCGTTTCGTCAATATTCGTTTAAAATATTGCCAGAAATGCAATACTTTGGAGCTAGATAGACTATGGTTTTATGGGGTATACCTTCGCAAACCGACTCATGCCACTATGGACAGAGATAGGCTATGAAAAAAAAATATCATAGTGCATAGCCTCCTCATTCACTGTATTTCTTCTGTGCCTTCTGGCGCTGTAAGAGTGTGGCCGTGTGAGAAACATCCACACTTAAAGCCGTAGAGGAAAGTTCTGAAGGGCGGCGGATTTATCACCTGCCACTTGTACCGTCTGCTGTCTACGGCCAGCCAAGTAAAAATTCTCGCCAGTAAGAAAAATCAGATGTTCAAACTTAATTGCGACGAATGATGTATGAGGCGATACTTATAAGGGAATGCTGCGTGCGGGTAGTTTGGAGGAAGTGTTTTAAGAGGTTAACGATGAGACCCCTTCGTTTTACCCACATGAAGCAAGACGCAGGTAATAGGTAGTGAAAGCAATAGTTGTAAGAATATTTCTTATCGCGCGCCCGTATAGAGAGCCAATTTTAGTTGAATATTAAGTGGAGCGTTCCTGGTCCCGCAATTTCAATTTCAATGTTCAAGAAACCAGGTTGGTCCAAATATGTACCCAACCTTCTTTCTGACAGCCCGTAAGGGATGATTAAATGCAGCTTACTGCCGAAAGAAAACAATTCATGCTGTTTTTACGGTATAAGCTTCCTCGTTCGGACAGGGGCATGCGTTTTGAGGTCAAAACATTTTTTTTAAATAAGCTTTGCTAAATCGACAGAATATATTTTATTTCTTGGAGTGTCTGTTTCGTCGGCGTTTTTATTATTATTTATATTGTTTAATTTATTTTCCAACATGAAAATGCAGGACTGGGTCCCTAGGCTAAATTTGTGATGACACCTACCCTCTGGAATGCTCCTAAAATTAATAAAAGGAGCAACAACACATGTCTAAAGATGCTGAAAACATAGTGCGAATAATTGATGTCAAATAAGAATTGCGGGTACAGGCTAACAGACGCGTGGATACTTGTGTAATGAAAAACATTGAGACCCAGAACAAGTAAAACGACGTTTTTGAACCTAGCAATAAACACATACTTGAGATCAAGAACTGTAAACAAATAAAGAGGAATAAGAACAACACAATTTACAATATATACATATGGTTCATATTACAGTGTTTGGTGTTAGTGCAATAAGCATATAACCTTTTATGTTGTTGGCTGGCAAAGATGTTCCACGAGATTTAATCGCATGGGGTAATTAGTTCCAGGATGTTAGACACATGAATTTAGATGCAAATTAGCAGTATTTGTTTTGCTTTTCGTCATCAGGACGTTTACGTTAGCACCGAAACCTGTATGATTGTGTTCAACGAAAGATATTGCTCTAATGATAGCGACTCCGTTATTTAAACTATTAAAAATGAACAGTAATTTCTTATGCCGCAAAGATATCGCCTTTATGACATAAAGAAATTATTAAAGAGAGGCATTGCACTTGTAGTAAACTGGTTAAGGGCAATCAATTTACGTGCGTAATTTTGCTGGTGTTGCAGATGTTGAATGTACATACAGTAAGGGCTACCCCGTAATGGAAAACTTTACTGACGATGACTGTGAATAAACGCGTCGTAAAGCCATATCGTTATTGTCCTGGAAAAAGAAATAAAAGCCACTGTTTATTACTAATCTTGTTCCCAATTCAACAAATTTAAGATGAGAAACTCGAACACAAAGGAACAGAACTTCTTGTGACGGTAATAAAAAAAAAATGTATGGCAACTGCACTGAAGATGAAAGGTCAGTAGTTCGTTAAGAGCTATGAAATAACGTGAATTTGGTCTTCGTTGGAATAAGGACAAGGTGATTACCCGTGCCGATGAAACAAATTGAGTAGATCCACGTTCAAGCGATTCATTAAACAATTCAGGCATTGGCTCTATAGGTATACAGTTGTGACGTTTGTAAATAACAATATGTTAGGCTCATTGTTATATGCATGCTGGGAAAGCAGTGACAAGCATGTCTCCACAAGATTTAATGCAAAAAAGTTTCACCATAGACGCCTAGCTTTTTTTACAGCGCAGACACTGAAGGCTTCTGAGTGCAACTTCCTCCCCCTTTTTTTCTTCTATTCAGAGCTTGCCTTTGCTGGTATTTCACTTGAGTGTATGCTCAGAAGTCTCGGCTAGTATTCCTAAATGAGGCCACGTCACTCTCGCTCTCATAAACGCAAGAGAGACATGGAACTTCAATTGAAAACAGGGCAGACCTGGATCATTTTCTGACTAACCTGTTTAAAAAAAATAAAGCCTATTGTGAGCTAACCATGAGCCTGCGCATGTTCTTACTGCGCTGTGTTGTCATCGCATACTCAGCTACAATGGTGTGCAGTCCTTTTGGGCCAAACATCTTGTGAAATTATTTTGGCACGCACAGAGCACTAGTATACAGCCGGTGTTTTTTCGTACGAATTCAATATTGCCGCCTACTTCTAAAATTGTGCGAGGTGAAGGTGGTCGATCAGAATAATTATGTTGTGCTGGCAAAAAATTTAATGAACAATTTTTGCATGACCAAAATTGTGTTCCTAGGTGCATCATGCGGGCAGCAGAGAACCAGCTCTAAGAAAACGAGTTCTAATTCATTTGTGTAGAACTCGCAAAAATGGTCGGAGCGATCCAAAAAAGATATTAAAATCCTTCGCCCTGTATTAATAGAGCAACCTAGTTAATCATAGGCACCTGCGCCATTCTTAATACTGCGGAATTCAAAAAGCAGACGTTTATAACTGGGATTGGTCTCCAAAGAGGTTGCTAAGGACGGTAGCCAGTGTTGTTACCTCGATCGCAGAAGCAGGAACGGAATATAAGTGCAAAAGGATTTTTTTTTTGCACTTTGGGTTAGAGTTCAGTTCTTAAAGAGATCCTGAAGTGATTTTGATGGGCATATACTAATGCAACAGATCTGTAGAGGTGGTCATTGTTTACATTCGAGTCAAATTTGAAAGCTGTACGCTGACTTTAAAATTTAGAAATAACTTTTAAAAATCGCTGCTCCCAGTAGGGCGCAACTAATTAGGGCGACACATTTTACCGTGCATTCCCTATCCCGATGACCTCCGTAGAAAGACGGGGTCAGCTTGAAGGCTGAACGTTCTGCCCACTGACGTCATCGTGGTAGCGGGATGCGTGGTGAGATGTTTAGCCCTTATCAGTTGCGCGCTAGTGCGAGCAGCAGTTTAAAGAAAAGCTTTTCAAAATTACAGCGTCCATGCAAAGCTTTCATATTTAACTCGAATACCCATAAAGACAATTTGTACAGATCTGTTACACTAGAATTTATTCATCGAAATCATTGCAGGGTCCCTTTAAAGCGATATGAAGGACTGCAGTATTATAGACCGGTACATTATTGTCGGTTTCGTACAAAGAATTTCGAAGTCAGTAACGAATAGAGTCAAGTTTAAAGCATCACACTGTTTTTGCTTTCTTCATATCTTTAGTGCACCAGCACTTATAGTGGCGATTCCGCGCATTCAGCCATTGTGTGTTTATCGTTTTGTCTGTCTGTTTGTTTGTATGTTTGCCTGATGCCTGTTTTGTGGCTGCCAGCTCAGCTGCCCACCGTGTCGTGTGGCAGCTCATTTAATCGTGAGAGGCTGGTTGGGAATGCCGACCTGGATCGCTCCGTAATCCAAGGAACCAAAATCCCGCCTATGGAAGCACCTGCCATAAAAGAGCAGTGACGCATCTTAGCATAATCACTGCACAACTGCGCCAGGAATAGTAGGAGGACTGCCAGGGACCTACGAATCTATGAAGTTGCCTAACGGCCTAGTTAGCCAAGTCCTATCCACATACGATTCAGCTTAGCATTGATGCTCAGGTTGCTCGCCTTTGGTCTGCCGGTTTTCCGCTTGCCCTTCTTCAGGCAACCGCTGAGTTCCTGCTAAAACCTTTACGCCCCAACTGAAAGCCTCTGGGGACGGATACACAGGAGAGGAGACAGTGTGAAATTATGCCCTACGTTCAAAGGGTTTCGCACGGCCTAAAGAGGTTGGCCGGTAAGTTCGGGGTAGAGGTCCTTTTTTCTGCTCCTTGTATGCTTTCGTGTTTGCGTAATTTAGCGAGGAAAGATAGGCAAAAGAAGGTTGAATGTAGCACTAACCACAGTAACATGTTTGTGCAGTGTAGATCAAATGTAATCTATGAGATCCCGCTGAGCTGTGGTAAGGTGTACGTCGGGTAAACGGACCGTTGTATCAACATTAGATTATTAGAGCATTCAAATTCTTCAGTTGATTCCCGGCGGAAGCATCTGCCTAAGCATTGTAAGACCTTGAAGCAAGATGACCAATAATGCACTTCTCTTTTTAGCGAGACTAGGGATATCCGACGCGGGAGGGAAGAAAAGAACGCGAAATTATAAAAGTTTTGGAAATCGCGAGATTAGGGCCTGAAAAATGTTTTTGGTGCAGCGTCTATCCACTTCTACAGCAAGCGATCGGAATTTTATTGGGCTGACGAGATGACAGCGGTTTGTTGGCTTGTGTGGTTGGTGCGCATGCGCTTTGTTGTTGAAGGAAGGAGGCGTCGGTGCAAAAAAACAGTTTTCAGTATGTGCTCGTCCCATGTGCTTCTCTATTGTCTTGTCATTTTTGAGCAGTTGTTACAGGTCTTATAATGTCCTACCAACTAGACCCTCACCGCATCCTTCTAGATAAAAACGTATTTCCTATCGCATTGAAATAAACAAATAAACATGCCTAAGCTGAACAGAGAATATTTCAGACCTTAAAACTCACCTGCCACTAAGAACATTTCGATACTGTAAATTCATAAAACAAAAATATCAGAGTTGTTGTCCTGCACATGTTGATGGGCGGGTTCGTATCAGAAACAACGCAGGCCCAGACGGAGGATAGAGAGAGCAAGGGGGTGCTGACGAAGGCTGGAAACTTTACATAATTTCGGCAGGCGAGTTCCGCCCGTGAATGCGTGAGAGAAAAGACGAGGAATAAGCAAGCTCCACACAGCCCTCCGGCTGCTTAAAAATATTTCCCACTTGCCGAGATTCCAACCGAGGAATCTCTGCGCTTGATCAATGTCCAACAAATGAGTAACTCAAGATGACTTGGGGAGCCTGCACCCCAGCATTGGGTACCGTGGTGCCCATCGCAGGAGTTCCGGAGACAAGGGCCAGCATTTCCGATGGCGACGTCGATATTGTAGCAGTTTCCCAGCATCTGCTGCGTGTCAGGAGATTAAGAAGCATTACAACTGGTCCCCAGATGCATCGGCCGTTGACCAGGGCCACGGTGGAAGAAAACTTTAGGTGTTGACACTCATTGCCCCCCGCGGCGGAGAGCACGTACAGATCGTGTTCGCTCTCCAGTACTTGCGAAGGCCGCTTCGGTGCAGGGTTGCTGCGAAGTAGTGGCCATTCGCTTGCAGAGCGGCGGACGCAGACAAGGGCGTCCGCAGAATTTTTTGCAGGGGGGAGCCCCATTGGCTGTTGGCGCCGGAGGGAGGGGGGGTTATGTTCGTAGCAAAAAGGCACTATTTGCGGAGTAAATTTATTTATTTATAAATAAATAAAATAAATAAGTAAAATACACACATGAAAGAAAAATTACAAACAGCAAATTAAAGCGTGGCTAGGAGAGATACATTGGAGTTTATCAACGAAGAAACAATTAAAATTAATAAAAATGCAAAAAGATACTATCACTTCGTGGAGAAGAGTGCTCAGTCTTGCTGCATACGGGTTCTCGACACACCCGGATTGATGACCAGCACACAGCACAATATGTTCACAAACACGCAACGACAGTCAGTCAGTAAACAGCAACTGTAGACGCCTCGGATTTTTCTGGGCGAATTGCGTGATGACACGGGTGATAAATTCATTCCTGTGCTTCATTACACGCTCTCGGTGCACACTCATCATACAAAGGCCGTCCAGTCTGTCGTTTGTCATCGTTGAGCGTAGCCACGTTTTCACTCTCCTCATTGTACTGAAGGAGCGTTCGACCGTACAGGTAGTAACTGGCAAAGCCAGAGCCACCTCAATGGCTTTTGCAACACCAGGGAAGAATGTCTTGGCCTGATGTAGAAGCTCGCAGTAAGTTATTTCTGATGGGTCCCCAGTTTTGTTGCACCACATCTCGTACCAAGAGATGGCCTCTTCCTTGAAGTTGTCGATGCCGTAAAAGCACTGGAGTTCTTCGGCGAGAACAGCGAACTCAACACGGCTCAAGTGCTTCATTTTTGATGGATGCAGCTGGAGAAGTTTGAAGCTCCTCTCATTGCTTTCAGAAAAGCGCCGAGCTAAAGAAGCAGTGAGGGAGTCCAAGTACGGCACATATATTGCCACACGGTAGTATTCCTCCGGCGACTGAATCCCGTAGTTGTCTCGGTGGGCCTGACGAGAGACTTGTCTTGGCACAGATATCACCACATTTAAGTGATTGGCTGCCTCCCTTGCTGCATTCATGATGTTAGAGAACTCCTCTACAGCGTTCGTCCGGTGGCCGCGAAAAATACGTTGCAGCTCAGTGATGTGGTCATGCACAGAATGGAAGTCCATGGATACACCTTGCAGAATGTTCGTAACTGGTTCGAGCCGAGCGCTGTACTTCGCTACAATATGCAAGCAGACGATGAAAGATGAGCTTGTTGTTGCGCAGTAGAGGATGTGAGCTCGTTGTCTAGTTGCAGCGTTCGAGCATGATTCCGTGGACGCGAGCTCCTCGAGTGCTTCGACTATGGCCACGTAATGCTGAGAGAAGATCCTAATAGACTTATATTTTGCAGACCATCTTGTCTCACACAGCATCGGAATGTTCGGCACCAATTTTCTCCGGAGTACGCTCTAGCGGAAGAAGTTTATGGTTTGTTTGATTATGCCAATTGTGTTTCGAATTTCAGAGACGTCGTTCAGATCGTTGATGACGAGATTTAGTTTGTGACTTGCACAGTGGAAAAATAGTGCCTTCGGGAACTGTTTTTGTATAATTTTGTTCACTCCAGCTTCTTTTCCAGCCATTGTAAAGCATCCATCGTACCCCTGTCCAACGAGGTTCGAAAGAATCAGCCCGACATTCGTCAAAAACTTCAAGATTGCCGCGGCGATGCAAGCGGAGTTTAATTGCTCCAGCTCTACAAATCCCAAAAACTGCTCTCGAACGCACACTTCGGCTCCCGCCTTGTCAATAAAGCGAACGCCTATAGACATCTGCTCTTTTCCTGAAATATCTGCAGTTTCGTCAGCAAGAACGGAAAAAGCAAACGCTTTGTTAGCTTCGGTAACTATCTGCTCTTTCAGGATGTCGCCACAAATTGTGATGATCTCGTTCTGGACGCGGACAGAAGTGTACTTGGCATTGCCAGCAGAAGAAGCGAAGTGCTCCTGAAGTAGAGTATCTCCAGCTTCTACACGAAAGTCAAGCAGATCATTGAAGACTCCACTATCGGACTGCTTGCCGCGAATTGGCAAGTCATGCGTCGCGCAAAAGACAATGGTGGAAACTATTGGAAATAGTTTCTCACGGTTGCTTTCAACTTGCGCGTGGAGTGCTCTGTTCAGCTGCTCTACAACGGGTAGCTGCTTGCCTTTCATCACATCCATAAAGTTCTGTGAGGCCGTCATTGCCTCCTGGTGCCATTGGGATTTTACGTGATCCCTATACGCCTCGTGCATTTTTCTGTAGTTACCGAAAGCACGCACGATAAAACTTCCTTGAGTACCCCGGTGAACACGTGGAGGAAAAATGACGCAAAAACGACAAATAGCGCCTTTCGCTGTCGCTGAGTACGCAAGCCAGGGGGCGTAATCTCCCAGCCATTGATGTCGAAAAGGCCTCTTTCCAGGTGTTACATTCTTCTTAAAATCGTATGTAACATTTGGTGACCATGGCTTAGTAAGAAGACGTAACTTCCAAAAGTCCGGTATGCCAGTGAGTTTAGCTTTGCCTAGAAACTCTCCTAAGTCATATTCTTGAGGCAAGTTATTTGTTTTCTTGATGTTGTCTCCGGACTTCGATCCCAAGCAAGGAGAAAGGGAATCGTCTCGGCTTACTGCGTGACCGGAGCTCGCTGGTGAAGTTCCTTCCATGGAGACGACGACGTCGGCTACTGTCCGGTGATGAAAGGTTGCATCGCTCTGGTCAAATCCGGACTTAAATCCCAAGAAAGGAGAAATGGAATCATCTCGGCCTGCTACATTACCTGAACTCACTGTTGACAGAGTCCCTTCCATGGAGTCGACGACATCAGCTACTGTCCGGTGATAAAAGCTTGCATCACTCTGTTCAAATGCTACACCGTTGTCACATATCACACCAGAATCTGCAGGGGCGCATTTGGATAACGCTTCGTCAGACAACCGCTGACGCTTGAAGAAGCGCCGAATGTCCATCATTCGGAACCGCGCGAGACAAAGCTGGCTATGGAGTTCTTCGGGGTTGGTAGTGTTAAAAATATATACACATTGATTGAAAAAACGGTTGAATGCGTACGTTGAAAACAAAAAATGACTATATATACAACGAAAACTTATTTACAAGATAAATGCACGCTCGCAGCTTCATACACCTCGCTCCATCTTGCTCGCGCAACCGCACAGTCGAGTATTTGCACACACACTACTCGCCGCTCGTCGTTTTCTCGTCCGCTGTCTTGATTGTTCTCAGCTTCGTTGACAACCGGCCACTAAAAATACCGAAGCACAAACACAGAGGCGCGCACACATGCAAGGGCCTACTTGCCGCAGTATCCCCGAATACGCACTGTTGGAGTTGAGGGTTCAGGACAGGAGTGCCGCTGAGCGAAGAGGTAGATGGCGAAAGGAGAATAGGTTTATTTACATTTTACATTGGTGGTTAGAAGTGAGACGATTCTGCCGCATCCGTTGTCGAGTTCTATATCCTTCTTGTTCCCTAAAGTCCCTAGGTTGAGGACGCCCTTGCCGGAGTGGGAGGGGCCTAGAGCTTTCACCTGTGCGCACACACACGACACTGCACTCATGGTCACGCCCCCTTCAGATGTGGAGTCTGAGGGAAAGAAGGTTGTCGTCGAGGTAGCGTTGACGGCGGTAGGTGATGGCCTCCGGCCATCCGAAGGTTTCTGCGGGTCACCGACTTCTGTTGATCATCAAATGCCACCCGCCGCTCGAGGCCAGACGCGAGGTCACGAAAACGCCGAAAGTGGTTCCTCGTGCTTGGGTCGGAGATGAGGCCCGCCAGCTTGTCGCGGTGCTTGGGCACGCCAAAGAGCAACCGGAGATGAGGCCCTTTGTTCCCTGGCACGGTCACGGCAAATGGGAAAGATAACGTTCGTCTCCCCGAGGCGGCGGCGGCGTTCTACACGTGCAGGCACTTTGTGAAGGGGGTCTGGTTTTGTTCCTGCACTCCAACCGGGCAAACTCCGTAATTGAAGCCAGCTGGCACCTGGGTCCTCTCGGTGCTTGTGGTCCATGGCGGCAGGCCCGAAAGCAATCACCCTCAAGTCGCTAGCAGCCATACACAGTAGAAACAGGCGTGCTGGCGGCCACCCGGCGAGACTTGTTGTCGTCGTTCCTAATAGCACTTTGGGGGTGAAAGGAACGCCTCGCGACTTCCGAGGGGAAGGGACACTCGCCACTCCGGTCGGAAAATTTGTTTTGTGTGTTTTTATGGGGTTCAGAGCCCCAAAACGACTCAGGCTATGAGGGACGGAGTAGTACAGAGTTCCGGATAATGTCGACCACCTGGGTCTCTTTACCATGCACTGACATCGCACAGTACATGGGCGCTGTTGGGATTTGAGGCCCAGCCAGAGGTGACAGGCGAGCCAGGCGAGCCAGGCAGGCGCCATCGGGCTGCCTTGACCAAAGGCGCTGGCTTCCGGAGAAGATGCAAGGAACGCTGGTGTGGGGGCGCCTCTGGAGACTGCGTCGCCGTGAACAAAAGCAACTGCTAATCCCCTTTGCCGAAGATTCTGAAAGCGGCGCTTCTACCGAACTGCGCTCTCCCGTGGATCGGAGGAGACAGCGAGCGGCGGCGGCGCCAACTCATCGCCTGCTTGCCCTTGAGCAGTCCGACAAAGCGGGGGTGGACACGGCTGATTTGTCCCTCCCTCCTGAAGAATTCATCGGTGGCCGGATTGTGCACTGTCTGCCTCCGTGTGGCTATCTCTCCAGAGATCAAAGAAACAGGCACCCATCTCAAGACGCCTCGAAACACATGCTCGCCGGTGCCGCTGTATGTCTGCAACGACGCGTCCCCGGACGCGGCACTTCGCAGATGTGACCCAAAGCTGGAAGCGGGGCCGCTTTTACTCTTTTTGCTGAGCGCACCGCCGCCCCTGGTGTGCGGCCATCACTCACGGTTAGAGTGAGTGATTTTCCAGGGGGGTGCAGCCGCCCCCCCTTGCCCCCCCCTCCGGACGCCCATGGACGCAGATGAGCAGTTTCGCTTCTCCCGGTGCCGTTTCAGGCTGTAAGAGTGCATCACAAGGTGTGGACGGTATGTTCCTGGCTTCCACGTTGTCGTAGGCACCATGCAGGCAAAAAGTTTGGTTCGAACTAGCTTTTTGTGCTCCAGTTATTATTGTTCAAACGCATGTGGTGGCGTGGGCCGACGCTGTGGACGGTCGTCGCGACCAATGTGCATGGCGGCTGTGATATGTTGGTTGTTGCTGTGGAACACCTGTGGGTCCTACCGCGTCTAGAAGCTGAGTAGACGCGATTATGCTTCGTACCCAACTGCTGATCAGGCTACCAGAGTTGTTCGGACCAAGTGTCAGTTTTTAAAGCTGCGTCGGAGCCTGTTCGCCTAGAATTCTGGCGATAGGTAATCACCACAGCAGTCAGGATTTTGCAGCCGAGCGACCACTGCTGTGCGAAGTGCTTTCTAGAGCACACGATATAAAATCATACTACGCCGAGTTCAATGGTAAGGCACGTTTAAAGGCACCGAAGAAAGCGGTGCTGTTGGTGAGTGCTATGCTCCGTATTTTTCTCATGTGTCCCAAATATCTGACAAAAGAGGTAAGTTCAAGAAAGCCTCCTAGAAGACAACAGTCTGGAGCCACGTGTGCCAAGCAGCCAAGCAATCGGTGCGCACCCATGGCTGCCGCACTGCCCTCAGGGAAGGCCTCTGGAAAACAAAAATACGCCGATTTATCATGGAGCCCCTAAAAGAAACTGCGCACATGTGGATGGAGAACATCATGCGTGTCAGCTGATCAAGCAACATGCCCTTGTTCCACCATGAAACTTGGAGGCGCCTCCTGACTTAAGTGCAAGCTCCGTCTTGATCGGCATTCATCGTGCTAATGGTGCTAAGGTTTGTTCTCTTTTGCACTGGCCCGGATACATAACATTCTAGGTGCTCCGCGTTCCGTGTACATGCCATAGAGCAGTGGAATTAATCTAGGTCAGTGATTCCGTGATCAGTTTCCACGCGTTGTACATTTGGGTGCCACAGAACATACTACGACATGCTGATAACATTTGTAACAAATATGCAACTCATAACTTGCCGGAGCCTAGAGCACTCTGTGGGGAATTTCGTGGCCAAACGTTAACATGGTCAACACAGAGCTTTACGATGCCGACTGCAATTATTTTGAATTGATATCCGCCAAACCAAGTTTAGAGTCGCGTAAGTATTCTACCTCTGCGCAGGCACGCCAATCTTTCTTTGGGGGAGACAGCACCTCCCCATCGACGGTGTCGGCGTAAAAGATGAGTCTGACAGGAGGAATTCCACTAATCATTGTCGCGTCGCGTAGATAAAAGTTTACTGCATTACCAAGTCCATTACCAAGTCGCATATGCTCATTAGGTTTCCTTTCGGTAGCGATGCTCGTTCGCATAAGGGTGCAAGCGCTCCGCAACGCAACGCAAGAGCCCGGGGTTTATTCCTGGCTGCGGAGGCAATATTTCAGATGCAGGCGAAATGCGGAAACGCCCTTTAAGTTTATCTGCACTTTAAAGAGCCCCAGTTGACCGAAGTTAACCATGTTCTATACACGGCGGGCGCCTTCTCACAGCGCCAGCGCATTACACTGCTCAAGGTGTCTTAATATACGTGTAGGCTATCTGGCCCAAAATATGGCAGTATGCGCGTCGCGAAGATCATTTATATTTAAAAGTCGGTATAGTTAACTAAAATCTCAGCACTGGTGCCGATGGATGAAAAAATAAACTTTGCAGTGAAAACAGTTCGATAACGCGCTCGGAAGGATCGCAGGGCAGTGTCATCGCTGCTGTTCCGTCCATTCATGCAATCGCAGCAAGTAAAACACGAAGGTGCCAAAATTACACGGTGTAGAGACAGTTTCAATCCTTCTATGCCTTTATGCACTTAAAAAAACCGCGCGTACACACAGCGGCCCTGAACGATCGCGCAACACCTTCATTACGGCCGCCGCATTTCGCCGACTAGACAAACCCCCATCGTATGGCGCCACCTGTACGCGTTCGAGATAGGCGCAAGGAGCTGCGAACAAGAGCTGACCGCGGCGCCGGGCGCAGTGTCAGCACCGAAATGTATTCTTAAACCGTGACAAGGGCTAACGAGACGTTCAGTATCCATGAGTGCCAGTAACTTCAAATCCTGACGTTTCGTGCTGACGGAACGAGATTGTCGTCGTCGTCTACTTCAGTAAAAGTGAAGGTTTGGTTCCAGATCGGATGAGCCACCTCTCTCTTAAGAAAATTGTGCTCTTTCTTTTCAGCTCCGCCATTCCCTACGGAGAGATTTCACCCCACCGCAGACGCGATTAGGCGCGATTTGTAGCGCAAAGCTGCGTCCGTGTTGGCAAAGCTGTTGATTGCCGAAATGTTTCTTCTGCAAACTAAAGCTCGACCTTCCGCTGTTAACGCTGCTGCTGTGGCAACGCACACGTTGTTGGCACCATGCAGGGGTCTCCTCGAAGATGCGTCTGTTAACAGTTCGTGAGAGTACTGTCGTGCAATTTTTTTTTCAGGCTAGAAGTTGGTCCTCGATCCCAACAGCTCGCCCGCTACCAAGAAGACGCCACAAATTGGAAACGTGGGTGCATTTAATTTAATCGTAAAATTTAATTGTACTTAATCGGAAAAATGGGGGCATTGCATTTATCGCTTTTTTAACATCCGCACTATAAAGCAGTGTTGTAATGACAAGCCTTGACCTAGATTCCTCATATGCTTCCTGAAATAAGCGCAGGAATTGCGGCTACATTAACAATCACTGTGTGGGATTTTTTCCATGTTCAATTTCAGTTAGCGTGATCGAGAGTTAGAGTGACCGAGCAGCTGTGAGTGTCAGTGAAAATAGTTTTGTTCGATTGTATGTGACCGCGAGTGAGCGGTCCTCCATTAATCAGTTTGTTGTATCCTTCAATCTCGTGTCGGCTGTAATGCTACCGAAGCCACAAGCTGGTGACCGGTCGTAGAAACGCATACCAAAGCACTTCCGACTTTGTTGACGAGGGACCCGGTCGCGCTGTCAATCCATAAACCCCAGCGCATATGTAAGCTCTATTTTCTGTACGCGTGAATAATAGGCTTCAGTGTAAACAGCTGATTTCGGTATGACGCAGGACGTATATATTTTTGGAGAAAAACATAACGTAAGTCAAAATATTTTAAGCAAGGCACGGCATCCTTTTTATCCGACGTTGCCCTTAATGTCTGAGTCTTCATATTACCGGTGCCAAATGTTGCCTTTTTAAACACAACGTCAATCTTAAGTGATAATGAGCACAACGGTTTCGCAGCAGCGCCGACATCAGGCGCTCAATAGTTTTAAATAATTTTGCGAACAAAAGATTGTACAGCTGCACTCCACCTTTAGAAGTTGGAGAAAAGGCTGTCACCGCCCATCATGCTTTTTATGCGCGCCTTGCATCCAACATTTGCCTTGTGGAATCTGCATTGTAATCGAACACGTCGAAAACTTTCCTCCGAATGCGACCACTTAGGTGCTCAAATGTTCAAGCATATTTTTATCTCCACTGTCAATAATCGAAGGCTATTGATTACCGCCACAACAGCGAGCGATCTAGGAGCGAGCGCATCGGCCAAGGCCTTGCCGCTTCTGCACTTCTTTGCAGGCTGTCTGCACCGAAGGGACGAAACGTGCTGCGTTGGAACGCTATCTGCTTTTGCGGAGGACCCCGCTGCTTCGGTGGCCTAATCTTCCGCGTCAGACCCTATCTACGCGCCTGCGCACTGAATGGACAGCCTGGACTTCCACCTATAAATTGGCCTACCAACATCGTAAAAGACACACAACAGCGAGCGATCTAGGAGCGAGCGCATCGACCAAGGCCTTACCGCTTCTGCACTTCTTTGCAGGTGTCTAGCATTCATTTACAATTCATAAGCATTCATAGCATTGGCTACTCGCTCAACGCCTTGATCGCCCGCTGTTCACAATGGGTGAGAAAGCACCCACGTCAATCAAAGAACTGTTGAAATATATGACTGAAGAGAACGCTGATTTTAAAAAGGAAGTAGAGGAATTGAAACAAAGCATCAGTTTTATGAGTGACACCTTTGAAGCCCTTCGCACGACAAGGGACGAACTTGAAGCCCTAAAGAAAGAGCACATGGCTCTAAAGCAAGAAAAAGAGTAACTAGCACAATCGCTAGCAGACACCAAGAAAGAACTCGTAGAGCTAAGGCAGTTCGCGCATAACGGAGAGCAAAGAATAGCAAGTCTGGAGCAGTATTCAAGAAATAAAAATATCGAGCTGAAAGGCATACCGTCTACTGAGGATGAAAGCCTGACAGACTTGGTAAAGAAAATCGGGGATGACTGCGGCGAACAAATCGATGAAGATGACATTGAACTTTGCCATCGCGCTACCAGAAAAGATGGAGGTTGCCCAAACATAGTTGTCCAGTTTCGGGCACGGGCCAAGCGCGATGCACTCCTTTCAAAATCCCGCACAAAGCACATCCTTACCTCTGACATTGGTCTTTCGGGCAGATCACCCATCTATGTTAACGAGCACTTGTGTCCGGCCCTGAAAAAGCTTCTGGGACAGACCGTTGCCAAAAAGAAGGGAAAAGGTTAGAAGTATGCGTGGGTAAAGGAAGGCAAAATACTTGCTAGGAAAACCGAGACATCGAACGTGCTTCGTGTGGCTTGCCCCGAGGACCTAGATAAAATGCAATAATCAGCATTTCTGATTCTGGCTATCATCCCTATCATCAAATATGGCTATGAGTAACATTGCAATAGCACCATCAGCCGTAACAGATCTTTATTCAGCTAAAAGAAATGTCATGTCATTCTTTCACTTGAACACTCAATCCGCCAGGTACAAGCAAGATGAACTGCATGCATTATTTTCGTGTTTTATTTTTTTCATGTGACGTCAACATGCTTACCGAAACTTGGTATCAGGACGACTACGACATACTCAATATTTCTGGTTATCGCACATTTTATTTAAACCGCTCTGAGAAGAAAGGTGGTGGTGTTCTGCTGATGCTAAAAAATTTATTTGATGGTGATGTCTGTCAGCCCAACACTCGAAGTAGCACTGATTTTGAAATACTAACCGTAGTGTCTAATAGTGACCTTTTCGCCGTTGTATACCGTCCGCCAACTGGTTGCACATCCGCTTGTTTTGAATTTCTGGATGAGTTTTCGAGCTGGGCAAATGGAAATAGGTACAACATAATAGCAGGGGGAGATATAAACATTAATATGCTGCTGGAATCAGGGTCCCAGTGTGAGTTATTAACACTCTTGGAGTCAAATGCCTGTACTAATCTAATTACTGCACCTACTCGAATACAAAATGATTCTAGTACACTGATAGATGTTTTTATCACTAATCTGTGCCTTGACAATACTACCTCAGGAGTTATTGGTGCACAAATAAGCGACCACTTGCCAATTTTTCTTTTTACTGAGGCAGGTATTGAAACCAAACCTTTTAATGATCGTCTGTCTGTAGTATTTCAAGATATAAACCCATTTACGTTAGAAGAATTTCAGAAGGAATTGATGCAGATTGATTGGGGAGTGGTATACGAAATATGTGACCCTGATAACGCTTATGCCGCCTTCATAACTTTGCTCAAATCTTGCTACAACCAATGCTTTAAACACAAAATGATACAGACCAAGAAATCGAGAAAGCCCTGGAGTACCAAAATCATGTTAAAAATGATCAAACGGAAAGACTCACTTTGCAGGCATTTCTTGCAAACGCAGGAACTAGATGATTTAAAGACGTTTAAAAAATTTAGAAATAAACTGACTGCAGTTCTTAGGCAAGCGAAAACGCATTACCTTCACAATCTTTTTAACACGGAAGTATTAAAACGTAGCGACATCCTTTGGAAGAGACTTAACATGGTACTCGGCAGGAATAACACAAACCGAGATCACATTCCGGACATAGCTGTGAACGGTATCTTAAAATCAGGAACATCCTTAGCTAACTCGTTTAATTCCTTTTTCACAACATCAATTGACAGTCGACATGATTCACATAGCCTAAGATATATCAGAGATACAACTTGTGATAGCGCATTTTTGGAGCCTACCAGTGCCGATGAAATCCAAAACACGTTCCTAATGTTCCGTAACAGCAGGTCCCGAGATTCCGATGATCTACAAATCGGACCAGTCAAGTACGTCATGCATATCCTAGCTCCCGTCCTTACGCATATCTATAATATCTGCTTTACGCAAGGCATATTTCCTGAAGCAATGCAGCTAGCAAAAGTTAGCGTTCTTTTTAAAGGTGGCGATAAAAAAGAAATGTCCAACTACAGACCAATATGTATCCTTCCAGTATTCTCAAAAGGCATAGAAAAGTTAATTAATGACAGGATGACTACATTCTGGGATAAACATAACATATTGACGAGTTCTGAATTTGGATTCCGCAAAGGTCGTTTAGCAGAGTTGGCACTTTTAACCAAAAAGAACTAATTTTGAAGGCAATAGAAAACAAATTTTTAACTCTAGGTACTTTTGTTTACTTTTCAAAAGCATTCAATAGCATTAATCATAAAACATTATTAAAGAAACTTGAGCTTTATGGGTTTAGAGGAGTATTTCTAGATTTTTGAGATCATACCTACAGCATCGTAGCCAGCAGGTTATAATCAATACTTACACCTCTGACATCATGGAAATTAATTCTTGGATACCACAAGGAAGTATTCTTGGGCCCTTACTGTTCAATCTGTACAATAACGACATCACAAACATAGATAATACTGCGAAAGTCATTGTATACCCTGACGATGCTAGCCTGTTTTTTACTTCTTCCGATCCTAATGATCTTGTGCCAAGCTGCAATAATTTCCTAAGTAAATTATAAATTGCCGCGAATTCTGTACATGCGTGGCTGTTCTGCCGGCGAGCGGCGCCAGTATCTTGTGAAGGTAGTCCGCTACACGTCGCAGAGGAGTAGGGTGAAGTCTACAATTCGCCGGAGGGGGACGCCAGGTTTGTGAATTTTAGGAAGCCCGTAAAAGCCTGGAGCTGAGCCGTTTCTGGAGATGAGGTGGAGGTAAAGCCATGTGAAATCAGGGTGCCGCTTGAATATCTCTGCCAGGGTTTTGATGAGTGTTGCCTGAGTGTTTGAAGTCGGATCCTTTCGAACCTTCTCATACGCCCCACTGCTCAAAAGGGCTGACGCCTTCTCCTCGCAGTCACACTGTGAAGAAGGGGCCGCGCCGGGCCCGAAACGTCGTGTTTCTTTCTGTATTTTTTTCTGTATTTTACTTGGTTGGCGTCACTTACCTTCTCCTAACATTAAACTTCCCAACCAGACAGACTTCTGTCGAATGTTTTCTTTTGAACCTTTAGGCATGAGGAAAAAGTATTGTCCGGTGTTCCATTGGCAGCTGCTTTCAATCACTTTTATTTATCAAGCGTAATATAGTGAACTCGATGGGGGTACCATTAGAAACTACGCTCAGTACGTGCGAGGAAACGATAGCATCAAATCTCTGTTTCTGGTTCCGACCGAAGCAGCTGGCTTTTTCTCTTCCATCAATAGTATGAAGAATAATAAATCGCTGGACGTGAATGGCTTTCAGATGTTACCTCTGAAATATGTTGGTGAGATACTGTGCTCGAATATTACCTTTATCATTTGATTCACCCTGATGGGTTGTTCCCTACAGAAATACAAATTGCTCGAGTAATACCCATTTTTAGAAAGGTGGTAAGAACCCATTCACAAACTACCAACCCACTTCCATACTATCCGTTTTCTCTAACGGCACCGAGCAAATAATTCATCACAGAGCGACTTCTTGTTTTGACGAAAATCGATTATCTCTAGATTTTAAACATTGATTTAGGAAGAAAAGATGTACGAAGACAGCACTTAAAACTAAAAGGAAAGTATAATTAAAACATCTAGTGCAAATAAGCTCACCTTGGGTATTTACATCCATTTCACTAAGACCGTTGACCTCATATATTATAACATTGTTTTGTTAAGGTACAAAGGTATGGTGTACGGGGCCTAGGGCAGCCTGTTGGAGTCTTACTTATCTCACACAATCCAATATGAAGATATAAAGACAGAAACCTCTTCGACCCTTCGATAACGCCCCAGTGCCCCAAGGAAGCATTGTTGGGTCTTTGCTATATTTATTTTATGCAAAATTATATCATCTACAGTGCGAGTAATGTTCGGCTTCGGTCCATTCCTACGGACACCTTTTTTTTGTAACAGTGCTTCCGAAGCCGACGTTGAACGCAAACCAAACAATGCCCTTAATAAACTGCACTGACGTGCATAGGCAAACTCCCTGCGCATTAATCGGTCAAAAAAACAAATTCTGTTATACCTCTCTAAGGGAAAGAAAACATCTATAACTCTCAAAATTGATTTAAATAGCCAGACAATAGAGCTTGTGACCTCTGTGAAAACAGTGGGAGTTATCTTTTCAAACAACCTAACTTGGAACGCGCACATAAAACACATTTTCGAAAATTTCCTCTGCTCTAAATTTACTTGCTCGCTTTAGATACATTCTTCCAGTGAGGGTAAAGACGTTGCTCTACAACGCGTTAGTACTAACTGATATCCAAAACTGCAAATTGGTTTGGAGAACAACAGGGGTGAAAGGGGGTTTCTGCACAGGTAGCTCGGGGACAGAGTTCACGGCGAGCGACACAAAATGGGCGAGCAAAACCGCGGGTAGTGCAGATGATGGCCAGTTCACCCGAACCGATCTCATGCAGCGCGGCGGCTCTTCGTCTTTCACTGGAGCTTCGTCTTCGTCGGCGAGTCGTCAGTGATCTGCCCTGGCGGTAACAGGCGCGGCCGTCGTGGTTCGCTACAATTGCCCCGGGAACGAAGAGGAGCCACCCTGGCGACTTATGGCGAGGGCAAGAGGAGTGGGTCGTAGTATGTCTTCAAGCGGCTGACGTGAACGATTTCTCGGCCCTGATTGCGCAAGTCCGAGAGGGGTTGAACGGCTCCACGATGTAATTGACCGGCGACGTTTCATGGAGAACGCATTAAGGCCCGTGGTATTCCGTGCGAAATTGTGACGACAGTCCTGGTGGTGTGCCTGGTACCCAGAGCCAAACTAGGGATCCTACCGGAAAAACATGTTGCTTGCTAACGTTATCGTGGCGATGCTTTTGGCGGCCTTGGGATTCGGAGGTAGAAGGGCGCGCCCACTGGCTGCACTCCTCTGCATGCTTTGCGGCTTCGGAGAGGGGCGTCCACTCGCAGGCGTCGTCAGTATAAGGCAAGATGGTGTCCATCGTGGAGGACGGCTCACGCTCATACAGAAGGAAGAATGGGGTAAAGCCGGTGGTTAACTGCGAGGCGGTGTTGTACGCGTATGTCACGTAAGGGAGGACGGCATCCCAGTTGGTCTGGTCTTCCGCGACGTACATCGTGAGCATGCCACCGAGAGTACGGTTGAAGCGCTCGGTCAACCCGTTAGTTTGAGGATGGTAGGCAGTGGTGGCCCGATGTACAATGCGGCATTCGGGGAGCAGAGCTTCCACGACGTGTGAAAGGAAGGCGCGGCCTCTGTCACTGAGCATCTTGCGCGGCGCGCCGTGGCGAAGAACAAAGTGATGGAGCAGGAACATAGCAACATCGCGGCTAGTAGCAGCAGGAAGGGCGGCTGTCTCGGCATACCGGATGAGGTGGTCGACGCCGACGATAATCCAATGGTTCTCAGAGACCGTACAGGGAAGAGGGCCGTAAAGGTAGGCGCCAACGCGATCGAAAGGACGTGCCGGGAAAGGGAGTGGTTGTAAGGGGCCGGTCGCACGGGGAGAGGATGTTTTCCGGCGCTGACAGGCGATGCAACAACGGACATATTAAGGCGAAAGCCTTTAATGTCTCAACGTTGTAAGCAGCAGTTGTGTACAGAAATGTCACGCTTTTCGATTGGTCGAAACGGCCGTGACGTCACAATGCGCGGATTTCAAACGGGGCCAATTGTAATTTGGCTAGTCACCATGCAACCAATTGAAGGGATCGTATAGTGATGCTCTAAGTAAGCGCGACTGAGATTAGTTAATTGCTTAATTACCCAATTAGCCTAATTAACTTTTTTTTAGTCAGGCCATATAAATAAATAAAACCGAGTAGGAAATTGGTCGAGCTCAGGAATCGAACCCCGGTCCTCGGCGTGCGAGACGAGCATGCTTTCCACTCCGCCATGCCAGATTTCTTTTCTCTATTGCATTTTCACAACGGGTACGAAGAAGTAAAACTTGTCAGCAACACTTGCACTGACACGGCAGGTTAAAATTTTTTCAGGTCAACCAAGTCATCCAACACATTTAACCAAGTTGACTGATCAGGCAGTGCCTGATACACTTCCCTCAGACGTATGACACCTTGAATGAAATGCTCGCGTGGAGATCTCACAACTATTTCTGCATTGTTGAATTGTGTCCTTGTTTTCCATAAACTATGGAGGCCAAGAAGCATAATAGTGTCATAAGGGATGTCCTGTTTTCCTACCGGTAAGAACCTGATGCCATGCGGGTGTAGCGGTAAATCTTTCTTTAATGTTCTTTGAAGCACATCCGAGAAAAAAACCGCATCCCAACAATCTAAAAAAACGTGATCTATTGTTTCATGTTTTTTACATAGAAAGCAATCTGTTGACCAAGGGACAAAGAGTCCTTTATCATGCTTCCATGTTTTGACCAACAGAGTTCCGGTATGAAGTTTGAAGAAGAAAGTTTTCAAAGATGGGTAAACTGGCATTCTTTTAACCCTTTTGAGCACATCTGCTCCTGGGCCTCCGCAGTTTGACAATCGGTAAATGGGTACAGGGAGCATTGATTCAATTAAATCTTTATACAGATTTTTTCTAGTGACATTGGAGAGGTACTGCATTGAAAATCGCACTTGTAACATTCTGCACGCAAGCACAACTTCACGCAGATAACCTCTCACTGTACCACGCATGTTTTCAACAGAGCATACTACAACTCCTGGTAGCAATCGACATAAACGAACTTGCATAACTGTGCGAAGAAAAATATCGTTCTGGTCGCGAAGAAACATAAAGCGGGACACGATTTGTCGTACAAATAAATGAACAAGACCGAGACCTCCTCTCTTCACGGGCAAGAATAAGTTTGTTCGACTAGTTCTTTCCCATGTCGACGCCCAAATAAATACAGCAAAAACCCGATGGATCCTTTGAATATTGATCCGCGAGGCGCTCAACACATTCATGACATACCATATCTTGGAGATGGGGAACAGGTTACACACAGTGGCGCGCGAAAACATTGATAGTGGTCGCCCCTGCCGCCCACTGGCCTTTTCCTTTGCTATTGCCACCTGTTCATTCCAGTATGGTTCGGGGTTGCTATATGAGTTCAGCGGTACTCCAAGATACGTCGTCGGAGTTGTGGCCCACCGAAGTTGGAAGTAATAGTCTGGCGTTTCCTCCCAGTCACCATGCCAGAATCCATAACTCTTCTCCCAATTTATTTGCGCCCCGGTTCATTTGCAAAACTTCTCAACAACAGCCGTGGCTTCACAGATACTCTGTTTACTTGAGCAGAACACGGCGATGTCGTCAGCATAAGCTAAGATTTTAACATGCGCTGACAGTAACCTGAAGCCAGTTATACACTCAGAGTTTAGTATAGCCAGACAAAGGGGCTCAAGATAGATTGCGAACAAGAGGGGTGACAAATGACTTCCCTGCCTCACTGAAGATCGTACGTGTAGGCTTTCAGTCAGCTCCCCATTAACAATGACGCGCGTTGTGCAGTTCGCGTACGCCATTCGTACGCCCTCCGTTATTACACAGCCCACATTAGCCTGATATAGCAAGCAGAACAGAACCTCATGAGATACACGGTCAAAGGCCTTTGCGAGATCTAGCTGCATCATTGCCACCCTGTCGCCTAGTGCATCGCAGCATTCAAGCACACTTCGCCCTATGTGTATATTAGTGGCTATGCTCCGACACTTGATACACTGTAAAAAAAAGAAGTGAAATTACAGATATTTTACGGAAAGTTTCTGTTGCCGGAAAGAAAAATTATGTGGCCCAACCAAAACATAGTTCTGGATTGGGTAATGACAGAAATTTTCTGTTTTTTATCCGGTTGCTCACACTAGGTAGGGACAGTAAAATGAAATCAACTACGTATGCATTTTACTGTATTGCAAAATACTTCCATAAATATGTAATGAATTTAGGTGTTATTTATTGCAGGTAAAGCAGGTAAGCAAAATATCGCACCGCATTTCTTTTTGCTGCGGGGCAGCAAATCAGTTTCGTCATGGCGTCGCCGTAGGCAAGTGCGTTGGTTGAGCGCCGGGGAGCAGGACCTTTTATTTTGGAATACTCTCTCCAGAAGGTACGTAGCATCACTTCTATTGCTGTACTACAATTATAAGTTGCTTTCCTTTGATTCTGCTCGTTTTTGTTGTTGGTGCGCCTGGTTGCAGGATTGATTCATGCGGATTGGCATTACTCAGAACGCTCCTGCTACATGTGCTAATGGGGCTGTCGCAATCGTCGACACGAATTAGCGGCTGATGTTCTCTAGATTTAAAGTTTGTAATTAATGAGGTTTTAGTTAATGAAGAATGAATGTTCATGAGGAGGCGACAAGCTATAACGATGGCGGAAAAAAGGCTGACGCCGTTATGCAGGGTAGGACCACCAGTAAAAACGGAACCACGCGGCCGCGCAACCCAGTTGCTTGGAGTGAGCTCCGTGTGCGCTAAAGCAGCGACGCGACGAGGCGAGGGCCGCGGTAGTTCGCTCCGTTGCTTTGTGTACGAAACTTAACGAAGTAAGGCGACAGGCGACGTGCACCAGTGCCTTGCACCAGCGGTTATGTGCTTTCTCTCAGCGTCTGCTGATCTGCAGAGCGTCACTCAAGGCTTCAGTTTCGGTACGTAGAGTCCGTCCCCTTCGTGGAGATCATGACTGGTCGTCCGTGGGGCTTCGTTTCGTTTTTCGTCCCGTTGGCGTTTGGTGGCCTCTTAGGAGTGTCACGTCGCGGGCTCTATATTGTGACCCGCCGGGCATCCGGTCGTCCTGAGGGGCGGCTCGTTTTCTCGTAGATGTAGCGTGGCCTCTTGATCGGTGTTTCGTGGGAACCCGCTGCACGAGGTCCTAGCGTTAATTTTCCTCCAACTTGAATTGTTCGCAGTGCTTGTCTCGTTGCGCGTTTATATCCTTGGTTCTTGGATGCGCGCTCCCTCTCCCTCTCAGGTTCTCCCTTTCTCGCCAGCACGGCGCCTTTGACGCGTCAGTCGATCCCCTTCTACGCTTCCTCGCAGTTGGAATGGCTATACATCGTTTGATCGCGCAACTCGGTCGCGAAGCCGCCGCGCAGGCTCTGCCGCTGGTGAAAGAATATGGGTGCCATGCAGTCGCAGTTGTTATTCGACAAGCAGCTATGCCTGCAGTGCGCTCGCCCTTACCCCGCTGCAAATATTGTTAGTCCTCCTTTGCAAACTAAGTAGACTGGCCTCTCATTTTTTTTAAATTTTGCGGATATTCCTCGTAGCCAGGGCAAAAGAAATATTTTATTTACAGCGGCTGTGTAGGCGGCAGTGGCGACGACCAAGTCGGCGCGCTGGCAGGTGCGGCGATAGGTCACTGATTTCTGCGAGAGGAGTGCTTTCATGCTGTGTTGATGCCATCCGGCTTGGTAAAGATACCCGTAAACTGTCACCTCGATCTGCTGCGCGAGAGAAATGCCTGCACGAGAGAAAGCTGCATAAACGCCGGCTATTTTTTTTTCGCAGTATGCTTTTGGAAGTTTCGAAGTCCCATCTAAACGGTGGACGAGTTGCCTCATGTAATCCATAGCAATATCGCATCAGAAAGGATTCGAAAAGGGAATCAGAACATGGCGCTGTGTTTTGTGTCCTTTCTTGTGGCCACATTCTTGTGCTGTAGTGCATTTTCAGCTGTGTCCACTTATCGGGTTCCACATTTGTGCAGTGCGCTTTTACCACACCAAGAACATTGGAACCTCTACCAACCACTACTGAACATGCCCAAACATGCCCATGAACTTGCCGTAGCTGTAGGGAAGTGCGTCGGTATCCGCAAGTGCCTGCTTTGGAAATCCCGTACTTGGAAGGTAAGTAGCGTTGCATTTTTTTACTGTAAAGAAATATATGCAGCTTTTATTTCGATTGTAGTCAGATTGCGGGCTTCTGCAGCTTGTGGGACAAGTGAAAAGGGCAGATTGGTTTTCATGAGAAGGCTGTTGATAGATGTGCTTGTGGGGACAGTCACACCATTACCCTATGTTATCAGCTAGGTGTTGCAAAATTAGTAGTTTACAGCCTTTCCTCTCCCAGAATAATCGAGGGTAAAGGGAGAGGGGTAAGTTTTCATACAAAAGCATTTGATTTTATATTTTGAAACATTCTAATAGAGCACCTTTGTAGCTGTCGCCAAATATATTAAAGGTTGGCATATAAAATTTTAAAACTGCTCTCTGATCGTTCTTTGTGGTGACAGCGAGGAGAAAAAACTGATATTTGAGAGCATTTATTCGCATTTTTCTTCTTTCTCAAAATTTGATTTTCAGATTTGGCAACGTTCTGAAAGATTGCTTAAGCTTTCAGAAACTATAATACGATTGCGTATTCACTACACAGAAAATACTTTTCTTTATCGATTTTCATGGTCATGTCGAACAGAAAGGAAGGAGTTTTGTGATGCTTCGGCTGTGTTTTGTTTAAAAAAGCTGATGTTTAAGTTTATGTAAATTTTTCGCAAAACGTGTGAGGCATAGAAAACAAAATTTTCCGTCGAGATCACAAAATGCCTCTCACAAAACTTCGAACTGCAATAAAAAAACTCGAAACGCGAAATCATTCATTCCTCGCACTATAATAGACTGGAATAACTTGCCATCACACATAGGTACTGAGGTTAACTTACAATCGTTTCAGCATTCGTTAAAGCAAACCATGGACTAACAGATTTGGTATTTTTGTTTATTTTGTGCATTTACTGAGTATTTTATTCTGCGTTGTTTGTTGTGTTATTTGTTTACATTACTAGCTTTAATTCATTATTACGCGTATTTTGTTTCAAGTGCCTGTGCAAAATTTTTATGCTTGTATCGCCCCCCCCCCCCCTCCTTATGTAATACCCTCGCACGAGGGCCCTTAGGGGTATTGTAAATAAATAAAAATAAAAAATAAAAAGATGAGTTATTTTTTTAGTGACTAAAGAACCATTCATGAGTGAGACAACCCACTTCTGACTGGCCACGCTATTATTTCTGATCACTAAAGGGACCAATAAGCCTTTAAATTATAAGTATTGTATATTGCTGGCAGTCCGAAGTGGCGCAGCTCGTAAACAGAAAGCCAGATGCGTCTAAGAAAATGATTTCTTTCATATTTGCGAACGCAACATGCCCTTTATTCACTTTTTGCAGTACACTGTCTTGGAGCAATGTGACTGTTTCTGACAACACATAACTTGCCAGCAATGCTATTGTTCTATAAAAGTTATACATTGTTTTGAGAAAGCATTGAAAGATGAGTGTAGTGCATCTTCATTAGCATATGTTTGGGTGATGCAGGGAACGCTAAACGAGACGTGTATTGAAGCATACATGCAATGTCGCAAATGTCAACTTTGCATGTATTTTTCTGTTGCATAATTTGCGGCCACAGAAAGCATGATAATTTACAACCTGGGCACTTTTTTTAAAAGACCGGTTTTTGGTCTCTCCAGAAATGTATACCTGCAGCATCTGTCATACCAATATCAGCACAGTCTCACTCTTCCTCAATCATGCTGCCTTGCATAAAAATATTAGCCAGTTCAACATCAAGTGCCCATATCCGCATTGCTGAAAGATGTTCCGCAAGATCGGCCCGCTTTATAGCCACTTAGCCCGTGAGCATACAAGGATAAGGGATTCGGGTGAAACCACTACCATTACTGTTGCAACACAGAAGGTTGACGTTGTTTGCACTGTAGATAATTGCATTCAAGTTTGAAAGGATTACAAGTCGATTGTAGCCCATTTAAGGTGACACATTCTTCAAGGCATGGAAGTGAAGTGCCCCTTTCCCAGATGCTGAAGAACATACAAGAACAAAGCATCATTTTCTTCACATATTTCTCGTTTGCATGGGCGAAACATTCAATGCATGTCGCTTCCTCTTGCCCAAACGTCGAACCTTCAATCAGCTGCAGTTGCACACGACACAGATGTGTCTCAGTTGTACTTGCCAACTGTAGAAATGGCGTCAGCCATAGAAGGGGAGATATTAGAGGGTCAAGCAGCTTGGTGCGAAGACGAAGCATTTGCTAACTTGTACATCAGGCTACTCTCTGAATGTCATGTGCCTTCGCGTGCTGTCCAGATTATTGCAGAAGCTATATATGATATTGAGACTGCTAATCTCTGTGCAACTGCCTCCTGTTAGAAAGACAAACTCAAGAGTGCAGGTGTAGGCAACCAGGAAATTAACAAGATTGTGGTTCATGTCGTTAAAGCAGATATAATCTCTAATCTGCACAAGGCACCTGATGGAACGTTTCGTTCTCAACATAGTCGCGCATCATTCTTTGAGCAAGAACTGCACTATGTAGTGTCAGTTGCAATGAACCTAGGCAACAACAGAAAGGAGAGCAGTGCAGTCTTTCTGCAATTGCAGTTGTTTAGCAATCTTGTCTTTCCATGTTTTCCCTTTGTGGATATAATGTTTCAAAGAGGCGTGACAGGGAAGGCCGCTGCATGCAGCAGACAACCTATCTCGAAATTAAAGTTGTATTATATAACTGTGGTCTTGTAACTAAAGCCAAAACCGATTTGTTTTCCAGGGCCATCGCTGGAATAAACCCAGCCAGGGGCACGAAAACTGAGAAGACAGAGAAGAAACAGCACTCTCTCTCACCAAAGGTCGCTGCACTTATTAGGGCACTTGCCGAGTACGACTTTTAGTGACATTCTATTACTTCTCTTGCTCAATTAGACATTTAGTTGCATTTTAATCAATCACGAATGGAAATAAGCGTTTCAATAGTTGTGGTTTTGCTTGATGAGTGTTAATGATTTTCTATATTACTATTTACGAATCGATATTTACAGTCATGTCATTCCATCACAGAAGCAGAACATAAAGAGTAGTTTAAAGTATTGCTACAACACCTCAGAGAGGCACTTTCAATTAGCCCTTTTTGCACATTATTAGAAAAAGTATTTCTCATGTTTGCTTTGTTATGTCAATGAAATAACTTGTTTTCTTCTTAAAACACTATGACACTCTACGATGTCTCCACAAAAAAACAATTATGGTAACAGGTTTCTACGCCGCAAGGGCATCCTTGACCAATGAGCGCCAAACACTAGGCAATCGGTCATCCCTGGTCAGACGGTATAAGGAACATTTGATTTCTTAAAGGCAGTAATGACATACAAAAGGATTGTTCCTGAGCTATTTGGTCGTTCTAGATGCAAACTTCGTACACAGCCTCGTGACCTCTCTTTACTGTGTGGCGTTCATTTCCTGGCTATAGTTTTATTGCATCCATATTGGCCTCGCATGGCCCAAGGTGAATTAAGGGTCCGCTACAAGAACAATGTACACTAAGCAACGCGAGAGTTGTTCCACCCATTTATTTGTTTTCTGCAGCAAGTATGTCATCTGTAAAACAATTTTGTGGACAATAAAGAAGGTGCAGAAAAAGCAACTGATATTTCCTGCTTTTTTATTGAATGTTTCTGTGAAACAGCAAAAAAATAATTCCAACAATGCAGGAAAAATATATATGGAGAACAGAAATTAATATATATTTTCTGCATTTTTCAGAAGCTTTCTGTGCGGTGTAAACATATTTGTGTGAAATCACAGAAAACTTGTAAGAACAAAAACAAACATTCACAGAAACTTTCTGTGCGGTGAAAACACGTTTCTGTGAAATCACTGAAAACTTTCAAAACACAAAACAGATAATTACAGAATGTTTCTGCACAATGAAAAAACATGTTTTTGTGAAATGACTGAAATGTTCTAGAACGGAAAACAGATAATCACAGATATTTTCTGGCAGGAAAGCTGCCAGACTTTTTCTGTTATTTTACACATAAATTTTTTACAGTGTACCGCAAGTTTGATGATTCCCCACTAGCATGGTTATGACGCCCTGAATTCGCTTTGCCAGAACCTTCATGAATATCTTATAATCTACGTTGGTGAGGCTTATCGGGCGATAAGACCCCACCAACAGACTCGATGGTTTGGAATGAACAAAGGCGCGTCTAGTGAATACGGTGTCTTCGCTCACTCCCATGCTCCTCCCTTCCCTTCCGGCGAGGTTTAGGTGTCCACCGAGATATGAGAGACAGATAAGTTTCCTTTCCACAAAAACCAATTTACCGACGAGCGAGGCGTAGGACCGAATGGGCAATGGCGTTCTATAGACTCCCTGGCAATGGCGTTCTATAGACTTCTGTCGCGTTCCACTCTTAGAGGCGCTTGCTTAACATCTTAAGCACACATCAGTGAACACACTTTAGGTCAAAAAAGTGCCCCCCTCAATTTTGACGGGTGTTCACCGAGATATGTGAGACAGTTACTGCGTAGTTTCCTTTCCTCAAATACAATTTTCATTTTCTTCATTACGGGCCCTCTTTGTCTTCTTTCACTCCCACTTCCTCCCTTCCTCTACGGTGCGGTTCAGGAGTACACCGAGATGACAGAGAATTACTGCGCCATTTCGTTTCCTCAAAAAGCGTTGCATTCAAGGGCAAGGCATCGCGCCGAACGGGTGGTGGCGTTCCGTAGACTCCCTGGCAGCGCTACAACTCGCTGTCGCATTCCACTTCTAAAGGCTAAGCTTAAGCGTCATTAATCAGCAGTTAATTAGTGTTCAGGCATTAATAAGTAATTAACCATTAATTAGTGATTTGTAATCACTTAGTAATTAGTACTCAATGATATGTGACGCCACCAGTGTCACAGAAGCAGCGAAATTGGTGCGGAAAACGCTTTCGCCTCTATGCACTTTAGACAGTCAAAGTGCCCCTGAATTTTTTTCGAACATAGGCGTACATGCCACGCCAATAGTAACGCTGGGAAATTCTTTTGAATGCCTTCCGCACACCAGTGTGCGTACACTGATGGTCAGCGTGGTAAGAGGCGCAAATTTCAGATCGTAAATGGTGGGGACTCGCGAGAAGCCACCGCCGACCTTCAGGCATGTAGTTGCGGCGGTATAGAAGGCCGTCCCGGAGGGCAAAGTGCGCAGCTTGACGCCGTAAAGTTCTAGAAGGCGCAACGTTTAATGTTGAAGACACGGCGCCTATGAGGGACGCGAGCCACGGGTCTTTGCACTGCTCCGCAGGCATATCAGCGATGATGAGAGACGAAAATACGGGATCAGTCGCCGAGGAGCAGGCAGCGTCACTGGTTAGGGGAGACCGAGACAAAGCATCGGCGTCCATGTGCTTACGGCCAGAACGGTAGATGGCGCGGATGTCCAAATCTTGAAGGCGAAGAGCCCACCGAGCGAGGCGACCGGATGGATCTCTAATGGACGATAACCACGAGAGCGCATGGTGGTCCGTGACGACGTCAAACCGGCGGCCGTGTAGAGAGGTCGGAATTTTGTTAGCGCCCTTACAATAGCTAAACATTCCTTCTCTGTAACTGAGTAGTTGGATTCAGCTTTGGTAAGCACGCGACTCGCATACGCGATGACGTATTCTTCAAAACCATCTTTTCGCTGGGCCAAGAGAGCTCCGATCCCAACGCGACTTGCATCCGTAGGGACCTCGGTAGGCGCTGTGGGGTCAAAGTGACGGAGTATTGGCGGCGAAGTAAGAAGATGGCGCATGGTAGTGAACGCTTCGTCGCACTCGGCCAACCAGCCAGATATGTTATTGTTCCCGCCAAGTAGGTTCGTCAGTGGCGCAATGATGGACGCAAAATTGCGTACGAAGCGCCGGAAATAGGAACACACACCTATGAAGCTTAAAAGTTGCTTGAGCGAAACCGGTTTAGGAAATTGCGCAACAGCACGAAGCTTGGCCGGGTCAGGGAGAATGCCTTCCATGGAGACGATGTGCCCCAAGATGGTCAACTGCTGCAGGCGCGTGAGGTGCGTAGAGAAATCTGCCGAAAAGACAACGATGTCATCCAAGTAACAGAGGCACGTGTGCCATTTCAGCTTGCGTAAGACGTTATCCTTCATTTATTCGAATGTGGCTGGCGCGTTGCACAGGCCGAATAGCATAACGGTGAACTAGTAAAGGCCGTCAGGGGTAATGAATGCGGTCTTCTCACGGTCAGGGGCAACCATCGGGACCTGCCAGGAGCCCGAACGCAAGTCAAGGGCGGAGAAATATTCTGCGCCTTGGAGACAGTCAAGAGCGTCGTCCATGCGGGGGAGCGGATAATTGTCTTTGTTGGTAATTTTGTTGTGTCACCGGTAATCAACACTACGAAATCTGATAGAACCATCTTTCTTTTTGACCAGCACCACCGGAAAAGACCAAGGGCTATGAGAGGGTCGGATGATGCCACGATGCCGGATGTCCTTAATGTGCTCACTTATCACTTGACGCTCAGCCACAGACACGCGATAGGGGCGCTGCAGAAAAGGCGGGTGGGAGCCGGTCTCAATGCGATGAGCCACGGCCGATGTACTGCCTAAAGGTTGATGGGCGGCATCGAAACCGGAGCGGAATGTGTGGAGAAGGGCTGAGAGCTGTGCACGGTAGGTGGACGGAAGAGTATCGTCGATGACGGTGAGGAAAAGTTCGTCAGGCTCAGGTTCAACAGCGGGCTCGGAATACATGGCGTTTACTGAGGGACTGCTGGCAACCTCATGGACATTAAGGTCAGAGAGAAGGCAAACAGGTTGAATGCAGCCAGTGGACTCACCAGGAAGCAGGGTAAGGGGACACGGGGATGGATTGTAGAGCATCATTTTCGTGACACCCTGGCGGACATCGAGGACAACCGAAGGTAGCGGTAGGTTCTTCCGGCGTACAAAGGAAGCAGATTGCGTGAATAAAACGGTGTCATCCGACGCGGCACGGCACGACAGGGAAACGAGGGCAGATGCTTCCGGCGCAACTTCGACATCTTCAACGATGGTGACCTTGAGTGCCCAGGGGACAGATGTTTCAGTAGTAAGCTCGTCAGACAAAGCAGAAAATTCAACTTCGGCGCGGGCGCAATCGATGACGGGGTTGTTGTGTGATAGGAAGTCCGACCCGGGAATTATGTCATGTGAGCATGAGGACAGCAACAGGAATTCGACAGGATACAATATATTGTCTATGATGACCAGCGCTGTGCATGAGGCCAGAGGGGCGATGTGCTGTTCACTTGCGGTGCGGAGTGAGAGAACCGTAAATGATGTCGTGACTTTGCGCAAACGGCGGCAGAGGTTTTCGCGAATCACTGATACCGATGCACCCATGTAGATAAGCGCTTGTACCGGCAGTCCGTCGACGATGACCTGAAGAACGCTGCGTGGGGAATACGAAAGCCTTGACCTATTCGAACAGTGCGCAGTTCTTGCCGCCGGAACTGTGGAACTTAGTTTCTCGCTGCAACGGAGGGTGGGCGACGGTGCATTGGTGACAGTGAGCGGCGACGTGGTGATGGAGAACTTCGAGATTCGTAAGTACGACGGTCGTTGGCGTACGCGTCCAGAGGCGAGGACGGAGGAGCCGAATGAAGCAGCTGAGATGAATGAACAGTGGTTGAGATGGGTGGCGAGGCCACCATACGACGGCGACAGTGACGGGCGACATGTCCCGGCTACCCACAGGAGTAGCAGATGGCACGGTTATCCGATGTGCTCCACGGGGTGTACAGCCGCTGCGGCGACGGCGGAGAAACCCGTGCAGGTCGGAAAGACTGGGCCGTGCACAGGACGGGCTGACGAGGTGGAATAGTCATGGGCACGTAGCGCGCCGCCACTTCTGCGTAGGTCATCCGTGAGGGTATCGTAGGTTGTTGGTGATATTCAGCCTCGGCATAGGAGAATGGAGCGACAGAAGGGACGTGATCTGCAATAGGAAGAGCTTCTGCAACTTCTTAGCGGATGACCTCTTGTAATGGCGCCACCACAGGAGATGCAGAATAGTGAGTGAAGGGCATCAACGAGATGTGACGGTGTCAGACGTGAGGGAAGCAACGGACTCCTGCTGCGAGAGCGGAGAACGGGTGAGGATGCGTCGCTTCCGAAGTTCGACGTAGTTCTGACAATGGGTAATGACGTCGGCGACTGTGGTGGGATTGCGTGCTAGAAGCATCTGAAACGTATCGTCGTTTATGCTTTTCATGATGCTCTCAATCTTGGCGCTTTGAGACATAGAGGCATACACGCGTGTACAAAGGTTTACCACGTCTTCGCTGTAGTTGGTGAAATTTTCACCAGGCAGCTGAGCCCGACTTCGCAGGCGTTGTTCCGCGGGCAGCTTGCGCACCGCCGGCCTGCCGAATACGTCGTAAAAGTGGGTTTTGAAGGCTGACCACGTGTTGATATCTTCTTCGGGGTTCCGGAACCATAGATTCGCGACGTGCGAAAGGTAGAATATGACGTTATTTAGCTTGAGCGCATCATCACACTTGCTATGGGTGCTCACCCGTTCGTAGGATGCCAACCAGTCTTCGATGTCATGATCGCCGGTGCCTCTGAAGACAGCGGTACCACGCTGGCGGAGCGCTCCAGCGCAGAGAAAGGTCGAGGTGGGTGGGGCAACACTGGGCGTAGACGCCTTAGGCATGGTGAGCGGCGGGAGAAGACGGCTGTGAAGGTCCAGGGCATCAGACGACCGCAACCTCCACCAAATAAAAGGGGGTTTCTGCACAAGTACCTTGGGGACGGAGTTCACGGCGAGCGACACAAAATGGGCGAGCAAAACGGCTGGTAGCGCAGATGATGGCCAGTTCACCCGAACTGATCTCGTACAGTGCGGCGGCTCTTCGTCTTTCACTGGTGCTTCGTCTTCGTCGGCGAGTCGTCAGTGATCTGCCCAGGCGGTAACAGGCGCTGCCGTCGTAGTTCGCTACAGGGGTAACAAATTTTCATAGAATGCGTTTGCTGCAGAAAAAAGCTGTCTGGTCCATCGCGAATGTATCATTCCTTTTCCCCACAAGAAATATCTTTATAAATAAGTATATCCTTCCAATCTTCGCACTATACTTTTACAATCTTCTATTATGCGATACTCTTCACGACAACGTGCTAACCCTTTCATTGTACTTGGACAACTGAGATAAAACAGCAACTGCCCTGACACCAGACATAAAAAAACTTGGATCACTGCAACACCAAGAACTTACTCTTTGAACCAGTCTAAGTTGCAACCTTCCCGTCTTGCTAAACAATTAGGCCATAACAATTTTGATACTACCATCAATTGAAAACAGGAAATCTGTGACTACTGCCGTGACAATTTCTGTCTGAAAAAAGCAGACATATGAATTTCCTTCTGCAATGTTTGCGATATATATACAATATAGCATAGTAAGTTTGTGATATCTATATTATATATTTTAGCTATTTGCAAACATTTGCTTTAAATGCATGCGTGTATTGCGATTTCTTGCATGTGTGTTTGCGCTTCGCATAAGTGTGAATCTCTACGGCCTACCCATCACATTTCGAATTCGTGTGAATGACGTCATCCTCGCCTTCGTTCTGTACTGCCACTATCTCAAGAAGTCGCGACCTTCAGTCTAGCTTTTACCATAGCTTGTATTTCCGACTCCTTTTTTGTAAGATAGGAAAATAACCTGGAACTTCAACACGGCTTTCGTTCTCGCGAGACCATAGAATTGCCGGCTCTCAAACGGTGACGCGAATAAGATCTGCAAAATTCCACAAAATGGTGCACGGATATTGCTTGCAGTAAACTATAAACCTCTTGATATGACCACAACTTTTTAACTTTTTCTTGGAGAGTGCCAGTTCCGATATCTTAGATTAAAAGTCTAACTTTATCTCCTGTACATTCAATACACTTCAGGCTAGTCGGATGCGATTCTATGCTCTCCATATAAAAACACATCAGGGAGATCGTATGCAATTGAGTCGATGCCGTACTGCGTAACATGCATAAAATTGCATGGCATAAAATTTGATAGAAATGTAACAAAAGATGCTGAGAAATCTGTGTCCCATAGGTTAATACTAGTAGGCGCTTTCTGATACGGGAAGACTGCTATGAAGCCACCAAAATTATTATGTAATTTTGTGAAAATTTAAGAGTTGCGAATAATTGCTTCTTGTTCATAATATTTCAAACTTTATTTTGATATACCATGTTCAGTTTATACACCAAAATCCGCGACATTATATATTGAGGAGAGGATTAGTATTTTTATGCATTTTACTATGCGATGCAAGTGAGTATTCTTTTCATGTGAGATAGTGACTGCTCCTTTCAATTGACTGATTTTTCGTCGCACAGGCCACGAGCGCTTTTTTTCCTGGAGTCTATCAGAATGCGCCCTTCATGGCTTGGATTGGACCAGGGTCTTCCCGCTCGGCAACCAAGCGTTCTAACCCCGAAGACACCCATACGAAACCGTGCGAAAAATACTCAAGCGGGCTGCAATTAAAGAACAGCAAGGCAAGAGAGCCGCAGAGGAAGGTAGCGGCAGCTCCTGTTAACAATATTTACACATCTTTTGACAGAACATCAGTGAAAATGCTTTAGCCCGAACAGATCGCAAACGGGCAGAGTGGGTTTCACAAGAAACGCGGATTAATGACATCCTGGTCGAAATCAAGAGGGAGAAATAGGCTTGGGCTGGGCATGTAACGTGACGGCAAGATTATCGCCGGTCCTTAAGAGTAACGTAGTGGATTCCAAGAGAAAGCGAGAGTAGCAGCGGTGTCGAGAAAGATAGGTGGGCAGATGAGATAAGAAGTTCTCGGGGATACGTTGGGTGCAGCTGGTAAAGGACAGGGTTAATTGAACCGACATGGTCGAGGCTTTTGTCCTGCAGTCGGTGTAGTCAGGCTCGTGATGATGACGATGATTAGTTATAGGATTCCAAAACAGATTAAAAAAAAAAAGCCCGGAAGTGTGTAATGGTTTTTATACCCTCGACCTGTGTACCCTGTAAACGCGAAGCTGGGAGCCGTCTTGTGTCTTGCAGCTGTGCCGAAGAGAGGCATCCGCTGCGCAAATATTGTCAGGTGACATTCTGTTCAGAATAAGAACACCACATAACGTAGGAGGCCGAATTCTAGACCACGTCTTTGTTCTCAACAGCTGCCTGCTTCAATAGAACTGAGCTGCAGGTGGATTCAGTGTTGACATGCACCGAAGTACGAAATCAAACACATTCAGTTGCACAGCACCTCAGAAAGTTTTGGAATCACCTAAAAAGTGTTCAGTGCCAGGACTAAACATTCCATTTAAGTGAAAACTGCAGTGATAAAATGCCGCAGAACATTTAGTGTGCGGGTTTTCGCCGCTATTCTTTTTTGACCTGAAGCAAGGAAGCGGACATTTCTGGCTGCTGATTATAACCCGACTCCAGCGCAACACGAACTGCAAAGACGTTTGAACAAATGCAGAAAATTTGCTCTCTGGTACAGCGAGCTCAACGGGCGGCAGTGGCCAGATGAGCCCTGGACTGAGGGCAACCGACCACTGATTAGAGGCGGACGACTTCGACAGAGAAGACTCCTGGGTGTAGAATCAAGGAGAAAACGTCTCTGAAGATGCTCCCAAACCGCAGGAAAAAGGACTAGAGTAAAATAAAGTTTTTCCTTCCTTCCTTCTTCAGCTGCATATTTCTCGTCCAGAGCAACCTCTTGGCAGTAATATTATCAGCATGACGTTTCTGCTTTCCAAACCCACATATTGCAGGCACAATGGTTTCTAGCGCGGCAGCCTTTGTGTCTCCCGAAAACACCATTTTTCTTGCACAACTGGAGTCGCTTACGCACGTAGATCTTTGCTGTTAAGTGAGAAGAACCGCGGCGAATAACCATTTCTCTCGGTGTTATTGCTGTGCGCCCGTTTTATTTCACTTGGTTTGTGTAACAGACCATAGATAAGTATTCATGGTCTGAAAAACAAAATGCTGCTTTCGAGAGACAGAAAGCCTGCCGCGCTAGAAACCATTGTACCTGGAATAGTGGGTTTGGAAAGCACAAACGTCATGCCGATATTGTCAAGATGCTGCGCTCAACGAGAAATATGCAGCTGAACGAAACTAGCAACTGGAAGTGTTTCTGAAACACGCTTGTTTATGCGCAGTGGGTGTTAAGACCAACCTATTATACTTCGTTAACCACCAATGTCAGTGGCTATGTCAGAAAATTTTCATCCCATTGTTACTAAACGACTAAACCTAGAGTTTTATTTTTCAGCGTGTAGTCGTATTGTTAACAGAAAGAAGTTGTGCGCCACTTTATATTATTTCGGTAACAATTGCTTTGAGATAAAGATTTTTAGTATCATTTTTCTTTAAAGCCAAACCGTTTTGCCAGTAACGAAGATTTCCGCCGGTTTTACACCTTAAGCAGTTGTCTTTGTATTAATTGTTATCTGATATACCTCCCGAGAGGAGACCAAACTTTTATGGTGATACATTTATGAATCAGATATACATAAGTTGTCAAATCTCTTTGTAGGTTTTTGTTAGTGGTGTGCAAACACTGAGAGCAAACGTTGTACGAGATTGCGGCTGATAGACCGAATTCTTAGAATCTGACTGGCTGGAATTTTGCAGCTGTTATTATACACTGTTGAGCCCCGCCGCGGTGGCTCTGTGCTTATGGCGCTAGGCTGCTGACCCGAAAGACGCGAGTTCGGTCCCGGCCGCAGCGGCTGTATTTCGATGGAGGCGCGTCTTGAGGCCCGTGTACTAGAGGCCCGTGTACTGCGCGATGTCACTGCACGTTAAAGAACCTCAGGTGGTCGAAATTTCCTCAGCCTCAACCTCCTCAACCTAATACATGCAACTGACGGTTTAGCAGTGCCCCATATTGCGATCACAAATGATACTGCTTTAAGTCTGAGTAGTTGGCAAAAATGGAAAACTGTACTGTGAGTTTTTGGCACTATGTGAGCTAATTTAACAAGAAAGTTCGGCTGGTTGGTGCTGGACACTGCCTGCAACATATTAAGTAGCGCGTATAAAACGGTTCTGAAAGACAGAGAAGCAGACTTTACACACGCTCGACATCAACTGATGTTCATAGATATTAAAAAAAAAGATTCTCAATTCGCCAATCACAAGCGCACATACGCAAGAAACTCAACTTTGCCATTTCTTCTTTTCGTATCAAGCAGTCACGAAAATTACTGCAAGCTGATGCGCTTGTTTCTTTTATTGCTATTCATGAACACTCTTTTGCAGTGAGGGCACTTGAAGGGGCGCTTACGCACTCGTCTCCTGCTTTATCAATGCAAAAAGCTTCAAAAACTTCCCTGTCAGCCTACTGGAGTCGCTTCAGCAGTCGAGTGCGATAAAAGAGAGCGGAACACTTTTCTACTTTGTTCCCCTTTTTGACAAATTCGCACTTACGGCAATGGGTAACAAAATGGCCTACGGCCATCAGAGTAGAAACTTGTCCTGTGCTTCCTCAGCAGGAGAGTTAACAACCAGCAAGTTCACCGTGGTTGTGGCCAAACGCACAGTAATCCCGATGCTCCTTGTGCCTCTGGTGTTGTGTACTCTGTGCCCTTACCCTGCGGGAAGGAATACATTGGTCAAACGGGAAGGTGCATCAATGTCAGACTTCAAGAACATAATAACAATGTATGTAAGATAGCCATCACTGGAAATCTGGCCAAGCACTGTAAAAAATGGGAAAGCAAAACTTGCGCCCCAATATTTGACCAATGTGCAGTCATTGGGAAAGGACGAGATCGTACGTCGAGAGAAATAATTGAGGCTTGCAACATGCGTCGTGCAAAAGACCACTGTGTCAGTACACCATCCATTAGTTTATCTCAGAAAGAATTGGATTTTCTGAGAACAGCGGGCATGCGTTGTGACTCTGCGTTGTTTGAATTTCTCCCACCCTGTTTTTATTGTTTATTACGGGTTTTCGTTCTTTTAATTGTGACATAGGGTTAGCTTATATTCGTCGCAGGCCTTTACTCCTCCTTTTAGTAGTTTCGTGCTTTTAGCGTCCTTTTTTTGCCTCCTTAAAAATTCATCTTCTGTGAGGCTTTATAGTTTTTGTTTGCCGGCCCTTCACACCTAGCAGCCTACCGATTATTAATGTTTTTAAAGTGTTTTTTAATTATTCTGAACGAATTTTATGTTTTAATGCCATCATTTCTGTTATTCATTGTCTTAGCTTTTAACCCTTTTTGGGTGACCTTGTCTTTCTTTACCGTTCATCCGTTTTCTCGCGCCATTGCTCTTACACCCTCTGCTTCTCCATATCGTCTTTCACCGACACTACATTTACCAATAAGTTTTATCTACAGACGTGACTGTCTTCTGGATTCGTGTGACCGAGCAGCCCTTTTATCTATGTTCCACCCCCTTATGACTGCTATATATTCTCGGTATTTCGAAATAAAAATTCAATTGATAGTCAGCGCCTGTGTTCGTCCTTCCTTGTTTCTTGTGGCCCTCCTTTGAGCTACTCTACCACGATGTAAAGGAGGGGCTTGACGTTCTGTTCCGAGTAGCCTTCGTTCTGGTGTGCCTATTTTTCACGTGACATCTCTGTCATATTATGCAATGGGGCATTCTATGCAGTATCTGAAAATGTGAAAAGTCTATTTTTCACGTGACATCTCTGTCATTTTGTGCATGGAGCATTCTATGCAGTATCTGAAAATATGAAGAGAAGTCTATTTTTCACGTGACATCTCGGTCATTTTGTGCATGGGGCATTCTATGCAGTATCTGAAAATGTGAAGAGAAGTCTATTTTTTACGTGACATCTCTGTCGTTTTGTGCATGGGGCATTCTATGCAGTATCTGAAAATGTTAAGAGAAGTCTATTTTTCACGTGACATCTCTGTCATTTTGTGCATGGGGCATTCTATGCAGTATCTGAAAATGTGAAGAGAAGTTCGTAGAACAAAAATGGTTTCGCTAGGCTTGCCTCGAACGCCAACTATATATTGACGGCAACTTTTCTGCCATCTGCTTTTCAGATCAGCTGTCTGTTGCCAAGTCTCGTATGAACAATCATCGACAGTCTAACGCATTTTTTCACTCATTCCAAGTCAGATGTAGTCAAAATAGAGTGTTATTATAACCCTATGATGTCTCAACTGGCGCGCGACACATCAAGATATTTGAAGAAACGAAAATAAATCCAGATTACGCTTTCCCGTAATCCTGGGAAATCAGTGAAAACCAACGTGCCCAATCAGTAGTGCAAAACATAAACGTTGTCACAGACCTCTCCTCTATCTCTCCACTTCGCCACTGCCTATGTCACCATCTTCGGTTTCTCCTTTCTCGGCATCACTGATGCGTGTCTTCTCGTCTCAACATTGGCTGGACTTTCGCGTTGTCCATAAGGGCGCAGAGCACCAGCTTGCATTGAGTCGCCTTCTTCCAAGTCTACCGAGATTTCCAAATGACACGTGCTTCGCGTGATCGAATCATATGCCGACATCAGATGGAGGTGCCAAATTTCTCCGAAGGATAACGTACGAGCTGAAAGCATTTCTAAAACAATATTTTGCCTATGTCAATAAGTAGCATATAAAACGAAAATCAAGGAATAGTCCACCAAGAGGCTAAACGACAACCATCGGGGCTCAAGGTCACGATGAGTTGCCGAGTAAAAGTTGCCGGCAACTCTGCTTGGTAATTGCGGTGCATCACATTGGAAATGATTTCTGACTTCAGTGAATCTCCAGACGAGTTCTTCAGTTTTGAATTACACGGCAACCAAAAATTAGGCTTTTTTTTATCACGGCCAAATGTGGCAGAAAATTTGCGGTGGAATTATCTGTGTCGCATCCTGCCCTATGATCGATGGTTATTCCCAGTTCCGTAGATTTGGTTATTGTGGTGGTGTTACAATTTTTAACAGATAAACAGTGATTTCGTCCAATAAATCTAGCCACGTTCTGAAGCGCCACTGTTCTCCTGCTTTCCCCTTCTTTTACATCCAGTTGTTTTGTGGCTGCCACTTAAGATGTGGTAGATACCGTGGTCGACTGTGTGATATTAAATAAAGAACATGACAATGAAGTTTTTGCAACGATTTATTACTCTTTCTTGAGGAAAGGAACTATATATTCCATAGTAGTGAAATATTGTCATATTTCCTTCCTATATTTAAGTTCCATTTGTCTTCCATAACTGGACTCCCAGGAAAGAACGGATCGTTTTTTATTTGCCTGCAAGAAAAAGGCGCCATTGTTATTTTGCACCGAAAGTGACTCCTCGAGACTAGGTCATTGGTCAACATACATTTTCGGAAAATTTCTTTCTCTTCATTTGTAGCAGAAGGATTAATGATTGAAAAGAATCGAAAAGACAAGTCTATTATAAATATTAATTGTTCGTGATCTTTGCATTGGCTGAGAAAATAGGAGGCTTTCGGTCGCATTACATAATAAAAACTCAACTTCCCTTTCTGGGGCAGCTCAATGATTCCTAGCATATTTGCGCATAAAATACTCTGGAGGGCTAATGCTATAACGGGACAAAACCCGAATAGTACGCACCTGAGAGCTTACAGAACTTTTCATACCCACTTAGTTACGTCCAAGGAGTCCCTCAAAACTTATATGCACACAATGCTTCATTGGTGCACGTTGATACAAAAGTAGGTGCATGTTAGGGCCCAAAAGCATCGGGTAACCTTCGATACTGAACGCTTCTTAGCCCTGTAGACATCTTGCCGGCACGTCGTCATCACTATCGCGGTGCTGTCCAAGTTAGCCATCGTTACATTTTTTCGCCTAAATGGGGACGGGGTAGAGAACGGTGTGAGGTGTTAACGTGTACACTTGAGGCGTATCGTTTGAGCTGAGAAACATGCTACGGGAAGATTCTGTGCACCCTATGCTGGCCATGCTCGGATTAGTCCTCGAGGCGGTATGTCATGGACCCGAGGCAAGAGCTTCTCTGTAAGTCCAGTAGCGCGTACAGTGGGCGAACATGGCTGAGCGGCCTGAATGTCATCTTGCGCAGGTGCATGAGCCATGAAGAAGTTTCATTGGGGCCTTGAGGTGGCGAGACGAAGCCGTCGGGCAGAGCCAAGTGGGGACGCTGTAGGACGGGGCAGGCCTACCTGCGTGTCTAGCAGAATGAAAGGCATTCTGCCATGGATTACAGAAAATGGCGTCACCGGACTGGTTTCCAGCATTGCAGCGCTGAAGGCGAAAGCTGTGGCTGGGACAAAGCAAAATAAGTTCGTTTGGGACGAATCTGCGTAGGAAGTATGTCACTTAGTGGTTTATCTGATCCATGAAGTCATTTTACTGTGGGTTACTGCCAGTCGTAGTAGCTTTTAGATGTTGAAACAACAGAGGGCTCGTTCGAATTCGGAAGACCTGAAGGAGCTTTCACGGTTTGTGACGTGCCGGCGTACGCCAGGCAGGATAACAAGAATCCGCTCCACAAACAACGCGGAATGATGCGTGACGTACCGGGTACACGTAGCGCTTTGACCAACTTGAAGAAGGGGTGGATGGCGATAAGAATATTCCTGTTGCCGTAACGTGGTGGGAAACTCAGCTAAATGGTCTAGACCAAAGAGTCGCAAAAACGAACTCGCAGGCGAAAATGCCTGTACTGGGGAGCAGCTTCGGTGTTGTCAAGGACGGCTTCCTGTACCGGCTAGTCTGGGATGATGGGACATGTTCACTGGTATTGCTGAGCATATGCCATTTAAAGTGCTTCCCACATGCGCAAGTAGGCATTGCTAATACCAAGGTGGCCTGCTCTGTGAGAGTCGTGCAAAGTGTGCAAGACATGGGCCGACTTCTCCAAAACCATTGGCTATCCTAAGAAAAGTCGGCAATTGAATTTCTTCACGTGATACAAGAGAGCACCGTCTACCAGAGAGAGCCGGCTCAGCGTGCTGTAGAGCGATCCAGCATTGGCGCTGAGGAGAGAGAAAGAG